>NC_142606.1:13352542-13673224 GCF_041222555.1 Hakea prostrata | reverse complement strand
CAGCTGTGTTGTTGGTTCCTCCTCTTCCATCTCCTCTTCATCCGTCTTCTCCTCTTCCTCCTCTTCTTCTTCTTCCTCTTCCAATAGTTCGACATTCATCCTGTGAGAGAGAGACCAAGTTGGGTTCTTGCTAGACAAACCTATAAGCTTGGTTGTCAAAGACGCAGTAGACCTATGCACACCAAGCACCTCACTTGGCATCATCGCAATCGGTTCACTACTCTTCACTACCTCTGTCAGAGTTTCTTGGATTTCATCAACCTCCTCAGCTTTCTCTACTCTTTCAGCCGACCCCCCTTCGTCAAATCCGTCAAATCCTTCAAATCCATCAAATACATCTGCTTCCACTTCTTTTTCCATTTCTTCCTCTTCTAGCAATTCAAGCCGTTTTCCCACTTCCTCTTCTTCTTCGTCGTCGGTTTCCAAGAGTTCTTCAGATGGGTTCTTGAAGAAGTTGAGGAGAAGACGGCCAGATTGGCGTTCACAGTGGAAGTAATTATAAGAAGAGACAGGAACGGCTTCCAGAACCAAACGACCTTCTTGGCGATGAGATCGCATGAGTACTCCAGGTCCTTCTCGTCGAGAAAGAGACGGTAAAGGCGGTGGGAAAGATCGAGGGGTAGCTTTCTGGGTTGTGAAACTGGGGTAATCTGCAGCTCCAGGATCAAACTTTTGTTCTGGCATGGGATCAGCTTCTGATGACACTTGCTCTTTCTCTTTAACACTCTGTTCCTCTAATGCTGATTTATCTTGAAATTCGCCCGATTCTGATGGTGGGCGGGAAGAGAAACCATCGGAGCCGGTCTCTGAACCAAGACTTTCAGTACAAATCTCGAGGCTCTTCTGACTCAAGCTTTTCGCTCTTTTCACGGGTTGAGGAATGTAGACTGCTGATGAGGATTTTGATGAGTCTTCCACTTTTTGTGACAGAATGGAGCCCCAGATATCAGAGAGCCCAGGTCGTTCGAGGTCCTCCTTGGGTTTCTTCTCAGCTTGGACTAGCGAATTCCAGTTGACAAGTTGTTCAGGCTTCTTCCTGTTTCGTCCCAACACTTGCTCTTTATCTTCTTCTCCTTCTGAAAGCGACGCCGTTGAAGGAGAAGGAGGAGGAGAAGAAGAAGAAGAAGAAGAAGAAGAAGAAGGAGAATCAACAGAGGAGAAGTGATGAAAAGGAAAAGATTCAGAGGAAGGGATCTTCTTCAGAGGAGTGAACCCGAACCCGAACCCGTGTCGGCCCAACCATTTCTTAGAAGACATGTCGGCGGAGAGTGTCCTTCGCAAGGACGCAACCGTCTTGGTCTTTTCGGGTTCGGATCCTAAGATGGATCCGATTCCCTGCCGCTCACTGGCCTTGGCTTCATCCTCCATTCTCAATACACCCTTGCTATTGCCACTGATCACGCAAGTCGAACTCAACATCTCTTCACGGTCCAACTCAGTTGAGGACGATTCCTGACTGTTGGAAGAAGGAAAGATTCCCTGCAAATTATCAAAGAAATGAGAAGGGCCCAAAACCCAAAACCCAGGTTGGAGTCGGAGAATCTCTCCCTACAAAGCTCTCAGCAAAACACAAACACAAGCCTCAAGCATTCCTCCAAAGAGAGATTATGAGGAGAAATGAGGAGAGCAAACTCATGCAAACATCAACAGATGCAGCAAATGAAGAACAACTAGCTTCTCAAAGTTTTATGCCAAAAGAAAAGAGAGGGGGAATCATTTACCTCAAAGAAATCCCAAAAAGAACAAGAAGAAGAGCTAGCAGTGCTGCTGCTTCACTTGGAGTTTCTGAAATTTGGCTCAGAGAAAAGAGACGATGATGGTAACAAGCTAGGCTGGAGTGCTGGAGTGCTGGAGTGCTGGAGTATGGAAGCAAGCGATTATGTTGATGATGATGTCGATGATAGTAGTGAATAAGATGTTTGAGGAGGCCGTGGCGGATAACAAAGGAAGGGAAGGGAAGGGGGTATTTGTAGGTGCCAAAAAGGCTTTGGAACCATTTCAAATGGGCTCCACCATGAAAAGATCACTCTCTATGCTAGTTTTTAATTTAGCCTTTTCTTTTTTCATCACAATTCACAACCCAGCTCCTCCTTTTTCTTTATCCCCTTATCATAAAATAATGACACAACCCACTCAAATGGGCCAAAAAGGAAGGGAAGGGAAGGGAAGGGAAGGGGGTATTTCATATTTGTAGGTGCCAAAAAGGCTCTGGGAACCATTTCAAATGGGCTCCACCTCAATCCCCACCACCTTGAAAAGATCACTGTATGCTAGTTTTTCCTTTTGCCTTTAATTTCTTTTTTCACCACAACCCAGCTCCTCCTGCTCCTTCTTTTTCTTTATCTCCTTATCAGAAAAGAATGACACAACTCACTCACTGTCTTGGTGCTTAAACAGCGCGTTCCCCCTTGCCATACCTGCCCATGGTCACTTGCTGATTAAGCAAACACTTACTAGCTACTGCTTAAAATCTGAAACAAACAGCAATCGAGATGATCAGATATTCACATGAATATGAAAACAGAAAATGGGGATTCGGGGAATGGCTCTGGCTCTGAGACAAGAGGCAGAGGAATCCATTACATGATTGGACTACCTAGGGAGTGCCAACCCAACTCCTTTCAACCTTTTCCAACGATGCTTTGCTCATCTCAGCTAATTTAGTTCCCAATTCTTAGTCCCTTGATATTCTTCCCTCTGGTTCAAGTATTGGAATGCAACCTAGCAAAGCATTGTGATGTGTGAGATCACCCCCCCCCCCCCCCCCAATGATACATGTGTGCATGTTGGGTCCCATTTATCTATTATCACATCACAATCCAATGATCATTCACAACAAGGGTTGGGATTGAACAGGAATCTTTGATCTGAATAATCCAAAGTACATAAAATAATTTTGAAGGGAGGAGAAGATAGGGGGAATAATGTATGTCGAAACAATTGCTAACGTCAGTCTAATCTGGAAGAAGGGCAGCACAGTGAAATGAATGACGAAAGGAAGGAAAGCGTGAGAGTGTGAAAGTAGCAACATGCTTATTAGCCAAATGAAAAAAATAAGTGAAAGTGAGGGAATTGAAGGAAAGATGGGGAAGAAGCTTGTTGGGAGTCTGGTTGCGTCCTCCACTCAGCTCAAAAAGGCATTGATGTTGATAACTTCAGAGCATAATAATCTGAACACAAAAAAAAAAAAAAAAACAGAAGAAATTTAGCCAAGAGATCCACAAATTCTTCTTCTTGTGCCACAAAATGAGGGTGGAAACCGACAGAAATACTGGATGCGCCCGTCAGCGTCTGCCCCTTCCCTTTCCAAGCCAATTCCACATTTCCTAACCAATAAGCAACTCTTCCACAGCTATCTTCCAAAAATTCTATCTCTTTCTCCAACTCTTCTACAGCTATCTTCCAAAAATTCTCTCTCTTTCTCTCATTCCATGTATTTTTTGTGTGGAAGAAAATGTAGAGATAAGGAGAGGGGAGATCTTTTGTGCACAAATTAGTTCATCCACTTATTCTTTCTTCTGAATTTCAATTCTAACTGTGGACACCTTAGTATACATACGAGTGATGCTCTAAAATAGCAAGCCAAAAATTAATAAATATAAATATTTTGACAAACAAACAATTTGTAGTATTTTTCACATTTTCATGTGACATTGTTTGTGGAGCCATTGAGAAAAGAATGGATTCCCATCAAGGTTAGCTTCATTCTAAATATGGTGTTGGGTGTCAATTCATTCAGTATAATCCTACCCTAATAATGTCTAATTAAGTCTAAAGAGAGCTTGTTTATTTGACTATTGCCATGAGTATATCATTGAAGTTGTTGAAGAAAATGACTTCTGTGACAAACATGTAAGTGACGGAGAAATAAAATTATCTGATTATTTAATACATCAAAAAATGACTTGACTAAGTTAACTTAAAAAAAAAAAAAAAAAAAAAAAAAAAAAACTTTAACTTTCAATTCAGATATTAAGTGGGATGATCAAATAAGGGACATAGTCAGGTTCACATCATCTGTAGTCACTAATGTATCAGCTATCCTTCAATTCATTCAAGTAAGGATAGCATGCCATGTGTCTTTAGATAAATCCCACACCATTGGATGACTTAAATTTTATCCTGATGATTGTGAAACCCATTAATAAATCATGTATTAGCAATCAAGATTAAATTGATAGCTCCAAAATGTCATGCTAAATAGGTTAACTTTAATGTCTTAGCTTTGTTGATGGGTTATAGTTATTTTTATTTTTATTACTAATGTTTTAGTAACTAATGAGTGGTCAAACAATACCTACATAGTGAATAAAGCTCTATTCTACAAAATTGATTTACTAGTAATACTCATTCAAAAAGCTTAATAGAATTGGATGACCTCATCATATTTAGAAGTCTACTTAACTTATAAAGGAAGGATGCGCGTCTAGAGAAGACATGAATGCACAAGTGTCTTAAGAAGAAGAGGAGACAAAGTCTTTCATGTAAAGGAAGAGGTTAATGGAATCTATCTAGAAAAATAATAGATAGAATGTCGGTCTAGAATAAAAAGGCAACGCAAGAATTTTAATGATACAATCTTAAAATAAATGTGGTTTGTGACTGAAAATACTAAAATACAATGGGAATACGAAAGGAAATTTTTTACCCACATCTCAACCCCATGGGTGTTTGAGGGCACGGATTGATGTAGAAGAATGTCTCACCTCATAAATATTAACATCTTATGGAAAAAATATTTGTGAAGACATTGAAATATGACGATGGAAGTTTCAATTTACATCGGGGAGAAGTGTATGAACATGACCGTGAAACAAGTAAATGATCCGAAAATAGCCTTAATGCACTAGATACATCTTTCTCTTACTGTCATTCAAGATCAGAACATCCATAAACTTGGGCAGACCAAACATCCATTTTTAGGGGTTAGATAAGAACCTCATGCATAAGCATTTGTTTATAGTTGATGTTCCAAATACGCACTGCAAGGTTCTAAAAAGTTAACTGAAAAAGTCTCATTATGTCCTTAACGTAAAATATTATCATGCAAGAGTAGTGAAACTCAGAATCTTTGTATTGCCAAATCTCCTGGGTCACCGCCACCCACATCAAAGTATGTGGAACAATCCGGTCCAGTGGTTGCTCACCACTTGGCAAAAGAAGAGCTCACTTTCTGGATTGGATCGTTATCATTGAGCTGACTTCCAAGCAGGATATATCATATATATATCCATTCCATTCCCCAACCAGTCATATACAAACTGAATATATATATATATATAAATAAGGAACGCATTACAAAGTCTTCTAGTTAGGGTTTCCGTTCCTAAAAAATCTTAGTTTAATTAGGTAATGCTTCTTGGAGTACTAGTTTGGGCTGGTCAATCAGTTTATTAGCATTTTTGTTAATTTCCTTTGTTGGCTAAGAATACGTACGGTTTGGTTTCTTTGCTATTAATTAGGGTTCCAAGAGAAACTCATCTACGTGGAAGATTCCTAGTGAAATGGGTTCTTGACTTCTCGGTTGAGATGCATGCATGGCCGTTCATATACCCAACAGTTATCACAATTTTAAAAAGATTAAAGAAAGATGAGCAAGGTGATCATTAGGTCAGCACAGGGACGAACGTGAAACCCTAATTGTGAGTCTAACTGTAAAGACAGAAGAATGGATAAGAGAGATGAAACGGCAACCAGTCGTTGTGGAAAGAAGGCATATGGTTCTTCATCTTCATCTGTTGTCCAGTAGCTTTTTCCACAACCCTTCCCTTCCATTTCTTTTCTTTGTCATCTCTCTCTCTCTCTATCTCTCTATCTCTATCTGGGTTTGATTCCCACCCGCACAGAGACAAAGGAGAGCAATATCTACCATAAAAACCTTCCTTGTCTCCTCTCCTCTTGCCATATGAATAAACAAATCAATAAATAAAAAAGGGCCGGTTACGTGTGCATGTCATGCATTGATAGTTAATCTCCTTGGAACCTTGATCTCACTTCTTTTCTTTTTTCAAATCCCAAGAACTTAAAAATCTCTCGTCCATTCAGTGCAGTCGCCAGTCGGTAGTGTTTCACAGCTAGTTCCCAATCCGGCCATACCCATTTATGTATATATATTTGATATTTCAATTATAGGCTGACAGTAACCGTTAAATGGCCCAAGTAACGTATGTGAACAGCCGCCAGGAATGAAATTCTTCCATAAATAGTGAAACAAACATCCCCATCATCATAACTCACCGTCAATCCATGTCAATTCTTTTCGTTTATCACAAAGCTAGTGAAGCATCAGAGAAAGCAAGCAAGAAAGAAAAAAAAAAACTAAAATTGAAAACCAAACACGGCTGTTAATTATGTCCCCCCAACAATGCGTGCTGAGATTCTACTTGGACGGCTTCACTATCCTGGATTCATGTTGATTTTTGCCGACAAACTCAATTGCATTTCTTAAGAACAACTAAGTTTTTTACTTGATCTTCATAGCTAAGCTTGACCCCACACACACAAAAGATAAATTGGATTACAGCACTTAAGGGGTATCAATTTTCATTCTTATCTTTTGTTCTACAATAAGAAATTAATATTAAAATTATTTTTAAATTGAAGATAAATTTTGATATGATAACTACTGATAAAACACATGAAAAATATGTTTCATAAGTGAATAGTTGTAAATAAATTTATAATATTTTTTAATGAGATATAAGCTAGTAAAGGAATTTAAGAGAGAACAGATGATGATGAATATCTTTTTTACAGATTTTTACATGTGGGTCATCTTAATAAACCATAAACTAATGTTTTGTCCTTTTAGTGGAATATATTACGTGTAGATTCCAACCAAACTAACACCGTTAGTCACCGTTAAGAATATTCAAATTCCAAACCTAGAGAGACCAAAATCCTCCTCGAGTTATTTAATATAATGTATTGTGATTAAAATGCTCACTAACTATTCACAATATAATATATATATATATATAAAATATATATATAAATATATGTTTATATGACATATTTTTTTTTTTTTTTTATTAAATATTAATTAATTAATATATCTATCAAAAAAGGCATTAATTAATATGTAGTTTAAAAAAACATATATTGTTAATAGTTAGAATGCATTTTAGTCACAACATATGGTATTAAATAACCTAAGTGGTATTTTGATCCCTCCAAGTTTGAAATTTGAATACAATTAAGGGTGGCTAACGGTGTTAGTCTGGTTAGGACTCACACGTAAAATATTGCACTAAATAAACCCAACATTAATTTATGGTCCGAGGAGACCCACATATAAAAATCTCTTTTTTCTAATATCTTAAAGTAAATGCCAGTTTTATCCATTTTTTAGGCAACACCAACATAGGTTTGATTTACTACTCTGAAATTATCAAATTTTCTAAAAGAAAATCACAAATACAATTGCCCGAATGTGATTATACATTTTTCTTTTTACCGTCTATGTTTGATCTTTATAGAACGATTTCTACATCGCATTAAATTACAACACATGAGAATCTATTAAAATACATATATCTTTGCAGCATGATCAATTTGTGGATGTGACAAAAAAATAGATGTGGAAGAATTTAGAATTGATGAAATAACATAAATTAAATAATAATGTCTATCAACTAGATCAAGCCTCAGTGAATAGAATAAAAGATATATGATACCCAATATGATACCTTGCATTAGAACCACATTTCTCATAGAATATTGCAGATTTTTTATTCGAAAATATGAAAAGAACAAAAAATAGGCATCAGAATTACTGAAACCGTAAGAAAGCCAGCCATTGTCTCCCTATAGGAGTATAGAACCTAGAAATATAATATAGACACTCTTGTTTTGTACCAATTTGATTAAGAATTTATGGTCATTTTTGGGTAGGAAATAAAATATACATAAAGAGGTGATGATCCCCTTGGTAACAGGACACGTAGCTTATATTTACTTGAAAAGGTATTTAGGACCTAAATATACCACCCCTTACCTTTGCATATTTTATTCGGAAGCTTTTCGAACTAAGAATCTCACCAGCGGCACCACCTCTCCATTAACAATTTTTTTTTTATTTATATTTACTTCTTCTACATAAAAATCAGGGAAAAGAAGGTAGGAAAAAAAGTTAAATAATATATATATAAAGAGATATTCGCCCTCCCATAAAAGGTTGCTTTTCTATTATCAGAAATAAAACACAACAAAATAAAAATTAAAAAATATACATATAAGTGAAGCTTTTTAAGCTTGTTTTCCCCCTCCTATTCCCCTAGTATATTTTGCTTAAAAATGTTTAAAGTTTATAATGTTAACTGAAAAAAAGAAAAGAAAAAGAATAGATAACCCAAGATGAGACAAGAAAAAAAGTGAGTGACACAACGTCGGTTCTTTTGATTATTCGATTTTTCATTAGCTTATATGAATTTATAATGATTGACATAATACAAGAAAGAATATATATAAAATTGATAGAGCAATTTATATAATATAAATTCTGAAGCATAAATAGAAAAACAAAACGAGGAATCCTTTGGCAAATTACATGAGGGAATTTGGGATCTCAAGACTCAACTTGGGTGGGAATGATTTCATCCTTCACCTTCCAATAATAAATATATAGTTTTCAAAACGAAAATGACAAACAAAGATGCACCACGTGCTTGATCTTTAGTGAGAATGACACGTTGGATAAATATTTCACTTCCATAAGGTAGGGACCACCTCCGGCTGCTGGTTGGATTGGTGGACAGCCTAGCAGAATCAAGTATATTCCTTTTCATTGGCGGACCGCACGCGCTGCTAAATTGTGTCTTCACTTGGAAAGATCACGTGGACACCAAAAAAAACATTCTACATTTTTATTTTTTATTTTCTTACAAAGAATCTTTTTTATGTACATGAGAAATGTTAAATGTGCCATCACCCAACCCACAATTTCTTCAGGGTTGTTGATCTTACCAATTGAGCAACCCTTCATTCTATTTTTAGGTACGACCGTCAAGAGTCAGATTTTGCTAGACCGCTATGTCAGTGGCACTAGCCTAGTAAGATGCGAAGAGTTGAGATCATCTACCCATTAGCATACATGTTTATACTTCCTTCTCACATTCTCACCAAATACTATAAGGGGCCCACATGAGATTCGTTGAGGGTTCCACCTCTTATTCATTTTGTCAGCACTGAGGTAAGCCTACGTCTAATGTATGCTAGAGAAGTGTAAAGAAAGTACACTATCCTTATTGGTAGAGGATCCAAACTCTCAAACCTAGAGAGTTGGACTAAGGGGTTCGTTAGTTTTTTTGTTATCTTTATTTATTTGCTTAACTAATGTTGGAAGATAGCCCAATCCTAGCTGGGCCATCTATGGTCCAAATGGTGGCCTATGTCAAACCATTGGCTTAGTTGGCAAAAACCAATGTCTTATGAAATCAAGAGTTTGAATCCTTTTAAGGTCGGATACACATAAACTCGGACAAACCTCACTTTAGAATAGTAAATAAATGGACAATATAGAAGTATACTTCCTTCTAAGTTCCTTTACTTTATGAATCTCTCTCTCCCTTGTATGCTGGAAATGAACCGGATCAGTATTAATTAAACAAATGGAAAAAGAGCAAAGAGAGAATCAACATGCTGCTTACTAATCCAATAGAAAACGATAGATCGAGCTTTTATCATCTGGGAGGTTTCCTGTTGGTGGAAGTGATCGGATCGATTCCTTCATAAATTGCACCAAGCATGAAAATATTTGAATGAGTTTCAATTCGGGTAGCCCAACTCCATCCATGCATGCTTTGCTTGTCGTATTAATATTAATGGATTTAATTATGGGGTTAATTAATTTCTTCATCCAATGAAAAGCTATCAATGCATACAACTTTTATCACCCTACAATTAATTAAGCTTCCTTTTTGATGGACCTGATTCCTTTATCGATAGTGATCAACTTCACGTAAAGCTGCACTAGCATTATTAAAAGATGTTTAGAAAGTTATACACTTATACTAGTGATCTTAATAAATTGCCTAATTCTTTTTGTAGGCTACTGCTTGCCTGCTTGGCTATCACATTAGCTAGAGTTATATGAGAAACAAGAACAACCAATGCAATTCAAGTTTCCTGCTAGTGGACCCAATTCTTTCTTTCTTTCTTTCTTTCTTTCTTTATTTCTTTACTGGTTGTCATTGCATGCTTTCATAGCTACAGTAGAAAACTTAGTAATGCGCCTGCAAGGCTATCACATTTAAAAGTAATACCATCAGCTAGCATCATCTCACAAGAGAGGTTTCGTCTGTTCTGAGTTGAACCCACTTGTGTTTATGTATGGCAATGGCTGCTAGCTCTTAAGTTTTATAGTAAGAAAATAGGGAGAAATTAAAGAAATAAAACTCAATGTCGAAGGCATTGAGATGCTTTTCCATGCCTTCTCACATATCTATATAGGGTCATGAATGGTCATATATATACATAGATCACCTGTTAAGTACACTCATTCATACTTAATGTGTCTTTCAATCTTAATCTTCGAGTGGTGAAAAATGAGACAAGTATGTTTAGCATCTAGAAACTTATATGCAAAGATGAATGTACTTGCAGAGGAACTCTCTAGCAACAATAATCAAATCTCTTTTCAAATTTTATGTGTCTTTCCACTATTGTTTCATGCATACAGAGAGAGAATATATGAACCCTACTTTCAAAAGTTAAGAGGGACGTACATGCACGAAATCGAGCTGTCCAATTAATGGAGAAGATTTTGTGTTGCGGTTTATCTCGTGACAGACCTTTCGGTGTACGATCCAGTGAATCGTCCTTTTCAACCACAAAAGTTTTCTCCAACGTTACTTTTGACTTGTTATTTTGACTTTTCTCTTTTTTTTCTATTTGATGGTCAAAAGGCCATGATATTAATCTGGAAAGAACATTCTCGTACGTTTATAAAGTGGAGGGAACATTTCTATTGGATCTTAATTTAATGACTTAGAAAAATCTCCATGTGTTTTACGATTAAATAATGTTTCATGTATGCATGAAAGGAAATAGATTGCAACTGGTGTTGGATTTGAGGGATCAGTCATCTCCAAAGTGAGAGGTATATATTTATATTTTTTCGATGGTCTTCACCGCATAATAAGAGTAGAGTCCATCTTTGAGTACTAATAAAATGAATAAGAAGTAAAATTCATCATAAGGTTCTATGTAAACTCTATCCGACTTTATTGTGCGGTGGAAAACGCGTACATCTCCCTTAATGGGAAGGTTGATCAGGACGCCGGATTCGAAGGTTTGTACTTGAAGGATCCCAAGCACCTTTCATGCACGATAATACAAACCTGATAGTGAAAGTGGGCCGTAAGCTACAGCTGCTAGTGCTAGCACCACGTCTCCGCATGGTTCACCACACAAGATGAATGTCCATTGTCTTTGTCTCCGTTTCAAACTTTCAGTAGATAAGCATCAAAAACAAAAATAATAATAATAATAATTTCCTCATTCCTCAAATTAAAGCCTGAAAAGCATGGATTCGAGCTCTCGTTTTATCCTCTCACGGGGGGGGGGGAGGGATTCCATGCTTATCTTCAACCATAAGAAGCTCTTTGCCCACGTGAAGTTGAGGCTTGGCCATACATATGAAAGGCAAAGCCAAGGAGCCATTTCCCTTTCCCCACGGGTTGATGTTGAACACTGAACAGGGCAAGTCAGCTAGGTCATTCGTACGTGCATGGTAATTAATTACTCTAAATTAAGAGATTTTAATTAGCTTAATTAATCAAAGTGTCGTGTATAATAATAAGATGCTTGTACAGACATGGGCGATTTTTAACCATAGAATAAAGAATCCAAATGGCAATTCATAGATCTTCTACTGTTGAAAAAATCTGATAGCTTCACCTGGATCCAAATTCCCTCCACATATGGCATGGCATAGCAAAAGCAGCAAGAATCTATTTCTAAAGTACGAGCACGACCCATGAGGTAGCTAGCTATACAGCCTATAAGGCTATACTATACTATTCATGAAGAACATCGCATGCAGCATATTTATTTATTTACAAGATCGAACAACTTTCCTTGATTAAGGAGGCATTAGGAATATCAGAATATCCCCTATACATTGACATGTTATTCTGTACATCCAAAACACTCATAGATATATATATGTTAAAAATTAAGTATCCAACGGTTCAGATTTGGAATCAAGCCTTGGAGACATAATCCACTTTACAATGATGGAATGGACCCCACCACTGTTCATCAAAACAAGATTCCTAAAAGTTTAAAGCAAAGGAGGGTTTTTGAGCGAGAGACTTTGAGTTGAGTTGAGTTGAGTTGGTGGGATAGAGAATAAGAGATGGTTTATGCTTCTTCTTTTCTTTTTCTTTTTCTTTCTTTCATTCCTAAAATCACTGTGGAAGATTGGAAGGCTAAGCTTTCCAGAATTAAACGACTCAGATTTAACGTGTGCATTCCGCAAGTAATGGTAGCCTTCGATTCTCTTTTCCTTTCTATGCCTGTCACTTTCGTTGTTCCCCACACAGGGAAGGAGAAAGACTGAAAGAGTGAAAGAGAAAGAGAGAGATTGTTCGGTCCCCGTTTGTCTACAGGGTTTGGATTATCCGGATTTATTTTTGGAAATGGGAAATTACGCTATAAATGGAGGTTTTCCATGGAGGCATCGTTCGTTTCCTGGCTAGCTTTTTAGTTTTTCCAAAGAGAATCCCTTTTTTTTTTTTTTTTTTTTTTCATTCTTCTTGCGTCGGAAAATGAAAATGATAGAAATGAGGCCAAGAGGTTTTCAGGTTTGGTTGTGGATGACAGCAATATATCCACCCCGGTAAAAAAGTCCAACCAAACAAACAGAAGCATATGTGCAGAGAGAAAGAGAAGATCTGGGGAAAGATCTCCTCGTACATTCGCCAATCAATTTGTAACGGACAAACTGTTTTGGTGGGCCCATATCATCTTGCAATCTCCAAAACTGAGACAGTTACGCTTAAGGGACGATCCACGTGGCCACCTTACATTCGCCTACTTTTTCATATTTCTCACTCAACCGCTTTCCAGGGATGAAAATCATATGTATGAGAGAGTATGACTACCCACGTTGCGACCTTACATTCGCCCAAAAATCGACTATTGTTTTATCCCTGTTTGGTTAACAAAGAAAATGAAAAAAGTTTAGGCTAGCCGGTGAGGTTAAACTTTGAGCCCTAATTTATTTTGGAGGTCTAGTGGTGTCTGTTTTTCCGTTGATAATATTTGTATTGATAGATAAGATTTAGATAAAAATTAATATCAAATTAAAATCATAGAGCAGTTTTAATTAAGTAGAATGAAGATAAAATATTTAACGATTCCTCACAATATATGTTTTCGATACCTATGTTTAATCCTAAATAAAAGAGTTGAATGTAATATGATGAAAAAGGTTTGAAGGTAATTTAGGTACTTCAAAAGAAAAAATTAGTTTGGGGAAGGATTATTACAAAATTTAGGATTTGATAATTATTTTTAAAATTAAAAATCCATTGAGTAAATTTTTTTTAAATATCTTATTCAGTAAATCTTTTCTAAAATCTAACAATCTAACAATCTAAAAGTCTAAAATCAAATGACATAAATTAGGAGTTAACTCTGTATGAAATGTTTATATTACCTTCATAAAATCAAATGACATAAATACCCTTCTTAAATCCTCTCATACCAAATCCTTTCACCACCTCGTCTAAAACTACCGGAAACCACCACCCTTGCCAGAAAATCTCTCTACCCATCGATTCATTGACAATTCTCTCCATTTGCAGGTTTGTTGTGAGATGCAAGAGTACAAAATATAGGATAAACAAGAGGCACAAAAAATGAAATATAGCAAACAATCCATCCGTTTCATTACCTATTTCAAGGCATTATCAAGGGAATGATAAGGGTTACAGTTGAGACATTCGATACTACAACAGATCATCAATGTGAAGTGGCCACATAGGATTTAGGGTAATATGAACATTTCACACATGAGTTGGCAGACTCTTGAATAGAATGTTAGGAGTGTGCAACTTCTAATTTTTAGCGTATGCAATTTGTAATTTAAAACACTAAAATGTGTAATCTAGAGTTTAAGCCCCACTAAAGCGTGCAATCTATAATTTTCTCCAAATTTTTAAGTTCTTTTTGAATTAATATTTTCCCTGCACTATATCTAAAAATTTAATACCCACAATTGTTTATTAGCGGTTGAGCTTCAGTGTTGATGGTTGACCGAGATTTTGATTTCAACCATCTGTTTCGGTTTACAATACTTTCGAAATGGACGATCGACATTTGATCTCGACCGTCGGCAGTACATGCTACGCATTTAATGCATAGTATTCAAGTTCTGGCGGTTTATTAACCGACTCAAAAAGAACAAGATGTTGAGACATCCCTATCGAAAAAGTTCAAAAATTCTATTTCATCAGCCTTTTGTTTCTAAAGGTTCAATTTTGTTTACCATGTTAAAAAGATGAAAAATCTCATCCTCAACTTTCTCTGCACTTTAATTCTACAATGGTTAAGCGAGCATTCCTCTATAATTTGAGGTGACACCGGAATCATGACCTACTTGATATGACAAAAGAATCAAGACTGTCAATTTGTTAACTCTTTTTAGACAATAGATAAATCTCCTTTTGTTTTTCAAAAAGAGATATTCTTTACTAATATAATGTGGTCAACAGTTCACCTTGTATTTATGTATATTTAAGACTTCAAAAAAAAAAAAAAAAAGAACAGAAACCTTCTACATTAGGTACAACCTTTTATTCTATATAGGTTACATAAAAAATCAATAAAAAATCTTACAAAAATATTAAGAAATTAGAGCTGGGATTAATAGGTGGGGATGAATTGATCCGGATTCCTCATGGAAGGCAAACCGGCCAATAAACCTTCATATAAAAGGATAAGATTATATTTAAACGTAACACTATAGAATATGGACACCATCCTAATAAAAATGGGAGGATAAGAATGAATGTAATACTCCCTCCCTTTTGCTCATTGAAAACATAAGCAAAATTAAGATACATTATTATCCTTCTTTTGAGAATGGAATTTTTAAGTGATGAGAAAGAAAATTGCTACACCTAGTGATACTCTTTTATGAAGAATTTCCCTCCTTTTTACTTTCATTATCAGCTATAATACCCTACATACTATCTTGTCTAATAAATATTAATAGAATTGAATAAAAATATAATTATACAAATCAGACATTAATTTCTAAAGGTAGAACAATACTGATGGAGACCAAGGAACAATAAGCCACTATGAGTAAAGACAAAAGTGAAAGAAAAAATTAATATGATTCTGATGGACGTTTTCGATATCAATGACTACGAAAAAGCCCAATATTTAAAGTTGGTCCACAACTAAGAGATGGGCTGGGCTGGGCTAAGGTAGACTTTTCAATTTCTATGTTGTATTTCGCACTAAACCCGAGGGTGTCAATTCAGTAGATTCGGAGAAAAGAGATTCGAATGAAAGAGGTACGACGGTCTCGTATCATAATTAGTCGATGTAAAACACTGCCAGTATTTGGTATGATTCATTTGTATCATTTTGTGAATACCAACATCATACCATTATCCCAAACAGTATAGGTATACGATATGAATTCACAGCCTTATTCTCGATGCTTCTCTTTAAATCTCTCAAATTTTCGATACTCCTTTTTATTTCTCGTCAAACGAATGGCATCTTCTTCTGGAAATCCTAGTTATTCTTAGCACGATGACGGGATGGATTAGTTTGGATTTCACGGGATGGGTCGAGGATACCAAAGTTGTTGGAAACTTAGAGCACAACAAAGCCCACTAAATTCAGTCCACAAGTAAGAGGTGGGCTGGGCTAAATTATGGGACATGGGTTTAGAGATGGGCTGGGCTAAGTTTTGAAACTCACCCAAGAGGCCAAGACCCAACCAACCACGGTTGAAGGTGTTAATTTCTCTACGACCTCATTTTTGTTTCATTGCAGAAGAGTACAACGATGTCCCTCTCTACTCCTACTCATCAGCATGGACCAGGTCAATAGCAAAATTGAACCAATTTCTAGTTTTTCTTCTATTGAATTCTCAATACTGACTTTTCAAAGATTTTTTTATCGTTTTTCTATTATAATTTTAATAACAAGTAGCCTAATTCATTAGTTGCATGGTTAACGCTGCTGATCATCTAATGAGCACACTTGTCTAAATTTTTATTCACAAGGGTTCCATCACAGGATAGGATGGGATGTCTCTCAGTTTGAATTTTGGGATTTGAGATTTATTCAAATTGGTCTGATATCCATGGACAATCTCACCTTGATAAACCTCTTACGAATTGCGGAAATAAATTAATTGAATCAAACGCAGAAAATCAAATTAGAACACCCCAACACCAAATCAATTCGATCTTAATCTATTTCTTGGCAGTTTAACCAACTGAATTGCGTCTGCATTACGGAAGAGTAATGACCCATTCAAGCGTTCAAACAAGACGATGGCATAACCCTTTTGTTAGCTATTGAGACTTGGCTTCAACCTCCTTCCCTTCCCTTTCCTCTATTACCTTTCACTGTTTCTATCTGATCTTGTCTTTTTTCCTGGATTTCTTTCCTAATTTTTCTCCAAGGTGGGTAGGAGCTGTAAGTTAATGAGAAACAGATAGAATTTTGCTTAATCGTAAAGAAAGATCAAAGCGCGTGTGTGTATCAACTGTTAACCAATATTTCCCGCGGGATTCGAGCTAATTTTTTAGTTATTTTTGGGTAAGATGAGATTTTAGCTAATTAATTAGTTGTTGCCTTCCACTGCTAGTTGACTTTGTTTCTAAATATCTTAGCAAGACCTTCTCCAATTCATCTACACAGGTAGGTTCCATGAAGATTCATTAACCTTCAATATATAATGTAGAAACCGTCTTCGAAGACTTTGTAAAGGAAAACGAAGTGATTGAGAAAAAGACCGAGTTTGACCAAAACAACCAGAACAAGACTGGGGAAGCAGCCATTCAAGACGGCTAAGGTTTTTAACTTTCAAATCTCTCCCATCTAATCTTTAGCATCCAAATTCTCTCAACCAATTTCTCCCTTTCTGTTTTTTCCATCGTTCTTTTTTTTTTTAATTTTTGGCTCTAGTTCTTCTGATCTCTAATCTCTCTTAGGGGTTTGGAGGAGTAGAAGAAGAAGAAGAAGAAGAAGAAGAAAGAAGCAATTGGAGTTGAACCTAGTTGCCCAATTTCCTATCTATTGATCTCAGATTTGGGTTTGGATTACATACCGATTCAGATTCAGGCAGAATGAATGATCTACTGGGGAGTTCCTTCTCTGGATTCAGAGGCCGTACAGATGGGACCTTTGTCGACGTAGAGATGTCCACAGCCGCGAACGGAGGAGGAGGAGGAGGCGGAGGAGCAAATCTAGACAAATTCTTCGAAGATGTGGAAGGGATCAAAGACGAACTGAAAGAGATGGAAAGACTCCAGCAACGTCTCCAACAATCTCACGAGGAGAGCAAGACTCTCCACAACGCCAAATCCGTGAAAAATCTCCGTTCCCGCATGGACTCCGATGTCTCTACAGCCCTGAAAAAGGCAAAAGTCATCAAGGTCAGACTCGAAGCCCTAGATCGGGCAAACGCAGCCAATCGAAGCTTACCTGGCTGCGGACCTGGAAGCTCATCCGATCGGACACGAACGTCGGTGGTGAGTGGTCTGAGGAAGAAACTAACGGACTCCATGGAAGGATTCAACAAGCTGAGAGAGCAGATCTCTGGAGAGTACAGGGAGACGGTGGAGAGGAGATACTATACGGTGACGGGAGAGAAACCGGACGAGAAGACGGTGGATGGGCTAATAGCGACGGGTGAGAGCGAGACGTTTTTGCAGAAAGCGATTCAGGAACAGGGGAGGGGACAGATAATGGATACCATATCGGAGATTCAGGAAAGACACGATGCGGTGAAGGACATGGAGAGGAGTTTGCATGAACTGCACCAGGTGTTCTTGGACATGGCGGTGTTGGTGCAGCATCAAGGGGAGCAATTGGATGATATAGAGAGCCAGGTTGCCAGAGCGAGTTCGTTTGTTAGGGGAGGAACAGAGCAACTCCACGTAGCGAAGAGGACTCAGAGGAACACCAGGAAATGGACTTGCATTGCAATTATCCTTTTTATCATCGTCGTTCTTATCATTGTTCTTCCCATTGTCCTCAGAAACGTGGGCAGCGGCGGCGGCGGTGGCGGCTCGCCTACTCCGGCTACTCCGGCGACGGCGACTCCAGCACCTCCAGCACCCCAATGATTTGTCCTCCTCTCTTCTCTTCCGATTGTTCTTCCCCCTTTTTTTTTTTCTTTTTTTTTCCTTTTCTCATTTTGTTTTATTATTATTATTATTGTTATTATTATTATTTAACGTTTTTTGAGAGATTGCGAGTCAGTGACTCGTTCACTGGCAGGGTCAATGTACAATAGCACCTTTCCTAGTTTCTTAATTCTTTGTCTGGGGTTTTATTGGACGCCCACGCCCTCCTCTGTTGTTGAAATCACTGGGGTTATCCTTCCCTTCATGTCTTCGATGTCCCCATAAGTCATATGCCAGCGGAGCACCGTTTTCCTCTAGTTTTTAATTATTTTATTTTGTTAATAATGTTTAAAATTGATCTTGTAATTAATTATTAATTGTGGTTAATTAAAGTCATAATCTTTTAAGGACAAAGTGAGGATGCTGGCGTGACGAATCACATCCCCTGTCAATCCAAAATATTAAAGTTGCCAATGGAAGATTAATAGGATAGTTAAGAATCTGACTTATCAGTAGAGAGGTCATGGGCAAGGTTCAAAGTATTTCATGATACCATACAATATTAGTAGATACGTATCCATATTTGACCAAACCGATACGATACATCTCTCCGCGTCTCTCCATTGAGTTACACTAAAATACTCTCTCCGCGTCTCTCCATTGAGTTACACTAAAATACATTTGTCAAAGCGATACAATACTCGACACAA
Organism: Hakea prostrata; assembly: GCF_041222555.1. Taxonomy (NCBI): domain Eukaryota; kingdom Viridiplantae; phylum Streptophyta; class Magnoliopsida; order Proteales; family Proteaceae; genus Hakea; species Hakea prostrata. The sequence continues at coordinate 13,654,188 of NC_142606.1, read as the reverse complement.
GACGATACGTCTCTAAAAATCACTTGACCAATACAATACTTGATACCGATACTTTTAACATTTCTTCTTCTTCCAATCACTTTTCCTAAAATTCTTTTGTTTATAAAAAAAATTAAATTCAATATTCGTGTACTATTTTCTTTTGGTAAAATTAAATTTGCATTTACACCAAACTGTAATGTTGTCATGACGTGGTAGCGATCTTCTTGATAAAAGGTATTATCATTTCTTTAATTGCACGATTTTCATTTTGTAAGTCATTGTGAGATTTAAATTGATAATAATAATAATCACTAATTTAAAGGATTATCACAACCAAAAGATCCGAAGTCTAGCCGGCATTTCCCTCAACTGCACATGTTACCCCCTCTACCAAAAAATATATATATAAAAACAAAACCTTAGTGCTGGATCTACACTTTAATAAGGGCTGTCTGAAACTTGTCTCTGTGCCAAGCACAAAGGTTAACCATATTCTGGAAGAATCTTTTTTATCATATCCTATGAGGAATAGGAATTTATAAGAGTCAGTGTCCAATCACAAGGTGTGATGAGATTTCTTTCACGCCCATTTGAGGAAATACTAATCCCCCAGCTAAATAAGTGAAGGTGAAACTAATTTATTCATTAAACTTCATCAGCATAAGGCAGATGCACCAGTAACTCACGATTCCAGCGTTTATAGACTCAGAAACACGAAACACACCTGTATTTTACGAGACAAACATGAACGACACCACAAAATTTGGAAAGCCAGAGACGGACTGCAAGAAAAGCTCGCAGCGGCCAATGCCATAAAGTTGGAATAGAGATTGTACAAGAGTTCTTCTAATCCGGGAAAGAAGTGGAGCAATGTCTGTATCAAGTCGACCCAAAAATAACATTTCTTTCACCATATAAAAACACAAAGCAAACCCTATCGTAGCACAATTTCCTCTTCCTTTTCTTGTTTTTCCATCCCTCAAACTTTTGGACAAAAACAAGTCATTATCTTCACACAAAAACTACATTGTACAAACGGCAAGAAGAAAATTACACAAGGGCGCTGTGATTGCACCTACCAACGACTCTCTATGATACATGGATGCTCACCCAGGTTTCATATTACCTGATCATCATATATTAGACCCCATATGTCCTCTCGAGAAAAAGGAACCAGGGAAGGTGAGGGAGGGACAAAAAGAATAATAACTAATAAGACAAATACCCAATGACTATCACTCCAACAGGGAGAAACAAGAACTTCGACGCAACTTCTACCTGCCTGTGGCTCAATGTACAAGAGGCTCTGGTGAGATCTGCAAGGTCGATTTGGTACTTTTTGATGAAAGTGACCAATCAACTCCCACTATGTGTAACCTTGGTTTTAACTCAGCTCCAATCAGACTCCCGCTTTGCCAATCCCTCATCTGCCGAGGGTATCGAGGTTATGGTGAGAACCTCTTAACTGAATCATGGACATGACTGATGTTTCAGAATTCTAGTCCACTCCAAGCCATCATGTTTCGTGCAAGACAATCACCACAACCCAGCTGGTGGCACTAGCCTTCGGTCACTGAGGCCATCGAAAGAATATTAAACACATGAAAGGGGATTCTAAATCCACGCAAGAGAACCTCGATCATTTGCAACTTGAGGGCGGCCTCTAGTTGGTGTTGGAGGTCTGTTCGCATTAAGCTCCTGCATCTCATAGAAACCACATATATAAAGTCAATCCTCACCAATGTCTCATTCATATACTGAGGACTTCAACAGCAAAAGATATATCAAGGAATATAAAAGATAAAACATGTTCAAACCTGCATCCATGTATCTTCAATATGGTGTTCTGGTGAAGTCTCTGGTGATGAAATTGCTGGAGGTAATGGATGAATGAGCTTTGGAACTACGACAAGATCTCTTCCTAAAACTAAGATTGCCCCAGCATTGTTTGCAGTACCTATGATAACAGAACAAAATTACATATCTGAGTCAGCGGAGTTCTCCATACAGTAGTAACAACATACCAAAGTATTTCATTGAAAAAAAATCAAAATAAATATATATACCACAGTAATTGGTGGCGGAGAAAAGAGTGATCAAATGCCCCTGAGCAAAACGCTCAAACCCATCCATCACACACTCGTGAGCACGAACAATCAACTGGAGATCATTATTGTTGCAGAATTCCATGACACGATCGGGCTGAAACATTGAACTCTTTCAGTAAGAAGCACCTACTACTAAAATATTATCCTTTGAGATTAAAAGGTACATCCTGGCAACAATCCACATGCAACACTCCATATCATCCACACTATTCCAATTCTTTGTTCAACATCATGGTCTGTTTTGTATATTTATGGTTGACCACAGGTAACTTGAAATTTCCCGTAAGAATAATATTCAAATCCTTGATCTGCACAGCATCACTTCCAGTCCTATTTTTACTCAATATACAAATCACATAGTCTGTTCTTCTTTGCTTCTTTTTTTCATTATTTTTTTATTTTTTATTTTAAGGTTGACCTCCATAACAACTGGGCATTTATGACCGTAGCTTTTGCTTAATACACCCAAATGGTATCAACAGGAAACAGGATACACCAAGGGTCTGATCTTTGACCGTCTCTAACTAACTCATCAATGATTGCTGCAAACAGATAACTTAATGGCTGACCCTTGATGTAATTCAACACTGACTGGAAATTTCACCATGCTGCCTTTCCAAAATTCTTACTTCTTACACTAGTCATGACACCATTATGTATCTTTAACTATGTCATATATTTATTCAAACATTGTATTAAGTTTTTTGTAAGGCATAGCCTTTTTCTAGTAATTAAAGACCATATGGAGATCTTGCATTCTCTAAACCTTTCCAATAAGCTTCTAAGCAAATAAACATTTGATGAGGTTGATCTTCCTAGTATTAAACAAAATTGGTTCCCAGTAAAATAATAGTTCTCGGTTTCAATTACTCTCATCCAAATTTAGTACTATGATTCACAAGTTTGATTCGTCTATTATTTATTACAGTTTGGAATAATACCTTCATTTTATAAACCTGAAAACAAAAGCTTCTCCACTCCATTCATCTAGAATTCTCTCTTATTATCACAATCTTACTAACGACTTTGTTAACCATGTTCACAGTAGTCACGGGCGTCTAGGTGACTCAAGGCGTTTGAGGGGGCAACACCAACAAAAGTGCAAGGCGACACCGGCTAACAAAGTGCAAGAAGGGTGCCTGGATGCAATGACAACTATGATTGCTTCACCAATTTTCATCTTATTAAAAGATTCCTTGGCTTTGGAGAACCTTATTTTTGTATATCTCTCAGACGTGTGATTTCTTGAGGATAATTGCAGCCTTCTAAAACACCATCACTTCTATTGTTATCATTTGCTAAGTAATAGAAGTAGTTCCTCCATATCCTTAATATCCAAGTAGCTTATTAGTACTGTGCTGAAAGATCTTCTCTACCTTCCCCTCATTTTTAGCTTCTAAATATTATCCTTGTATTTTTTTAGTCCTGGCTGTTTCAACAACATTTTTTAGATACATTTCTAGGAGACAGCAACTTTTTGAATCCTTTTCAGCCTCAGTCCTTTGCCAAGTTTAATACTATATTTCCTAGCCTTAACGGCTGCTTGAACTTCCTCACGAACCACAAAGGTTCCCAAGGTGAGTGTAAGAAAGAAATCATTCCGATGATAGTGACCACGCCCAAAAAAAAAAGAAGTACGAAGGACGTGAACCTCCAGAGAAAGGGATATTTTCCAAAAAATACTGTGTAATTCAATCATATAAAGAAGTATAATAGCAACCAATCACATCAAATCCTTCAAAATGACAAATCAATATAACAACCTCAAAAAAAAAAAAAAAAGAACAGTACTAATCCTCACAGAAGATACTGATTTTGAACCAAACACAACCGAAACCAGGACACTGCAGTATAACAGAAAAATAGATAAGGATGATGAACTCACCCCAAAGGTGACCAAACCTGGACCTCTAGCATTTGGTCTTAATCCTTCAACGCTGTCATTTTCTGTTGGATCAGACCTAGAAACAGGAAACCAATATAAGAATATGACAAGGGGATCATATGTGATTTATTAAAGGTAAAACAAGCAGCAAAAGACAATAAAGACAAATACTACCACAACAAATCCATTAGAACAACTGAGCCAGCTTCCATTGTAATTGGACGTTGAATGTTCTCTATCTGCTCTATGTGATTTATGGACCGACCAATACCACCATGCATGCAAATGATTTTCTTTTCAATAAGGGCAGCTAGAGGAAGCCAATTGAATAACCGGTTTATGCGATGCCATGCCCAAATTCCATCGCGCTCCCCCTGTCAGAATTTCCAAAAAGAAAACTGTTGCTTCAATTAATTGGACAAAAGTAAGAAACAAACAGAAGGCATTGTCTGTGTATCAAATAATACCATGCGCTCAATACACTCAATCCGGAAGCCAAATAGAGCATTGATATCTGCTGCTTCATGGTTCCCACGAATTAAATGTACATTATGTGGATACTCAACCTGGAAAAGAAAAGAAACAACAAGTACCAACTCAATTTTAGCAGAAAGCAAATTTCAGTACCAAAACTAAGGCACCCAAGCTGTACCTTTAGGGCAAGCAGAAGAGTAATAGTTTCCAAGCTGTGTTGTCCCCGGTCAACATAATCTCCTAGGAATAAATAGTCGATATAACTGAAAATCATTAAAAAATAAATATTAGGATACATCAATAAAAATCTTTGACCAGAAAGAGATCATTATCAGCAATCCCCAAGCTGAAGCTAGTGGAAAGAATTACCCAAAATTCTTTGTTGTAAAAACAAAAAATTTAATTAAAAAAAAAAAAAAGAAAGTGGAAAAACAAAAGAAGAGAATCATCCTGAGTAACACTTGAACAAATTGATAAATTTCAAGGGCATGAGATGTTTGATTCTGTACAATATTCAAATAATATGGGTGTCAAAATCCAAAGTTCAAACTAATTCAAATGCAAGTCCACTAGTGGACGGGGGGAAATGGGTAAGAAAAGGGATAGACAGTAACAATAAATAAGTAGACTACTTAGTTCTGTTTGTGACCAGCGACAAACAATACTTACATTAAATGAACTATGGATTCCACAGGAGTCGGAGCAAACTGTGCTATGCACAAACCCATTTATTAGACAAAGTATCAGAGGGCTTGGTACAGCAACCAAGTTGGTGTTCAATGCGTTGATCTCTCACCTTTGGTGGAAGCATAATTTGAGAAGATGAACCTCCAAATCTATATCCTTAGACGTGATTTGGCAAACCATCTACTTTCATGTATCTTCTAGACTCCAGTATCTTCCCCATCCCCCAGTTGTGGATTCCCCAAGGAATAGGACAATTGTTGTCTCCTAGGGCTTAAGTTCTACCTTCTTCCCAAGCAGTAGATTGTGATTGCTCCCCCTCCCCCCTCCTTCTCCTTCCTTCCCTCTTGTACCCCCCCCCCAGTTAGGGGCTTTTGGTTACTAATTATTTCATTCATCCAAAAAAAAAAGTATCACAGGGCTGCAAAGCCTGCAATAATAAACCGCATTTAAGATCCTAGCTCAAGTAATTTAGCAAGAAGTCATAAGCTTTCAACAACCAATCCTTTCTGGTTCACTAAAATTAGATCCTCTAAATATCCAAAATACCCTTCTCAGGGAAAAGAATGCACAGAGAACTGACAATAGCATGGACTTTGATGCAGGAGGACCTCTCCATGATGGCCCCCGTATGTGAGTTCCACATAAAGAGGGCATTCTACAAATAATTCCACAAACGACAACTAGAGCAGTCTTTCAGGTAGCATTAAAGTTAGGAGCAAGATAGTGGCTTAAAGGCCTAAACTGTATCAGGACTTTATTACTTGGGTTTCTAATGGTTCTAGCAGTCAACAGACGAGTTGAACATAAATGTGACTGGAGTTTCAAAAACAGAGTCATAAATTTACTGGGAAAGTCCATTAGCTCTTTTAAACAAGGATCATAAGTTGCAAAAAGGTCTTCTAGTTTTCCTAATAGGAATCAATTTGAGTACCTATATGTAGTTCAAGGTACAGCATGTTCCAAACAGATGCAATGAAATGCTCCAGTACAGAGGAGTGGTTTGATCCAAGTTGAAGGAACTAAAAGATCTAAGGCCGGCCCAAGGAGAAGTAGTGAGAGAAATGTGAATAGCTTAGGCCTGGTATCAAGTATGACCTCAAATAAGACTAGACAGAGGGCAAGGCTGTAATTTCAAGAACTCAGTTTTGGATCCCAAGTTCCCAAAGCGGCCAACCAAAAACTGAAGCCAAATTTGGGTGGGAACCATAAAATTAAAATTTAAAGATAAATCAACATCTCAGCAAGATAACAAGAGATTAACTTGTATGGCATGCCATCTCAGATTCCCGCCAACCCCCCCCCCCCCAAAAAAAAAAAAAAAAAGAAAGAAAGAAGAAAAAGAAGAAGAGAGATAAACAAAGATCTTGGTCAATTCTCAATCTGCCCAAGGATTCACGCAGCCATGCCATCTGTTAGAGTAAGGGCAATAACACTGAGTAGTTATTATTGCAATAATTAGTAGCAGTTCAGTTCTTCCTGCTGGCATTTGGTCCTTGTTAACGCAGCTGGTTATTCATGTCACTGTTGCTATGCTGTGACTGCTGTTGTCATGTTCTTCCAATTTAGCTCAAAACTTCCAAGTGTTTTCTTCTCTCTAATTCATTTACAATTCATGAACTCTAAGCTCCGGCATGAGCAATCAGTTAGAGCTTTGCTTAGGCTTGAACAATGTTGAAACTGGAAACTTCAAACTTGAAAACTGATCACGTTCAGACTCAGATCTCTATGGCCTTGTAGAGCCTACCTAATTTAAAATTGAAATTTTTAATGGTCGAAACCCCATCCAGAAATAATCTTAAAATCCCAGAAAGAATGCAGATTGGTTGAGAGTTGAGACTGCAACTTCTCTATTGCATGGCTACAGTTCTGCAGCAGCAAACTGTAGGAATTCACATAACTTTTCTAATGAGCTTGTCAGCTTCTATCTAAAAGCTCTTTTAGGGTCTAGTTAAGAATACTTCCTTAAACTTCAGCTGCGTTTGGATGCCCCTATGAATTATCATGGATATTGGTTAATGTAGCATCACAGTCCATTGAGCAAACTTTTACAGAATTGAATATTATTTTAATTTTCTGACTGGATCTCCACACTGTTCACCATGGTAAAGTTAGACAGGCCATCTGCAAGCTGATTTTGGGTTTCTAAGACCCATGCCTGCATCAAATTTGCAGTGAACATAAAGTAGAACAGAGTGGATATAACATACCATACGCAGTTAAAATTTCAAGTTGGGCACAACGAATAATTCTTCACAGTAAGTAGTAAGAAACAGTACAGACAAACAGACAGCAGAATATCCGAACCCAAATATACTAATGGAAATACTCACGCGATATCTCCTGCTGTTGAAGGAGACCCATACTCATCAAATAGACGCATTAGATCTCCAAACTGCCCATGCAAATCACCAAATATCTTCACAGGAGCCCTAATTTGTAGCACACTTGGTTCATTTGAAAATATCCGTTCAGCACCATCACAAAGTTCTGCTATTTCATTGCAATCTAAGAAAAATTGCCGACGAACAGGAGGCTTCCAACCACGAGGTTTCAGTAGATGTGCAATCACCTAATCATAAACAAAGGAAAGAAAACAGGCAAGTCAAAATAAACTGAATAACATAAGACTTCCACAGAGTATGACTGAACAGAGGAAAGTAGAATGAAAGATCAAAATAGAATCCCAATTCTTTTCTAAAACTGTTTCTGAATATATTGCTATTGATAATATACATTATCAAGTCAGCAACTGCTTCTAGGAGCCAATGGTTTCCAGTAAATTTGATAATTACATCTTCTAAAGGGATCATAACATGTTCTCAGCAATAACACTCCCCTCTGCTTTAGGAATAAAATATGGCAGCAACGTTTCGAGAGACTGAACTTAAATGATGGAATATAATGTTAAGGGAACAATAATTTCTGAAGACATTAAGCAATGTAAGGAAGAAATGTGAAAAAAGAAAACGAGGTTATTCTTTGACTTGTGTACATTATATATTCATTGTGCATTCTGGATGAGCTAGCTGAGGAAGTAAGGGTAAACCAGTGAACGAAATCCATGTATGATGGAGGCAAAACTTGATTCCCGAAGGACCTAGCCCTAGGCAGGATTAGTTTACCCTTTGCTTCCAATTCTTTTGTTCTCCATACTGTTCAAAGTTAGACTAGTGCTCCAGCCCTGGTAAGGTACCTCCAAGGGTGTTCTGGCTGCTAGATACCTGGATGGGAGAGTTTTGTATGATCTGTAGATGTCCCAGAGTGGCTGTGTAGGCTGATCCTTGACCATCGGCTATTGACTTGTCATCTCCTTTCTCTCAACACAATTTTTTTTTAATTCTCCAGAATTCTCGAACTTCTCAAAGACACAAAAAATTCAAGGTCAAAACAAGACCAATCTAACCATCAAATATGTCCCAAATTTAAGAGACATCTCCTCCCCTCCCCAGAGACGTAGTGGCCTTAGAACCTAATTTAACCCAATTCTGACCAGTCAATTTCAACATATAAATATTTTCTTGAATTTATGCATTCCCTAAAACCATAAAAATAAGAAAACCCATATCTTCCAATTTTATCCATCCAAACTCAACCAAACACAGAGAACCAAATCCTCTGTATCATCACGGATAACGGTTCAAATTACAAGTAGGTAGGGGAGATGTTGATGAACAAGAAAAGCAGCAAGATTCATCTCTTCTGGACACCTTTTGCTGCACATTTTATTGGCTTAATATTGAAGGACATGGCGAGGAGGAAGTCCATAGCTAGTGTGGTCCAAAGAGCAAGGCAAAGTGACCACATTTGAATACCATCTTGGGTATGCCCTGCAACTTCTGATGCCGAAGGGTTTGGTGATCTAGGAGGCCTGATGTCACTAGATTTGCCAGCAACTATGTTGCATTAAAGAACTTCGAATCAAAGCAGTGGATCCCAGATTGATGTCAAAGTGAAGATTGGTTAGGGTGGCCTGGATCAAACACAACTGAAGAGAGAGCAGCCCAACAAATCATTGCTAGCGGGTCATTTTTGGCGAGACTTGAATAGAGTGGTAGATATACTGGGGCCAATTGTGGCTGTTCTAACAATGCTAGATACTGAAAAGAAGCCTGCCTTGGCCCATATATATGCTACCATGACATGAAAATGGACATAGTAATTGTTGCTGCTCCTAAAAGTGCCAAAATCCTACATCAAAATCACTGATGAGAGACAGGAGTAATGCAACAGAATTCTTTGCACACAGCAGGTAAGTACAGATGGTTAAAACTTACTTTATATTTTATACTTTACAATTTTGATTACATTTTCCTAAACAGCTAAGTCACAACCAAGTTCACTCTTGTTATCACTAGCTTACTACTTGAAACCTAAGTATCACTACAACTAATAACTTCGAATTGACACCAAATTGATAGATTTGGTTTACGATGTGGTTGCGAAGTTAAGAGCCAAATCCCAATAGATAGGGAGTTGTAATTTGACGGTGAGAATTAGCAAGTTAATTATTTCCTATATAATGGTTAGCATTTAACCCTGTTCTAATTTGAAAATTGAAACATCAGTTTACAGCAAGGATTTCAGCGATGCAACAGGAGTTTTGGTAAGCTGCCTGCAATAGCAGCTAAGAACAAGTGAGACAATGGTAAGTGTATCTATTTCAATACAAGTTTACAACAATTTTATGTCTATCCATAGTCATGGAATTCAAGACCCGAATGCATTTTCATATTTTGTTAACATTATGCAGCTGACTGGTGGCTGTTGTACGTCACAAGTGCACCAAATCTAAGAAGGATACCCATTCGGGCGCTATCACAGGCATAGTTATCCTTCGGTTGCAAGCAGAATTGGAGCATGTTCTCTTTGATTTACAGTATGATGCACAACAGATTGCCAGATTGGGGAACCAGTGGCTAGAGCAATTAGTGTATGTGCATTATAATATAAGATTAAGGCTAAAGCAGTGATGGATCAACATGGCAGGATGCCTGCTACCACAATTTCTGGTGCTATGGACCTAGCTGATGTGGAACCTCACATGTCATCAAAGGAGGATACGGTGCATGCACAAACAGTATTCAGCATGGGCAGTGACCATATGGTATGAGCATTGACACCACTAGTATCATCATTAACCTTGGCAGTCATTATATGGCATTTAAGAGTATCCATATAGTGATTAGAATATGGGTTCTGACTATAATGCATTAATGCCTACTCTCAATATGGAGGACATCAGTATTTATGAAGCCGACACTGTAAGATGACAAATTGAACTCGTGAAAAACCAGCAGTCCACTTCATAATAAATAGAAATTCTACACTATAGAGCCCACCATATCCAAAGTTACTGAACTCAAGTTTGGTTATTTCTTTTGAGGATTAGGGCTTTTCAATCATACAAAGATAGTTAGGGTGACATCATCCTTTATAGCACATAAATGAGGTTTATGAGACTCCATAAGGATCCAAGAGTATCTATTTTCCCAACACCGATGTTTTGCTATTACAAAGGGAGATTGATGGAGGGCCCACAAGGACAGATGGGGTATAACCTAAGGGAGGGAAAGAAATCAATGCGAAGAAAGGAAGAGAAAGTGGGGGGAGAAGGTTGCATATGCATATGGCCATGTAGGCTCATCACAAACAGTCAAACTCAAATTCAATTCATTAGCTCGATTCTGAATCCAAATCCCATGGTTAATATTTGTTTAAATAAAAAAGAAACCCAACATTTCTAATTTGAAAAGTCAACTTAATTAAAATATATCCAATTTGCTATCTCCTAGTGAAGCCATCTCAAAATAAAATATTGCATCCAAATCCTAAAATGAGATTAAATAAAAATCCTAAAATATCCTACAAGCCAAAGACCTGACTGGATCTGGTTCGTCTGTCTATTGGTTTCCAAACAGGTTTGGATGTGTCCAAGGGAGAGCACGAGAGTTTTTAGTGAAGAGAAGTGGCAGATGAAAACCATCTACATGTATAGAGGAATATCATGAGATTAAGGATGTGTTTGTTTGATGGAATAAAATGGGGTACAGAAAAGGGTGGAAGTACACTGTCTCGTAACAATATCCCAAATTATGGTTTGTTTGGTTCACTGGAGTGGGAAAATGAACACAGAAGCCTCCTTAATTTAAGGAAGTTTGTCTGCTAACATGGCACCCAACTTTTCCCACCCCATCTTTTTTAAAAGTCCTACACTTTTAGGTGGGACTTTATGGAAAAGAGAGGAAAATGAAAAAACAAAAAATATTATCATGGGACCCACATTTTGAATTTTTTCACAAAACCCTTTCCTTTCCTTTCCTATCCAGTTCCCCCACCCAGCCACCAATGGGTCCCACCTGTTTACTTTTTCCACTACTTATTATCTTGCAAACAAACGAACTGTAATTATATTTGACATAGAACTTTACCTTTTTAGGCACGCTATTAATAGACATTTGCCTATCCAATAGTTTCCTAGCTGCAGTTGCATTCTCTGGAGTGCCATAGCTAACCCGTCGCCCTTCATTTTCAAACTGATCTATTGAAAGCTGCCTGACCATACCACCTAGAGCTCCTCCAGTCTCTGCAGCAACAACAACCTGCAGATTCATATAAGAGAGAAGAAAGTGGAAATCAGGGTTATACAGATCACAAAGCATAAGTATTCTATGTACTAGTACTGAGAGAACAAAGAAACAAAACCAACAGCTCTGTGGTGCAGTCGGACTCCTGCTGGTGGCACATTATTTGACAAATTAGAATCAGACATCTTAATCAAGCTGGTGTTTTGTTTCTCATTCGGAATAGCTTCTGCTCCTCGATCTCTGTCTGGCATTTGCTCAATGTCTCCATTAACTTGTCGGGCTTTGGCAGCAGCTAAGGCAGCACTTATAGCTTCAGCCTCTGCTGCTGAGGCTTCAACCAAGTACTCAACACCTTTAGTCGGTCTCCTGCAGAATATTTACATTAGCAACTCTGTCCAAAAACAGAGAAAATTTAATTCATTAATAACATCTAATTATCTCTTAACTATATTTTGATAGCTCACCTAGGTCCCGGAAGCATTGCATTTTCAGTGCTTATATCTGTATACATATCTCCATTTATAGGAGGAGCAACAGGATTACCCAGCACAACTGCACCATCAGGACCTCCCTCAGGCATTTGCCTAGTTCTTTCATCAGGAAATTCATATCTACCAGTCAACCTCCCGGCTTGTATGTTTGCAGCCGCTGCAGCTGCTGCTGCTGCTGAAGCTGCACTGGTAGTTTCAGCAGCAGCAAGATCCTCAGCAACCAGCAGATCATCTAGCAAAACTCCTACACAGCACAAAATTGTGGTAAACATGCTGCAGTATAATCAAACTGATGGACTAGTTAGTGCAGCGAAGGCAAATTCCCTATACAAGAGAGAACTCTTGGCATATATGATGTGAATTTTAGTACATAAAAATTATTTAGCTAGCCCACAAAAAAATACAAGTCTGCTGACATGATGAAACCAATATACACTCAATGAACAAATGAGGGGTTCTCCATCACAATTGAATGAGATGCCACTACCAAAGAGCAAAATATTCTTCAGTGCCAACGTGACACCCAGGGTCACAAAATGAAGTCAACCAAATAATGCTGTCTCACGTAAACCCTATATTTTCTACTAAGAAATTTTTTCTCAAATGAAATCTTTCACAAAATGGAAGGTGGTAAAGAAGACTGCTAAGTCAACTAATTTAAATCCATCACTAATCAACTCTACAATACTAAATAGCATTACCAAAGTCTATCATATAGGAAAATCACTAGCTGCTTTGAGTACACTTGTCAACAACGCAGCAAATTTGCTAGTATCAAATCATTTTACAGTTAAGGTTCAGTTTTGAGTTGGAATATCTGTGCCTCTCCAGACTCAGGGACAACTCCAGGTCCAGGTTGACGCAGATCTGACACCAAATTGGGCTATTTTCGTTTAAATCAAGCTAGAAGGTTAATAGAAATAGGTATTGAGCCTTTGTTTAATTGTGGTAAATTTGGTAATGGACCTTTTCTACAGGCCTAAAAAGTTAGAACCAAACCTAAGTACGAAAATATGTTATTTGATTAGAAAATTCAGTTATAGAGATCAGGTTACCACTTAAAAGTCACACTACTTAATTAATATGTAATTAGAAATCACACCTTCCAACACAAGGTAGTTTTTATTAGAAATTTAGAATTCGCCTTCTGTTTTTTATTTAGGACGTTTTGATTGGCTAATATAAGCCTTTTTTGGGTAAATATAAGCCTATTTAATACTCATTTCCTGGGAGATCAAGAATAGAATGGAACATATTGGTTGATGGGTATTGCCTGGCAGCTGCCTTCTTCTCTGGGAAAGATTGTGCTTGGTGATTAAAGTCCAAGGGCTGGTTTTACCTGGTGATTCAAAGTCCATCAATCTTTTTATTTATAAAGTTCATCGCAAAGCCACAGAGAAGACCCAACTCTAAGAACCATTCATCACTCCCTCCAATCTTTCCACCCATCAGAATCGTTCCATATTCAAATGGTTTTACCCCCCTCAGCAGCCCCTACGCTCAATCCAAGTTGCAGCAAATTCTGCACATTGAAAACCATCGTTTCAAGTAAGCCCACTTTTTGTTCCTGAAACCCTGAACTAGCAACTTGTTATTCCTTTAATCCCCAAAATTAAAATTGGTTCACATTTTGGGGATCAATCCCTCCCCCCCCCCCCCCCAAAAGCCCCCAAGAAAAACAAAAACGAAAACCCAAACTCCAAACTAAAAAATTAAAGGTAGTTACCCTTCTCACCACCAGTTTTTCATCCTAATTTGGACTGAAACCTTCCCACAGACACCCTTGAGCTCAAACCTGATTTCAGGCCCAAAATGAAAACCCTAAATCCCCTGTACTCCCAGTTCTGAAAACCTAATCCCCAAAACATTGCTATTGAGTTGGTTCTGATTAGAGATCTTGGCATCCGCCTTCATTCTTATAGAGGCTACATCACAAGTAGGCCCCTGCGAAAAATGTCTTGAACAAAATTAAACAGAGTTAGAATCAAGCCAAAGTATGAAGAACCAACATAAGCTCAACCTATAGTTAAGATCCAACTGATCCGTCATTGAATACAGAATGGAGTATATGGATCTAAACCCATATGGGCCTACCAATTTTATGCCAGTCTCATCATAGCTGCATGATACTTCAGTTAGCAACCACAATCATCTGCAAGCCTGCTTTCCACTCATAGACCTCAGATATTGGTTAACCACTCATACCATTTTACCAAGCCCCTGAGCCACCCTCCCCCTTTCTTCAAATCAAATTTGAAGTCCTATAACCCCTGCCCAAGTTTTGACAAATGCCACAAGGAATGACATAACACTGCTAGTTTAGATGAATTTTGGATACTAACGAACATGGATTCTCTACAGAAATCGAACAAATAGAAAATAGAATTTAAACAAAAATAATATACATGCACTGTGTGACACTGCAGATCCTTCAGGCCTAAAACCAGAACATTACTTAAGTCATAAATAGCACCCCCATGGATGCACCAGGAATGCACTGCCAGTACATCAACCAACCAAATTGAATGTCTCATGTAACTTTTGACCAGTTTTCTTTTTTCTTTATTTAATGCAATACAAAGCTGATATAAAACACAGTAAAAATTTTAACCATTCTTGGCTACTACAACAAAAAAAAACATATCTGTAGTAGCTAATTTGGTGGTTCCCTGCTTGGACATCAGAATTGAATGCATATGGATCACTGGTAATGAGAATTTTGGGTTCCACATCTTACCCCCACGTAGACCACCATAAATAAAGATCAAGTCCCCAACAGCAGCAGCTGCATGCCTACAACGCCTTGTCAATTCAACTGCAGCATCTCCACCTGCTGCATCAGCACTGTATCTGCCTGTCCTGGGACTTGTAACAACACCCTTTGTATCACACCAAACTCCCGCAGCAGTATCCAAAACTAAAAGAGAGACATATCAGATAAACTTAGACAAATTCACCAAATCAGAAGAAGATTAATTATTTTCTTTTCCCACACTTACAGAGCAATAAACAAAAACCAACATACAGTGAGAAAAGAAAAATCAACTGCAATCCACAATGTCATAACAAACTAGTGCAACTATGAAGTAACATACGGGCCTTTCCAGCTGAAAACTGCTGGTCCTTATTATTCCTTCTTTCTATACAGGATCACATACAGAAGGCCCATACCTTCAGGCTTCAACCTCAAATAATTCAATCAAGTAGTTTACTCTCCCACACCAAGTGCTTAGTTACTACCTAACTCCAAGAATGTGTCGATACTGTGTTCTTAGTCTTACTGTTAATTGATGAGTCACATTGTGTTTTAAGGCTATAATTTAAGGCAAAATTGGGAAAACTGTGAATGGTGAAAAAAGATACAGAAAGAAGAGGGTGGTGGTGGTAGCCTATCAGAATAGAAGAAGGGAAGAGAAAGGGGGTTAGCTTCACACCTTTTGGATGCACTCAAAAATTGCTTTGTGGGTGGAGAAAAATAAAGCCAAATAGGGGCACGGTGGAATAGAGCAAACCACAACAGCCACTACAATCAGCTCAAAACTCGTCTAGTTTGCCACCCAATGATCATGATCATGATGTAACGTTGTCACCATGTTCAGTATCATGTATTATCTCTATTACTAACAGATTACACTCATCAAACAAACGCCTAGGCATAGCTTAGGTGACTGGACACCCTTGCAGAGGCACATTGAAACAAGTTTCACCTTCCTAAACAAAAGTCATAGTCACCTCGTGTCCAGGCCCCCTCCAAGGCTTCAACACCTTTGTTAGCCTAGATACCATGACATCTATAATGTCAAAAGCTTCCCCATTATATCCAACTGACAAATAGGCAGTACCTGCCACACTTGAAGAATCTTCCACCATACGGCCACCGCCAAGGGCTCCTCCAGATACATGAAGCCGTGCATTTACAAAAACCTAGCAAGAGTAAATACACATAAAAATGTATATATAACCAAAATGTATAAGAAAAATATATATCCATAGGCCAGAGGGGAGAGTAGATACTCACTGCTGCATGTTGATATCTAGGAGATGGTGAGACACCAGGTGCAATTGCCCATTCCCAACGACCATCCCGATGTTTGGCTAGACCATATGCACTTGCAAGTGGCTAAAAGAAAAAGTCAAATGGTTGATTAATCAGAAAGAGATTAAATGGAAGGAGAAAATTTAACTGCTTCAATATTCTTTTCCTCTCCACAACACACAGACAAAAAAAGAGAGGTTTTGTTTTGGGGGGTGTTGGGGGGAAGACTCCCAGAAATAAGGATATAGATTCACGCCAAAACACAACTAGACATTCGTGTATTTATAACCCTGACCCAGTTTCTAACACACACACCCCCGGCGGGAAGGGTAAAATAAATAAATGAAACTGAACAAACAAAATGTTCATAAATATTAAGATGCTCCCTCAGAGCTCAAAAATAAGGCATGTAGAATCCAGAACTCTGGCTTCTTACACCAAAGTAAGCAATGAAGATCCAACTGACGCTTCTTACTACAACCAGCAAGAAATATACTGATCTAACGTCTGTTCAATTAAGATAATGCAATTAGGTCCATTGTATCTCACACGTACCCAAAATGCCAACATGAGAAGTAAAAAAGTGAAATAACCAAACATTGTAGACCATTATCATCCTAACGAACTTAAGTGTCATAAAATGCCAATAGAAGCTGGGGATTCTGTAAATAGATTGTTCAAGCAAGTTGTTCGAGCTCACCACACTGTTTGCGTCTCTACCCCCACAAAGCAGAAGAAGACCATCGGAACGTGCACTTGCTGTGGCATACCTACTCAAGCATACCACAGAGAAGTCAAACCCCAATTGATATATTGAATCAGAATATTGAACTTTCAAAAAAATTAGGATAGCAAAACATTAGGACAATGCAGATCAACAATAACTACAAACTAAGCAAGCGAACAAAACTTAAGAAAGCAAGCAATTCAAATAAAATCATCCTTACAGTATCTAGAATAAAATCAATAATAGTTACAAACTAACTAAATGAAGACAAGTTAAGAAAGCAAGAATCTAATAAAATCATTCTCACAGTGTCTAGAACTAGTCTAATGTTTAACACGTTCTTCCTTATTTTTTCTTTCTTCCTTCTCCTTCTTGTGTTTTTTTCCTTGTGTGTGTGTTTGGGGGGTTGGGAGGAGGGGTTCTCCAAGAGGGATGAAGACACCCTTTATGTCTCTCTAATTATTTAACAACAAAAAAGACACTAAGTCAATAAACCAGAATCATGCCAGCATCTTAAGGTAGAAATGACTAGTATACTTGCTTTCAAAAAAGATAAGGACACTGTTTCTCTTTACCCACAGTGAAGACATTCCCCAACTTCACTGCCATCAAATGCAGGAGAACAACAGCCTTCAATTGTCTTCACCATAGGAAAAGAAATTTTCTCCATAAATAAACAGTTTGTGTTTTACATCCAGCAAGTTATATTATAGAGGATGGTAGATGGTCTCAGAAACCACTGACGCAGCACATGCTTCAACAAGATAACATTTGAAGTGTGACAACAGACCTTGATGTGGGTGTAATGTTAAATGGTCTTACACTTGCCTAATTGAAAATTGCTTTTCAATTATAGGGTGCTTCACTCCTGATCATATTTCAACCATTTGGATCCTTCCTGTCCCAAACATTGGATGTTGGAAAGCCCAGCCTCAAGTGCTATTTTGTCTATAGAATACTGAACCTGTTGATGAACCCAACCAGGAGACCCCCATTCTGGTTTAGCTTCTGCCTTGGTACAGGTATAGGTAGCTCACATATGAGTCCAGCTCAGAGATCTCATTTTTTAAGTCTATCCAACATGTGTGTATCCACAATTAAATTTTGTGTAGGTTCCATTTCCTCTTGATAATCCTTGAGACCCTTTTACCCCCACATAGGTTTTTGTAAGACTTATTTTTTTTGGATGAATAAAAAATTATATTAAAAACAAGCAAAACGGACAAGCACACAAAGAGAGCGAAAGAGCTCAAGAGCAGAGACCCCAGAAACTAACAACTAACCTATTTCTGGGGGAGTAAAAGAAGAGCTGAGACCCCAGAAACTAACAACTAACCTATTTCTGAGGGAGTCAACCACAGGGGGATGGGGAATAGACAGCAATCTAGAAGATACATCAAAGTAGATGGCGCTCCAAATCAAGTCAAGAGAGCAAGATTTGGAAGTCCATCTTCTAATGTTTCACTCCCACTAGAGATGGTGGATGGTGGCACCGAAAACTAACTTGCCAAGGCGATCACAAACGGAGTGACCAGCAAAATTTCTCAAGAACCAAGACCAATCCCGAGCAAAACCATGAGATCGTCTCGAGTGGGGCCAGATGGAGGCAATGGCTCTGTCCCAGAGGGACCGGGAAAGGGGGCAGGTATAAAAAAGGTGATCAATGTCCTCTGAAGCATTCCAACAAAGGGAACAGTTAGGGGTGGCGTGGATATGGCGGCTAATAAGGAATGATTGGGTAGGAAGGGCGAGGTTTAGAGCTCTCCAGAGAGTGAGGGAATGGCAGGGGATGTGACCTTTGAACCAGACCAACCGGAACCAAGGGACAGGGGGTGGTGGGGGCGAAGCAAGACCCAGGCAGAGGCTGTGGTAAAAGATTTAGTGGTGGAAGGGGACCAAATGGTGGAGTCACACGACTGACTAAGGATAGGGGGAGGGCATTCCAAACAAGAGCGAGACGGGGGTGGGGGAGAGGGGACCAAGACCCATTGGAAATGAAGGCATCAAGGGTGGTAGATTTGGGGATTCGAGTCTCATAGACAGCGCGAGGGCCGAGGAGAGAATAGAGAACGCCCAACGGATGCCAGGGGTCAAGCCAAAAATGAATGGAAGATCCAAGCGAGATTTGGATAGAAATTGCAGTGAGAGCTTGGGGACGGAGGAGAAGGATCTTCTTCCAAATCCAGGACGGATTAGAGGGACAAGAAACTGTCCAAAAGGAGTCCTGCTTGAGATGGTAAGAGTAGACCCACGAAACCCAAATTGAATCCTGCTTAGATACAATCTTCCAAATGCAGCGGATTCTGTAAGACTTATTGATCCCCACTAAATTGCAAAATCTAGTTTCGAATAAAGAATGCTTCACATTCAAACCCTTCAGTGCGACTCAGCCCCAACCAACTTATTACCATTGTCCAAGTCACCAAATGGTCGTTATTCTTATCACCACTTCATCCCACAGCAAATCGATTGCATTTTCTCAATAGTGTTTCCATAGATACAATAATTATAAATGGGGACATATAATAATTTGGTGGATAAGCAAGAGGACTACAAATTTTGTGTAGCAACATTAAATGTTCTTACACTTTGTGTAATGTGAAAAATTCCATTATATGGCCATTTATTCCTGGTCATATTTCAACTACTTTTATTCAATATTGTGTGCTTCTACAATTAAGATATGTGTAGGTTCCATTTTCCTCTTCTGATAACCACCCCCCCCCGGCCCACTCTCTTCCAATAGGTTCCCTCAAGACTTTTGAACCCCACTAAATTGCAAAATCCATTTTCCAATAAAGAATGCTTCAAATCCAAACCCTTCAATGTGGTTCAGCCTCAATGGCCTTATTACCATTTTCCAATTCATCAAATGGCCTTTATGCTTGTCAAGGCGTCATCTCATAGTAAATGAATGGTGTTTTCTCAATAGTATTTCCATAGATAACAGTAATTTTAAATGGGGACAAGCAATAATTTTGGTGGATTTGCTACCAGTAACGAAAGGGGGGAAATTTGATTCTCCCTCCCAAATAAACATGTTTCCCACTTGAGACTCTTCCTCCTTATCATGATAACATTCCAATACAGTAATGGATTTTTATTTTTTTTTCTTTTGCACGCACAGGCATATGCACCATGTGTCCGAGTAAGACCCAACAGCTATGCTGAAATTTATTAAGCAATTGGGTCTCACTCAAAACACATGGTGCATGTAAGGGCCCATGCAGCAAAGAACGATAGTCCACTGTAATATCCCTAATAGAGTATGCAGAAGCAAACTAACAATGACAACAACGAAAAACCTGGTCCCAACTAAATGGGGGTCGGCTACATGGATTCCTACCTTCCAATCAGCTCTGTTTGAGGTCATACTAGATACAAGGCCTAACCTACGCATATCCTATCTCACCACTTCTCTTAAGGTTATCTTAGGCCTACCCCTTGTTCTTCTGATTCTTTCAATTTGGATTAAATCGCTTCTCCGCACAAGGGCATTTACATGCCTCCATGGAAAATGGTTGTGCCATCTCAAATCCTCTCTCGTACCTTATCAATTAACAGAGCTTCTCCCAAACTAGCTCTAATAAGATCATTCCTTATCTTATCCTCCCTAGTTTTGCCACTCATGCATCTCAACATCCTCATTTCTGTTATATTGAGTTTATCTATATGATGCTTCTTAACATCCCAACACTCTGCACCATACACCGTAGCTAGTCGTACGACGATCCTTAGAATTTTCCTTTAAGCTTTAAAGGAATAAGTCGATCACATGAGAACTGGACGCATCTCTCCACTTCACCCACCTTATTTTAATTCTTTGGAAAACATCATCATTTATATCACATTCTCTATTTATGATATAACTAAGACAAGGTACCTAAAGTAATCACTTTATGGGATCTCCTTCTCATCAAGTTTCACCACCTCGTCATCCGTCCAATCACGACCAAAGTTACACACTAGTCATTCCATCTTCGTTCTACGTAATTTGAAGTTTTTTATTTCAAAGTTGCTCTCCATGACTCTAACTTGATATTAATCTCTACTTGTGTCTCATCATTCAAAACAATATCATCAACAAAAATCATACACCAAGGAAAATCCTCATCTTGAATGCCTTTGGCTAATTCATCAATTTTAAATGCAAATAAATATGGCCTTAAAGTTGATCCTTGATATAGCCCAACTGTAATTGGGACTTCACCACTTTGTTCCCCCACCATTATTACACTAATCACTGAACCATCATACATATCTTTAACTATACCCACATATTTACTTGCAAATTTTATTTTCTCTAGTGTTTGCTAAATTAATGCTCTAAGGACTCTATCATAAACTTTTTTTATGTCAATAAAAACCATATGAAGATTTTTCCTACACTCTCTATACCTTTCCATAAGTCTCCTATTAAGGTAAATAGCTTCCATTGTAGATCTTCTCAGCATAAAGCCAAATTGGTTCTCCATAATCGTGGTTACTTGTCTCAAATGGGTTTCAATTACTATCCCATAATTCCATAGTATGACTCATCAGTCTGATGCTTCTAGAGTTACTAGAGCATTAAATATCTCCTATATTTTCATAAATTGGATCCACGATGCTTATCCTCCATTCATTTGGCATTTTCCTTTTGCTGATATTCTTATTAAACAACTTGGCCAGCCAAGCTAGCCCATAGGTTCCTAAGCTATTCCTTACTTGTATTGGGATTTCATCGGGACCTTGTGCCTTACCTAATTTCATCCCAACTAAAGGGGTTGGATCCATGTTCCATTAGCACCACTCCAATCAGCTCTAATCAGGGTTATATTTGATGTCAAGCTTAAAATATGCATGTCTTTCCTCACCAATACCCCTAATATCATCTTTTCTCTGCCCCTAGCTATGTTGGTTCCATAAATCTGAGCTGACTCATACCTACTGGAGCATCCAAAGATCTACGATGCACAAGGCCACACCACCTCAAATGAGTTTCACATAAATTATGTTGGGGCTGCTCCAAAACCAGCTTATTTACATTCCCTAATTTTTCCACTCATCCATCCCAACATCCTCATCATGAGTTTATCTATATGATGTTTCTTAACTGCCCAATATTCCATAATATAGTCAGTCATACGGCTATCCTATAAAATTTTCCTTTAAAACACTGAACAAACAACACTCCAGACATACTTCTCCACTTCATTCATTGTATTTTAATTCTTTGTGGAACACCATTCTATATCAAATTATTTATTTAAGCTTAACCAAAATAATCAATTTGCAAATATCCTTCTCATCAAGTTACCACTTCATAATCTGTCCTAGCATAACTAAAGTCACTACCATAGATCCATCCAATTTTGTATCTTTATTTCTGTATATAAAATTATGATTTCTAGCAATTTAATCATGATTCAACCTTTGACTGCTATTTAGAATATCCTAACTTACTGTTAATAACATTGTTGACAAGTTAGTTATGTTATGCTGCTAGAACCCTTAGCAAGGAACATAAGTAGTTGCAAGGACCACAAGTTTCATGTCAACGACAACAGAAAGGACATAAAATCCATCTTTTGTGCTATTTCATGCACATTTTCAGGGAGATCCCCACCCCCTTCCAAAAGTAGTACAAGCAAAAAATGCAAAAAATAACTCAGGAAGAACACCAATTTATTAAACCCAAAACCTCTAAGGAGAGAAGTTCTAAATGGGAATTACTATAACAAAATCAAATGATCTTTGTCACTCACACAACAAATCAATATTGGATGTCCAATAACTTGTTTTAGACATACTCATTCAGCATCAACCAAACCAATAGAACAGAAAAGAAAAGAAAAGGTTGAATGGTGCACCACAATGGATTTAGATTGTATGAGGACCAATTTCAGAAGAGCAAAGAAACTCACATGCACGGAGGTGGACCTTCACCTTCTGGCTCCAATTTCCGCCACTCATAAGGTTTGGCAGCAGTGTCCAAGGCCCAAACATCAGCTAAAGGCCGCTTTCCTGGTAAACAAAAAAACCAAAATTTTATCTGCATGTTGAACTAATATTCAAAGCATGACACCGATTCAGTGTAACGCATATGAAAGAAGCCAATATTGAGACAGAAGGTCGAGTACCATCATTTCCACCAATTGCAAGGAGGAATCTTTGCCCAACAAGAGCCATCACATGTCCATAACGTGGGCCTGGTCCAGGACCTTGGACAACGACCCTACAGAAGAAGGGGGAAAAAAGGGGAACCTTTCAGGCAACTAAACTTGAAAGACAGGAAAACAGAATTGCAGGTAAGAACCTAACCTGTGCCATCGAGGCCGCTGCTGTGTGAGATCCAGAACATGGAGATCCTCGGCAGACAGACCAGCTGGACCAATTCCCCCCTATGCCAACAAAAGTATAACAAGAGTGAGTCAATTTTGTAACTGAATTACTAACATGCGCATACTAGCAAGAATTTAATCTTGTGAATACCTGAATGACCACCATAGTACCCACAGCGGTTGCCACATGTGCTGCTCTAGGTGATGGTTGTTCTCCAAGAGGTGTAAGCCTGCAAATAAGAAACAGAACGACATTTTGAATTATAAGACCAGCTACAAAGAAAATACAAAAGCTTGGACTCACGCTTGCTGCACCTACTAAGACAATGATCATTCTTGCTTGACTTACCGAGTCCATTTATTCGACAATACATCATAGCAGTGCACGTCCGCAGTAGCACCAGCTAGACCTGGAATCCAATAACAGTACTCATAAAGGGCCAAAGCACAGAATAGAACCCAATAAGAAACCCAAAGGCAAAGCGTCATTGGAAAATGTTAGCACCATTGTCTTGTCTTTAGTTTGCCCACCCGCAATCTCTTTCGACTATACAAGCTAATGAGTGAAATAATCCCTTCCAATTCAGACTTTATGTGTTTCCTACGGCTGAAACTTGCAACTTAACATAGAACCAAAGCTGGGTGCCTAACACTACCTTAGGGTTCAATTTGCAAAAACTTGAGGACTACAGAAGTCCAGACTTTGGAACACCAAAAACAATCAACAAATAAGAAGTAAGTTGGGTCAGAAGACATACGGATGCCAGCACTTCCCGCAGAGGAAGGAGGTCCAGAAGCCGCAGGATTGCCTTCAAGAGCTGTAGCACCACCAAACAGAATGAGCCGAGGCCCGATGTAACCAGTCGTTCCTTCCTCCCCAACAGCAGCAACCGCGGTCAACGTGTGACCACACCTAGAACCTGGTCCATCTTCTTTCTTCTCAATTACCGCATTAACAACCGAATACGTAGGAGCTGGCCTCGGTCCGGCTACCGAAGCTGCCTGCACCTGAGGCTGTTGTGACTGTAGCTGTTGTTGTTGTTGCTGCTGTTGCTGGGGAGGTTGCGTCTGCGGTTGTGGCTGCGATTGTGGAGACACTGAAGCAGCGACCCCTTGCTCTGCAGCATCGAGCTGCAGCTCAGCGTGTTTATCCACAGACGAGATCGCTCCAACCACAGGTGATTCGGGGTTCTGCCCTGGTCCCTGATCGGTCTCAGGCACCATAGATGAATCGACATCCATCGCTTCTCGCCTTCGATGCTACCGTCAATTTCAAGATCGGAGCTACCGTTTCGCATTTCTTAGCAGAATCCCCATCAACATATCGAATCACAGCAAATTTGCCCCTCTCACCTCAATCCTCCGCTTCACTCCGAGAAGAATGGCAGTCGGTCCCCCTGGATCGCCGATTTCGACGACAAAAGAATAATAGTAATTGAGAAATTGAAAGATCCAAAAGACAAAACTTAGGTTTTCCTCTTATCTCCTTTTCATTCTTTTTCTCAAAGGGGTCGAGGAGGAGGAATAATAATGGAGGAGACGGAAAAAATAAAAACTCAAATGGCCTTCCTCGTTGGCAAAGGACGCAACAACATAACGAATCACCCTCTCTCTCTCTCTCTCTCTTTACTATCCGCTACCTCTCGCTTACGTTACCTTAATCATCCGGTGGTGATATGTACGGCTCTCAACTCCGACGAATGCGACGAGCGCCGTCGGATTTTTCTGGAAACCCAAGTTAATGATAATTAGTGTTACCGGCTAAACCATGATTGGTTTATATAATCAGACTCATTACCGGTTCGGCCCACCTTCACGGTTACGTGATAATACCGTGTAAGCATACATAAACCCAATGTGTGGGTGGGTGGGCCACTGGGCCTATCCTAATGATGAGCCCAATGAAGATGGAAACTTGGAATTCTCCATTTTTTATTTATTTTTTTCGTTCCTTCCTGAACGAAGGGCTCATGAAGATAACCAGAATGTAGAAAGTCAAATTTATCAGTCTACGCGTTCATCAGTGTCGTCCAATCACACACATCCACGATATCTCTCTCGCACTACCTGTCACTTAGGGGAGAATCTATGAAAGTTCTTGTGAACACGTGGCAATTTGCAAATGGATCATAAGCTGACACAATATTAATATGAAAGAGTTGATATCTAATGGCCAGTATCACGCAATAAAGGACTCAATAATAAACAATTGTGGGTTCCATAATTCCATTTTGGAGGTTAGGGTTCCAAGTTCCACCTTCCCTCACGGTACCATGTAACTGCCCCAACCTCCAATGTATATGAAATCGTCAGGGTCTTGTTAGATTAATTAATTAATAAACATTATTCGTTTGTCCATAATTAGAGTTTTCTTAATCAACCCAAAAAATAATAATATTTTCCTAATATGAAATGAATGGTACAAGTGTACAACAATCGATTTGTAGTATAAAGAAAAACTAATCGATGGAATTTCAGGCCTCCTTAAGCATTGATTGCACCCATCGGTTCGGTGGACTATTTTGACTTCTGATCAGGGCATGAATTCTATACTGGAAATTAAATAATTAGTTATTTAAAGATTGTTTGATTGGTAATATAATTAACACCTCTTAATAAAGAAGTTATAAGATGCACTTTCTCTTATAGTATATGTAATAGTTCTTTTTCTAAATATAAATAATTATCAAATTCATAAAATAAATTGGTGACAATGTTTTGAGCGTAAAATTAATGTATAGAGAGATACCCAAAGGCCATCATAGTGCTTTGGTCCTTTAGAATGGTTAAGATGACACATCTACAGATTGAACACTGTTAAATCCTCAAACCACAACACAGAAAGTTGTTCATTTGTTAATTTAGAACAATAATAATTGCTTAACTATCTATATTTCTGTTGAGTATAAATATTTCTTGCCCCCAATAGATAGTGTTTGACTTAAATTTGATGACCTGTTTATTATATTTCTACCATGTTGGACATTGATCTAGGGGTTTTGTAAATAAAAATATTTTTTTTATAAAGTTTGAGTTAACATATCTAATATTAAAAGTAATTCTAGCTAGCTCGATATCATAACATGCATTAGCGAACATTTCAAATCTTAAAAAATAAATAAGAATAATAATAATTTAAGGCTAAAGTGTAGCTGAACGGACGTGTGAATAGGTTAACTGAACGACTTTGAATATTAACCATCAGATTTGTTAAATTAAATTTGAATCGTCTAATAACATTAATATTTTTCCTCCCATTATTTATATATTAGTTAAGTTTAATCTAATATCACCTGTTGTCGATTCTCGTCGGCGATAACATCGCTTTCTTCTTCATCTGGTTATTCTCTAATATAGTTATTCTACAGGTTCAATACTTTCTTCTTCCTCCGTTCCTAGATTTATTTTTTGAATATAATTATTTTACAGGTAGACACAATTGATTTTATTGAGAGACTTCAAGACAATTTTTTGGGTTTTGTGGGAGATTCATTGAACATAAATTTATTTTTCACTTATTCAAGACGATAGCAAAAGAATTATTGCAATCAAAGGGTCCAAACTTGATGAATGCAAATGAAAGAATTTTCGAAGTTCACGGAATGGAGAGGGAACAGAGGAAGAAGAAATTTAACCGTTACTCTAACCACAGCAAGAATCGAGCATTTTTTTTGTTTCTTTTAATTTAATTAGTAATAGAAGGTAATTTTAATTAACCCATAAAAAATAAGAGAAAAAATATATAATTTATCGGACTATTGACGGTGGAAATTTAGAGTCGTTCAATTTTAATATTCACACATTCGTTTAGCTACCCCTTCCCATAATTTAATTACCGTAATTTACTTTGATTTCGTAAAATGTAATAATAATTTACCTAATAAATGGTGAGGGAGTATTAAATGGTGAGGGAATTCATATAACAATCAAAAGGTTTAAACCTAATGACTCTCAATCAATCTTTGCATAGGTGAGCACAGATGAAGATATAAGTCGAGCCATCTTTGATTGATTAAAGGTAGATGTTTTACGTGCATTCACTTTATTCATGTACGTGAAGTTTTCCTTTATTTGAATTTTGATATTTAATTTTATTTGTTATTTGCTTGTAATGTTTATTCTTAGTTGCTTTCTTTTATTCCCTTCTCGTTGTCATAAATAGCAAATATGTATCAAGCACATCTAAAAATTAAATAGTAGTAGGGCTTGTAATGCTGGTTAACGTCTATCAATCAAAATCAACTATGAATTCGGAAGAGTTTAACAAGTCACAGTCACATTAACTATTCTTTCCAACTAAAATACATTAAGTAAACAAACAAATAAAATAAAATAGAAGGAAATTAATTGAAAGCTCCAGATTGCTTTAGAACTGCCTTTCATACAATTATTATGTAGACTGCTCGTGAAATGGGTTTGACGATGATAGAAATTCAATCTGATTCCATGGTGGCCATCCAATTTATTCAGGGACATTTTTCTACATCTTGGAGGGTTGTTGATTTGATCATGGAGATTAGGGAGTTAAGGGGTGGTTTTTTGATATGTAATTTTGTTCATCATGTTCGGGAGATTAACGTTTGTGCGGACTTCCTGGCAGGTTTCCTTAATACCTCCCAATAAATCCATCTAGCTGTAAATGCTCTTCCGTTAGCTCTTTCTGCTTTTGTTCGGGATGATGCTAATGGTAAAAAATTATTCAGAATGTAATTTTCTTTCTTTTTTTCCCTTTATTTAATCAAAGCTCCCTTTCTCCAAAAATTATTATGCAGCACACCCTATAATTTCCCTCTTTCATTTAAGATATTTTTTTTTTTTTTGAGTACAAAGCTGAAAAACTTCATTCATGAACTTGAAAAGAATTCAAACACATCAAAGAAAATAACAAAATGCAAAAGATAAATGCATGAAAACACCAAGTTTGATTCGAACCTAGGAATGGAAATTGACCAAATGTCATACATGCAATAGACAAGGTCATCCAAGTTAAGGACTGGGTTGAACCCAAGCCCTTAAAATAATGGTTGTAACAACCACAACAACAAGTAAGCACTGGGAATACGACATACATGTCATCCATCACAAACGCCCAAAGAGGTAACACGCCACAAAGACGGACATAGACACGCCACAAGGGCGGAAACAACAACCAGGGCGAAGACACACCGATAACAACCAACAACACGAGACTCTCGCAACAACAAAGCTTCCAGATCCACAGGAGACACTTCCAGCTCCGGTGTAAAACCTTCATACCTGCGAAATGCACTAGTGGATCTCGCATCTACTGTATTTTTTTCTCCTTTCTCTTGATAACTTGAACCTTTCATTTAAGACTTAAGAATGATAAAATCTGTCCGCATATTTATTATAAATGACAAGGTCATTCACTAAATCATACATTTTCTATATTGAAATTTATACAAGGGACATTCTCTTTTATGAGATCCGATAACTATGAGATATCTCTTAACAAACATAAGTCTCTGTTAAAGAAAAGAAGAAGAAAAAAAAACCTATAACTATAGTGATGTTGAAGGTCTTGTCTTAGTTGCCGTTCTTGAGATTCTAAGTGTTGCACCACCTATTTATTTAAGGTGATAACAACAGGTTTTAATGTGTTGAGTTTATTAATGACCTGAGAGGTTGTGGTAGAAGGAGGTGTCGCTCGCCAGTGTGATTCAACAAGACTCTGATATGAAGCCTCTTTAATCCAAAAGTGCTCAAATCTAAAAGGTATTCATGTGTTGAGTATAAACCCAATGAAGTTGAAATACACAAATATTGCCATGTTACATGTCAACAATAACTTATAATGATTAAAGAAGAAAATAAAATTCAATATATTCGTAAACATAAAAAGCATGAAGCACATATTTAAGTTATGAAAAGGAAAAGAAACACGCACACACATAAACTATATCCTCTT
Organism: Hakea prostrata; assembly: GCF_041222555.1. Taxonomy (NCBI): domain Eukaryota; kingdom Viridiplantae; phylum Streptophyta; class Magnoliopsida; order Proteales; family Proteaceae; genus Hakea; species Hakea prostrata. The sequence continues at coordinate 13,624,962 of NC_142606.1, read as the reverse complement.
ACTTTCTCATTCATGGAGCTGCGATCGATGCATAAGATTATATGGCATATTTCCTTATATTTCAAGTGGTTCTATCTCAAACCCCTATTTGGTACTTTTCGGAAACATGTCTTCCTAGGTGGTGAACTAAGATTTCTAACCGTGAAGCTATGTCTGACTAAGTTGATAGAGAGTTAATATTCAATTATAAGTTTGAGGCTGAGATGACTGCACGGAGTACGCTCAGTACGGTATAATTTTCCGATACAGTCATTCGAGAAATCCATTCGAGGATGTCCCAACTCCTTACTTATGATAGGGGCTCACAGCAGCAGCCAGCGGTTGTGATAAGCCACGTGTACAAATAAAAATCTAACGGTTGTTAATAAAAGTGTGAGGATGTAAGTGTAAATATATATATTTTTTTATTTTACAAAATCTCAACTAATTTTTTGAAATTTACAAAAACAACTCCCTCGTGTTCACCTAACTGAGATACACTCGATTTAGGGCTTTTCGATCCCGCTTTCTTCTTCCTCCCTTCCTTTTTTTTTTTGATTGATATATTCATTACTGTTTTCAGGTAGTAGAAGAAGCTGAGATCATCTAAGATTTGGAACGTGTTTAACCTGAGTTCTTGCTTCTTCCAATTTGAATTCCTTTATTAATCTTCCATCGTCTTTCTTGAAATTCATAGTTCTATCTCTCTGTTTACGCGTTATTGTTTGAAAGGAGATTCCCATTCTTAATTAGGGCTCCAACTTTCATGTGGGATATTTTGTACTTCCCGTGTTTTAGGGTTTTCGAGCTATTTCGAATAAGAAATTCATCTCAATTTGTACTTAGGTTAGGGTTTTCTACCCGGAATGCTCTCTACCCATTTTTTCACGAATGAGTTTTGCTGGTTTTTAGGCTAGTATATCTTAAATCACCCACATTTCAGTTTTTGCTTTTTTATCAGATTTTAGATTTGAACGACCTTATTGGCTAAGAGATTTGGTTTAAGATATTTATTCCTTTTGAGTTCTTGTTTTCTCCATACATGGAGTCTCAAGCTTGTTTGGACATAACAATAAATATTCATCATTGGAAAATGCTCCACTGGCGATGATTAGGGTTTTCGAATCTATAAACTTTGAGCGAATCGCCAATGGCAAAGCAGTTGGGCCTATTACGCTTGATTCGGGTAGAGAGAAGGAGAAGTCCAAATTGATTTCAAGTCTACTGTGACTTGGGTCCCATCTTCGCCGAGAACAAATGAGGTTGCAGATTCCGACCTTAGCCCGAAGACACCAAAAGGTGATGCTTTTGATCCATTTGCGCAAGGACTAGATGAGTTGATGTTGGCACTGCCACTTCGTAAGAGTTTCCTTGTTACACAACGTCCAGATTTGCTTTAATTCCTATAGCTGTTCTACTTCATATTTTAGTGCAAACACCCATGGGTGCCAGTAGAGAAATTCAGTCCAAATTTGATGAAGGAGCAAATTAGCAACCATGGATTCACTAAACCACATGAAAGATGATTGAGAATTTGGGGATTCGTCGCGTAGAGGCAAGATGTGATTTTGTAAATTTCAAAATTTATAAACCTTTTCATGTGAAAGTTATATTTTGTATTTGGATATATATCCTCACACTTTAATTTATAGCCTTCCGATTTACTTTTGCTTAGGTGGCTTGATCCTCACCATTAGCAGGTGTGCTGGTGCAAATAAAAATCCCCAACCGCCATAGAACGATGTTAAGTTTTATGATTTTTTTTTAAAATTCACAAAGTGGGGAGGTAAACGTAACCATAATGCGCTACAAAGTAGGGTAACATATAGAGAATTATTTTATTCAAAATATTGTCTGGAAAAACAACATTGTATGGAAAGAAGGTCTGACAGAGCAGAATAGCAGCCAAACGGGGCTTCCAAAGAAGCGAAGTCGACGATTGGCGTAAGAGTTGAAGAAAAAGGAGGTCGTGTTCTCTTATTTCATAAACCACCGAAGAGGAGAGGAAGTATCTGCATTTATTTTCCAAAATGGGCGAGGCCGACGAGGAGTTGCTGCTCAAGCAATTCTTTGCTGAAGTCGGTGAAGTCGAAAGGGACAACGAGGTCGTCAGGTTCTATCTCTCTTCCACTTCGCAAGTTGTGTATCTTTTCTTTTCATTCTAATTCCTGTTATTTTGTTTTTCTTTTTGTTTATTGCCGGAGAGAAATCGTATTCTGCGTGAGAGTAGTTACTAGGGTTTTCAAGATGTGAATTTGTCCTTCTGTTGTCGTTTTTATTTTTTTATTATTGTTGAAGTTCGGATATGCAGCAGATGAGAACATTAATCGAAATGCTATGTGCTTCTGATAAAATTTCCAACTCTAATCCATAAGCCCCAGATTTAAAAGGAACGGGATTGCAGCTACATAAAATAGGGCAGATTAAATACACGGTTTGAATTCTAAACAACATTTAGCTTTTGAAGGTGATGCGTTCGACTTTAAGTGCTTCCATGGATGTTCAAGAGGACCATGGGATGTGCAATTGGGTTGAGTAAGATCGTCTGAGACACCATGAATTCATGTGATATATATGGTTGTTCAGTAGGAGCCTTATTTGGAAATTTTACAAATGCGTAAGTGATTACTGGCTGCATGGGAAAATTGCCTCCTTAGACTCTGTTTATGCAGAAGCCTCTGATACGGGGTTCGCCAGTATGCAATTAATGAAAAAACTTAGAAATTAGGGGAAAAAGCTTTGGCACAAGAGTCAATAAGCAGGGTTGGAGGTCTTATGAACAAAAGTGTCAGAGAAACAAGAAAAAGAAAAAACCACAGATACAGAGAATGATGATGATTTGATCAATCGAGTCTAATGTTCAAATTCATAGTTATGGTTGTGGAGAATTTCATCCATTTTAGCAATGGATGCTGTTAAACTGTTTATTAAGAAATTTGGATGTAGGATTTTGATAATAAAAGTTTTATCAGGACAGTAATCAAGAAGCCAGCTCCAGAAGGCTTATCCCAATCAGATTAGATGAAACACATTGTGTAATTCAAATAGGCTGAAAGAGATTCAAAATAGAGTGGAATAGAACAAATAAAATATGAAGCCGGGAGACTTTCTGAAGTACTGTATTGCCATTAAGTTCACCTGGAAGTTCAAGTTATGTAAATTGACTGAAGACAAGTTTCCCCTTTAAGTAAAAAATCAACCCTTTCATATTCTATCGGATTTAATGCAGGGAAGATGGTATACCCATTTTGTATCCCCCCCACCTTCCTAATGTATCTATTGCGGGCTTCTAATCATATTTACAAATGTGTCATCTAGGTGTCTAGGCATTCTCTGTTGGTAGAGTGTAGCGTACGTATCTTGTTGGTTTGCCTTTATTTTCTCCGCACCCAATGCTTAGGTTCATCTAGATGTTCTAATGGCTCTTAAAACAGTTGCCTAGAATAGTTGCCCTTTGTAAAGGTACTTGTACTTGCATTCAACAATATCAGGTTGTTTATCTCGTTATCCCCTTTTCTGAAAAAGAAACCACTGTATCTCATCTTCTTTCTTACTCTGCAAGCTTGCCTGTTTTGTTTGTGTTTTTTCAATCCTTCATGCCTACGTCCATGGTCCACCGAACCCAAGTATCAAGAAGTTTGTTACATCCTAATTGGAAAAGTGTTATATGTTGTGATGGATTCTGTTTGGATTGTTGCACATATTCTCTTGTTGAGTTTCCCATCTGGGAAGGAAAGAGCTTGTGAAGTATCGATGGGTTCAATTTGTTAAGTACCTTTCAAGGGGTTTTGTGGAATGGCTAACGCTTATTGCCAAAGGATTTACTTGGACACTTTCCATCGATCCCTCTCAGCATCATGATTCTTCATGCTAAAAGATTGCCATCTATGATGTTATTAAGAGAACAAATACAATTTGGAAAAGAAAGTGGTCCTACCAAATGCCATTGGTCCTGGAGGTGTTATAGCCTATTAGCTACTTACATTGACTGGCACAACTGTTTTATTTCTTCGTTTCCTCTTCTATTTATTTGTTGGGTGCTTATCCTTGTATATGTTTGTGTGCCATGTTGCACACTTGTTTGAACATCATTCTTTTGCCTTAAATTCATGGTCTTATAGTTAGCAAGGCACTAGGGTAAGGTGTTGGAGAAGGCTAAAGTACAAGCCAGAATCAATTAGGCAAGCAAGACATCTGCCCAGGTCACCAAGTGCCCAAGGCAACTAAAGCGCTTGGATACCAAGGCGATGCGATGAGAACTGAGCACAGTCCTAGACAAATGCTTGCCTTTTATGCCGAATTTCTTACTGATCTCTTCCTTTTAATGCTGTACTATCATCCTTTATATATACATTGAAATACATGTTTGCTTAGCCTTTGTTTTATTCTGTATATATTTATCTTAATAGTTACATTATAGAGAATATAAATTAGTCTTCTATGACCTAAACATCACAATCCCTATGTTAGATCGCCCTTCGCTTTGAGAAGGAACTCGGATTAAATAGTTGGAGATGTTAGGTACCTGTAATGTATGATTCATCAATAAAATTTCAAAGGTGAGCCCTGTTTGTCCTTGACAGACGCAGGTTTTGGTATTCACACATCATGAATCTGCAACTTGTTATTAGGTTCAAACCTAATCCCTGAAATCTTTGGTCAAATGTAAGCTGGGTAAACTAATGTCATGGAGATGTGTATGAAATTCTCTGTTCATTCATAATCACAGTCACACACATTGGTTTCTTATTAAACCCAGTTATTTCAATTTGTTCTTTTCAATCTTCCAATCTCTGAGTTCTTTGATCAGTTCCAGCATACATATACGAATAAAAAAAGAAAAAACATACATGTAGCCTGAAACTGAATTAGAATTATCAACTAGGAAACTACCAATTACCATCCTATGTATCCTTCCCAAAATGAAGATTTCATAATACGTTTTCAAATAAATAAACTTCCTGACATCTTACTAGACTCCAATTGCAAATTGAATCTGATTGCTTTCCATGTGCTTCCTAAGTGGGCTTGGGTTGGTCCAAAGCAGGCATTAGCAACATAACCCCATCACGTGAAGTTTTCTATAATGTTTGGAGCAACCGGTTTTTAACGCATAGTTTTTACCAATCTTCAAATTGAAAGTTCATATTTTATTATGTGTCTTTCTACTTGATCTTTCCTTTTTCTACTGCATGGGCTTTTTTGGATATTAAGTACGGTATTGGTAATTCTACTTGGTTACAAATATATCTGAAAAAGAAACAGGGTGGGGGTGTCAATTGGGAAGCTAGTTGATAAATTTACCTCCCAGTTAGAACCTTGCAAGGTATTACTGAGTCTATTGATTTTGCTTATTTCGTTGTAAGGTATATGTAGCTAACATAAGAAAATTTTGCTGCAGTACCATGAAATTTACAATCATTTCAAGAATTATTACACTAGCATATACTCTCTGAAGTAAATGAGCAATTATATATATATATATATATATATATATATATATATATATATATATATATATATATATATATATATATATATCATACTACTATTATAAAATCACGAACTCAAATGGAGATGGCTACGTTTAGTTTTCCACCAATATCCCTTTGAATTCAGACAATTAAAATTTTGCATTTCTTTGCATTAATTGTAAATTATGTCTACAATGGTAAATTAACATGGAGATGACTACATTTATTTTTCCAATAATATCTGAATTCAGACAATTAAAATTTTGCATTTCTTTGCATTAATTGTAAATTATGTCTATAGTGGTAAATTAACATGTATCTGTAATTACAACACTCCACTCAAAGTAGTTACAACACTCCACTAAAAGCCTTATCTGCGGCAATTTAACCACACACGACCTTCATACTACTATTATAAAAGCACGAACTCAAATGGAGATGGCTACATTTAGTTTTTCACTAATATCCTTTTGAATTCAGACAATTAAAATTTTGCATTTCTTTGCATTAATTGTAAATTATGTCTACAATGGTAAATTAACATGGAGATGACTACATTTATTTTTCCACTAGTATCCTTTGAATTCAGACAATTAAAATTTTGCATTTCTTTGCATTAATTGTAAATTATGTCTATAATGGTAAATAAATATTATGAGTTAGAATTCAGAGGGATATTAGTGGAAAAATAAACATAGTCATCTCCATGTTAATTTACCATTGTAGACATAATTTACAATTAATGCAAAGAAATGCAAAATTTAAATAAATATTATGAGTTAGAATTCAGAGGGATATTAGTGGAAAAATAAATATAGTCATCTCCATGTTAATTTACCATTGTAGACATAATTTACAATTAATGCAAAGAAATGCAAAATTTTAATTGTCTGAATTCAAAGGGATATTAATGGAAAACTAAATTTAGCCATCGTCATTTGAGTTCGTGCTTCTATAATAGTAGTATGAAGGTCGTGTGTGGTTAAACTGCCGCATATAATGCTTTTAGTGGAGTGCTGAAACTGCTTTGAGTGGAGTGCTGTAACTATAGATACATGTTAATTTACCATTATAGATATAATTTACAATTAATGCAAAGAAATGCAAAATTTTAATTGTATGAATTCAGAGGGATATTAGTGGAAAAATAAATGTAGTCATCTCCATGTTAATTTACCATTGTAGACATAATTTACAATTAATGCAAAGAAATGCAAAATTTTAATTGTCTGAATTCAGAGGGATATTAGTGGAAAACTAAATGTAGCCATCTCCATTTGAGTTCGATATATATATATATATATATATATATATATATATATATATATATATATATATATATATATTGCTCATTTACTTTAGAGAGTATATACTAGTGTAATATTTCTTGAAATGATTGTAAATTTCATGGTATTGCAGCAAAATTTTCTTATGTTAGCTATATATTGTTGCAACCAATAGAGCTAAAAAAAATTTACAACTAAATATGAAATACAAAAACACAATGAAATGAAATTTAAAGCCTGACATGTAGATAGTAGCAGCAGTACCAGGACATATACATAGATCTACCCAAGATTACAAAAATAAGCAGAAAAAAAAAACCATATCCGTACTGTCTTGTGGATATCGGTGGCAATGGGGATGAATGTGATGTGAAGACTAAACTTAAAAAATTCAGCACCTATCGGTATGCAATGCAGTTGGCCAGCTTCTCGGTCCTGCCCATGGTCCTCAAATCTCCCATCCAACTCCATTTCAAGAATTATTACACTAGCATATACTCTCTGAAGTAAATGAGCAATTATATATATATAATTGCATTCTTTGTATTTAGTGAAGTAGCTGTGGTTACATTTTTTCATAGTAGCTGCTGTACTGTTCATGGTCGCTTTTATTGTTGTTCTCTAATAGATGTTTTCCCCTTGAACAACTACAGGATCCTTTCATGCTTCAAATTAAATGCATTTGAGTTCCTTAACCTGCCATTTGATGCATCTTTGGAGGATGTTAAAAAGCAATATCGCAAGGTAATTTTCGACAATAGAAGTGAATTAACAATTTTCTTACAACCTCATACATTCATCTGCTGATTCTGTTCTTGAAATTTTTTGTAGTTATCCTTGCTTGTTCACCCTGATAAATGCAAGCATCCACAAGCAAAGGAGGCATTTGGAGGTAATAAAGCATGCCTTGTGCATATTTTCTTTTATAGTTATTAGATATACTATCTTTTTTGTAGATAAGGTTTCTCTGTAGCTTTAAGAAGGTTATGGGATGACCTCCCCCAATGCAAACCCCACCTGCATGGCTGCATGCTTCTGCCAGGGGGTACATTTGGCCATGATGGCCCCAGACTTGAATATGTCATAAATACTCATCAAGTTGGCTCTCAATGCTAGATCTTACAAAAAAATTACAGAATTGGAACTTGGAATAGCAATATCTGTTTAATGAGTGGAGTTCCTCGAACTCTTAGTTTGGGTTACCAGATGTGGGATCTGTAAGGGGTCCTCCTAAGATCGATGGACATTTTTTTTTGGAGGGGGGGGGATTGATGGGGGGAAGGAATGGACAGCAGCCTTCGTTGCAGAAATGGAAAAAGACAGTAGTAGGAGGAGGTGTCCTCTTTGCCATTTAGATGCTGGTGCTATCTGTAGAGAGGTGTTTGGAAGTGTTCCAAACCTCCCTTGTCAGATAGGTATAGGCTTTTGATTGATGAGGTTTTATTTTAAATTCCTGAACTATAAGTGATCGGTTAGGGGGACCCAAAAGTGGATTTTTAATTAGTAGTGGGGTGCATTAGGTTGTGTTATTGGTTTTGGTTCATTCACTAAAGAGTCCTCTTTTGTTAGTTTTGTTGGCCGTAGTTAACTCGAAGACTTAGGAATTAACAATTTTAATTAGTTTAAGTGTTAAAGGACTGTTAGTTAAGCTGGTCTAGCAACCTGCGAGTTTAAAGTTAGGACACTTTTTTGTCTTATTCGAAATATGTAGTAATTCCCCTTCCAACTCCAAACTATGGAGTAAATTTGTTTTGATTTGGTAATTGCTTAAGTGGCCAGTATTCTCTTTTCTTGCCATCCCCTCCTTTCTCTTCTAAAAAGTAGCTGTTTTTTTAATTCAGTCCCTGTTTCTCTGGTATTCTTTAAAAAAAAAAAAATTTGGATCATGGTAAGGTACTTGTTTTTCCTGCTAAGAATTAGTATGTACTTTAAAAATTCTAATGCAGCCAAACTTGTCACCACTCTTACTTACCCTATTCCCAATCCCTAAGACCCTAACAACCCTCAATCAGCCCCTACACCATAACCGCAGGGAATTAAAACCCGAATTTTACTGCTGGTTCACCTGGATTGATCTTGAAGACTCCTTGATTTGGGGGTTTACACCATCTTGATTTTGGATCATAATTGATAATTCTAGATTTCTAGGTAGATAATGGTTATACTCCAAGATGCATCTCTTTTATTGATAAAAAAGAGATGATGCATCTTTAGGATTATTTACTTATAGTTTCTGACCAGGATATCAGAAGAAACTTTAAATCTCAAGCTATAGGTCAAGGATTAGATTGTCTACTAAACTTGTGTTTCCTATTGCCTATTTCCCCCCTCATATAAGTGCCCTTTCTTCTTTCTTTTTGTGTGTGTGTGGGTGGGCTAATATTTTGAAATTTCCTGGCCAAAATTCCATGCCAGAAGTTGATGTCCCACAGTATCAATGGTTAAACTCTCTGAACCTACATTTCGCATTTTAGTTTTGGTTTGTGCTTCCACTTTTTTTGTAAGTTGAAAAATTATAATTGGCTCATCCTTTACAACTTGCTTCATTATCTCTTACTCTTTCAATTGTTGTGTTTTGGCTGTGGCTGTTAAAGTCTGATGCATGGGGTGACATTTTAGGTTATAAAATGTCGATGCTAATCTATATTATGTTCGGTGAATAAGTAGAAGAAACTAGTGAAACCCTTTTTATATGATTATGTACGTCTTGACTGACAAGGTATTGTTTCCTTGTGAGCAGCATTGGCCAAAGCCCAACAACTATTACATGATCCACAGGAAAGAGAATATCTTCTCAGCCAAGTCAATGCAGCAAAAGGTGCGCATGATATTTGAATGTCCTTCACTTTCCAAGGGCAAACACTGAGCAATTTTAAACTAGTTTCTTTAACATTTCTTGCTTATTTGGTTTCTTCAAGAGCTTTTAAGCATCCATGAGTTATTTATTATTATTATTTTTAAATTGTGGAAATGGTATATTTCTTTTATTAACATACATAAATAATTGATATTTTCTGTAAGAATTGCATATCATTGTAGGATGTGCTCTTCATTTAAAATATCATTTATGAAATTCTTTTTATTTCCTGCCCCCTCCACAAAGTGCATATTGTCTCCATTTAAGATTGGTATTAGGAAGGGTGAAAAATGATTGCCCAGTCAAATTTTTCCCTTGGTGCCTGGAGCATGCTATGATACTGGTCTTTTTAGTTGTGGGTTGAGTTTATAGAATATATGATACTTATGTGTTTCTGAATGAATTGCAGAAGAACTTCTTGCTAAGAGGAAGAAGGAATTGAAGAAAGATAATGCGTCAAAGATAAAGTCACTGGTTGACGAGGTAATAGAAAGTTGGTTATATATCTAATTATTTGGAGCTAGCTTGCACATTTACATTTCTTGGTGCTATACTCAAGCGCTCACTTGCTGAATGCTTGGTCATGGGTTCCAGTCCTAGAGTCAGCCTCTCTGGAAACAGGGATAAGGCTGTGTGCATCTGACGCTCCCCAGACCCTGCTAAACACAATTTTTGTGCATAGGGTTGGACATTTATGCACATTTACGTCCCTATGCTCTTTCTTCATCTACCTAACTGGATGCAATTGAGGTAATGTAACCTGGGTCTAGGGTTAGGGTTATTTAGGTAATTTTGTCTAGACTTAGGGTTGGCCCAGGTAGTTTTCTCTAGACTTAGGGTTAACCCATCAATTTCCCCTAAAGTTTTGTGCATAGGGTTATTTAGATAATTTTCCCTAGACTTAGACTGAACCAAAGGGTTTTGGGTTAGTTCCAAGGCTTAAACTTTGGCTGGACTTGAGATTCTGGTCTGAAGTAGGTTAAACTAGGGTTATGAAAGTTCTGCAGAACTCTAATGAAGATGAGTGGCTGAAATTTTCCAGAATTATGTAACTAGGGCTGATTGGGCAATTGCTTGTAGGAATGGACTCTAGGGCTTTAGGGCAATGCTAGGGGAGGGTGACGGAGAGTCTAAAGGGGTAGGAGATTAAGGTAAGACAGGGGAGGGAGGTATGCTGTGACGCAGGCAAGAAGAAGAAGAGGGGAAGGCCACGATGGTTAGAGAGGGGCAGGGTTGAGCTGAAACTGCAGGGGGAGGGGTTAGGGGGCTTCTTAACTGTAACTGAGAGAGTTGCTTTTGGAGAAGAAGATGAAGATCGCGAATTGAAGAAGCAAGTGCACAACCCAGCCATAGGTCACCTAAGAGGCTCCCACGACTTTTCTTAAGCCAAACTCAATTTGATTTCATTTATTAATAAAAAACCTGCCCACTACATCTAACGACTAGGCTATTTATAGCCTTTGGACTTCAAGTTGACTTCAATAAGGACTCCCTAACTAATAGGGATCCTAAGTTAACCCTTAAGTTACAAGTACTTACTAAAATAGGACTCAACTCAGAATGAAACCAACTTAAAACCAACTTTAAGATAAAGTCCCTTGAAATAAGGAACCCTATCCTAACCAACTAACAGCCCCAACAACTAAGAAACAAGTTACTGACTAATCAAACTAGACTCCAAATAAAATTATAAAAACTGAATTAGACTCCTAGATATTAGTTGGACCTGATTCGACTAAGTGTGGCTCTAACCAAGGGGTGGAAAATGACGAATGTACCCCTAGACTAGTTCGCCCCCTTGCTTTGGCTTCCACTTCTGCATGGGCTTGGGCCTTCTTCTGACCCTTCTGGGGCTGTCTGGGGTGCTGGTCACATCAGCTCTCCCCTTATTAAAAACATTCATCTCCTAATGAATGTGCTTCAGGGTCAACCCTCTAGAGAGCTTGCATGTGAACTTGTCTTCGCATCTTGCAGTGGGAAGGAAGTGGTAGGTGTGTTGCTGCTTGCACCTTTCCTTGACAGAAAGATTGGATTGGTGGCAATGTAATCTTCAATCCTAGGGATATGAGTGTTAGGAACCCTAGGAGGAAGGATTGAGTTGATAGCCATGCATTTGTAACCTTTCTTTGTCAACATCTTTATCATGACTGTAGCTATTGCCATGAGAAGGTGTGTAGCATCTTCACCAAGAAATTGGAGGCTCAAAGGAGTTCCAGTTCTGGTGGGGAGTGGGGCTGGTATGGTTCTGATGTCTGTCACCTCTTGTGGAGTGGGTGCCTCACCTTCTTCTTTGGCTGGTAGGACCTAGGCATCATGGTCTAGGTCCTCCTCTGTCTTAGCTTTGTGTGTGTTAGTCTCCCTCAAGAATTGGTGGCTCGTTCAAGGCTTCATCTTCTTCATTGAGGGCTGCTTCTAGAGGTGGACAAAGGATGGCTTTTTCAAGAGCTGGATCATGGGATTGGGAGACTGTATCTCCCTTCTTTGAGGACACTCATTGGCTAATAATTCTTGTTGGTGTAGGATCCTTTGTTGATCTCTTGATCATAATTGTGAGTTTAGTAAGACCTATTTTGGCTGATATTGTCATCTGTCACGTGCTCTTCTGTATTAGACCTCATGATCTCTTCTATCAAGTTTAGTGAATTTTCGAGAGTATTGTTGTTGGTCTCACTTGATTGGGTGTTCTTGTGGGATGAATAATTGGCTCAACACCTCTGACATCTCTTCCCAGGTGTCTGGTTCAGTGTTTGTATACCACAGTTGCTCCCTTTTGTAGCTCCACCGTTCACGAGCGTATCCCACCGGGTATCTCTGTGCAAACCTTGTCTTACTATTCTCCGAATAATTATGCTTTTCAAAATACTTGTCTAGATCATGCAACCATTCATAGAACACCTGGAGGTCTTTGACGCCATTATATGTTTCTAATTTGTATGTCTCTGGAGATATACGTGGTTGTCGTATCCTCCTGTAGATACAATGGTGAGACTGGTAACAGTCTCTAGTTTGTTCCTCTGTGCTTATTGCTTCATCTATAATGATTATGGACTCCTAGAAGTGCTGGAGCCTGCAGCTCTGATACCAATAATGTAACTTGGGTCTAGGGTTAGGGTTAGGGTTATCTAGGTAATTTTCCCTAGACTTAGGGTTAGCCCAGGAAAGTCCAGCAAAGGGGATTGCAGAACCGAAGGGTTTTGGGGTAGTTCTAAGGCTCAAACCATGGCTGGACTTGAGATTCAGGTCTGAATTAGGTTAAACTAGGGTTTTGAAAAATTCTTCAGAGCTCTATTGAAGAAGATGAGTTGCAGAAATGTTCCTGAATTATGTAACCTTGGCTGATTTGGCAATTGCTTATAGGAATAGACTCTAGGGCTTAGGGCGACGCTAGGGGAGGATGGAGAGGGTCTAAAAGGGCAGGGGATTAAGGTAAGACGGGAGGGAGGTATGCTGTAATGCAGGGAAAAAGAAGAAGAGGGGAAGGCCATGGTGGGTAGAGTGGGGTAGTGGTGGGTTGAAACTGCAGGAGGGGTTAGGGGGCTTCTTAACTTGTAACTGAGAGAGTTGCTGGAACATGTAGTTGAAGGCTTGGAGAAGAAGATGAAGATCGGGAATTGAAGAAGCAAGTGCACACACCCTATCGCATGACTTTTCTTAAGTTCTTAACCCAAGCTCAATGTAATTTCATTCAATAATAAAAAAAACTGTCTACCACATCAAATGACTAGGCTATTTTTAGCCTTGAGATCCCAAATTGACTTCAATAAGGACTCCATAACTAATAGGGATCCTAACTTGACCCTTTAAGTTAACAAGTACCAAGTCCACCGCATCAGACGACTAGGCTATTTTTTTCCTTGAGACCCCAAATTGACTTCAATAAGGACTCCCTAATGAATAAGGATCCTAATTTGACCCCTTAACAAGTACTAAGTCCACCGCATCAAATGAATAGGCTATTGTTGGCCTTGAGACCCCAAGTTGACTTCAATAAGGACTCCCTAACTAATAGGGATCCTAACTTGATCCCTTATTCCCTTAAGTTAACAAGTACTAACTGAAATTGGATTCAACTACTAATTTCAGAATAAAACCAACTTTCAGATAAAGTCTCTAAAGATAAGGAACTCTATCCTAACCAACTAACAACCTAACAACTAACAAACAAGTTACTGACTTACTTACTGAGCTAGGACTCCAAATAAAATTAAAATTAAAAGAAAAAGAATTAGACTCCTAAATATTAGCTGGACCTGATCCAACTAAGTGAGGCTCAAGCCACGGGGTGGAAAATTAATAATTTCCCCCTGGACTGGTTCGACTCCCCCTGGGTTGGCTCCCACTTCCGCATGGGCTTGGGTCCTCTTCTGATCCTTCTGGGCTGTCTGGGGGCTGGTTACATCATGAGGGTCTTTGGGCTTGTATCTGATAAAATTATGTGTGTCTGTTGGTTGAAGATGTCAATTGGTTGGAGTAAGCTTGAGTAGTGAGGTTGATTTTGTGGAGTAAAGAGACATGGCTCAGTGCCTAGCCTACCTGTGTAATAAAGAGGCTGGACAGACCCATCCAGGAGAACTTTTATTTCCCCCTCTCTGCCCAACATGCTGGTCCTTATTTTATTCTCACTGGCATTGCAACATCCACACAAGGAAGTTGAGGTGTTCCTGGGAGGGAAAAACATTGAAGAGAAATGAGAAGACCAGGATTGCCAGAAATCTAGTACATCAGCATTGAGTTGCAGCATCATCTTAATGTAAAGTAGGGGCATTGGGATTTAGGAAGAGGAATTCCCTTAACTACCAAACCCCTTGTCATTTTGGTAATCATAATCAGCTGTGTTTGGGCAGGTCCATGCAGGTTTTGTGATCTGCCAGGTCATGCTTGCCCCAGTCTGCTGAGTAGGCATACTTCTGGGTTGTATTTGTATGGTGCTTTTATTCTTCGGTGATCCTTCTTACCATGAAAATATTACATCAAGCCTTACACTTTCAGACTCATTGTTGTTATTGTTTTCTTGCTGGCAAAAACTGCTGGTTTCGATTCTTACCTACCTCAGTTGTTAATTGATGTTCTTATTTATTCAGTTAGGGCCTGTTTGGTTACATGAATCCAGAGATTTCAAATCTCTGGATTCATGAATCTGAGAATTATACCTGTTTGGTTGTAAAAATCTCTAGATTCATGAAATCTAGAGATTCACCTTTTTACACTAAAAATGTGAATCTGTAGATTTATGGGTAAGGGGTGAAATCCAGAGATTTCAAAAAAGCAATACATTTGCACATTTACAAAAATCACATCGATCAAATAGTTTTTTAGGATGAATCCACAGATTTCATTCCACAACCAAACATCTAATTTTATAAATTATAACTCCACAAATTTGAAATCTATAAATTTGAAATCTCTAGATATTTGAAATCTCTAGACTCATGTAACCAAACAGGCCCTTAAATTTTCTCAGGCAGTGCCATTAGTAGTTCTGTTTTGTTTTTCTCTTTCTTCAATTTTAAGCATTTCTCAATTTATTGTCTTTGGTTATTGGATAGTGTCATGATTGTTTTCTGAACTGAGTAACTGAGTAAGTTTAGTGGTTCATTTTCTTAAAACTGGAAAAGTTGTGCAATGAGTGCAAATATGCAATGATTCTTTACTCTCTTTAAGACACAAATATATTATGTTTGTCTTGATGGCTATGATTTCCTGGTTTATCATCAGAAAAAGTTCCAAATTAATTCAGCTCAAGCTGAGGCTGGGGCTGGGGAAGGTTGTTACGTTCATGGCCTCTAGGGAATTTGATGACTATATGTTTTTTCTTTTCAGCAATTGACTAAAATAATACCGCAGTATATGGCTTTTTTGTTAGGCTGTAATCTCTAGTCAAAGGCAGCATCACATGCTTCCTATTGTGGGTTTACTAACTTCACATACCATATGATACAGGGGAAATATGAACAACAGTATGAGCGATCAGAAGATTTTCAGCAGCGATTAAAACTGAAGGTGCGGGAGCTGTTAACAGAACAAGAGTGGCGCAGGAGAAAAATGCAAATGAGGGTATGATGTAATTTTGTAGGTCATGTATCTTTGATTTCCATAAGGTACTCCAGCTTCATGCTGTCTATTCCCTTAACGAATGGTTGTGATCTGTTGTGTAGATATCAGAAGAGGAGGGAAGGTTGAAGAAGGATGAGGAAGAAACAAAAGAAATGTGGAAAAGAAAACGTGAGCATGAGGAGCAATGGGAAGGGACAAGAGAGAACAGGGTTTGTTGTCCATTTTTGTCTTTTTCCGCCGCCCTCCGAAACAAAAGATTTTTGTTTTTGTTGTTTATATCTTCTCATATGTGGTTTCCATTTGATAAATTTTCCATCTTTGCTTGCTAGAGCTTGAAAGTGCACAACTGTTTGTATCGGTGGTCCTTCCTCTTCCCAAAACTCTTCTCTCTCATGAAAGCCTATACTTATAGGCCTGGTGATGCTTTTCCTCAAGCCCTTTGCTCCCCTGACGGGTAGCTGATCCGGACTCCCACATTGCAGTCAAGAATAGAAATTTACCCTCTTTCCCCAAATTGACATGCCAAAACTAGATCAACTCACCCACATCCTTGAGAGAATTCCATAGGAAAAAGGAAAATATTCAGAAAAAGAAACCTAATATTTTAGCAAAGAGACACGGCAAGGAGATATAATGAATATGATGACTCAAGCTTAAATCAGACATATAGGGAGAGGGGAATCATCCTAGTTTTTCAACATATTTGTGCCTGCAATTATAATCTTTAGATTGGCATTGTTCTAATGTTTACATACGTGGAAGATGAGAGCTGATGAATTATCTTCTCATAACATTTATCTTATTCCTTTTCTGTTTCATGTTTAATGCTTAGATTATTGCTTGGTCCTTCACCCAAGATTTTTTTCTCATTGATCAATGTTTGCGAATACATCATGGAACTACATCTTTTTGGAGAGTGTTATCTTTTCATTTTGTTGTTGGACATTGAATATGTCGACAAGGATTAGACGCCTAATATTTACATGTATTTTGAAAAGAGGTATATCCAACGGTTGATGGTCCTGCTATTGTGTTCTGTGAAGGGTCATTATATAAATTTGTTTTTTTAACTCAAATTAATATTGAGGGATGTCTGTGTTTTGTCGGAGTCTTGTCTCTGTTCTTGCCCGTGCAACATTGTTTCCATTTTTCTTCTATTCTCTTCTTTGGTTGGTTGGGAGTTGTTTTCTTTTTTTCCCCCCTTCTCCTTGGAGCAAACTTGTGATTGAGGCCGTCTCTTCTATCTAATTGCATTCGCCTTAGTGGGTCTCACTTCTCTGGGAGAACAATGGTTTCATGTTGCCTGGAAATCCATTTGACCTCTTCTTGAATTTCCTGGGAGAAGCTGCTTGCCCCACTGTTTGGATTTCTAATGATTTCCTCCCTGGTTCTAATCTACAGGTGTCAAGCTGGAGGGATTTCATGAAGACGGGGAAAAAGGTGTGATATTATTTATTTACTTTCTCATTTTTAAAATCAGCTAGGAGGTGAATTTGCCATGTGTGATGAGGCTATAATCTCTTTTGCAGGGTAAGAAAGGTGAAATTCGACCCCCAAAGCTGAAGACAGAAGACCCGAACAAATCGTATGTCCAAAGACCAGTGAAACGAGGGTAAATGGAACTTGGGTTTATGTATTTTCATGGATAAACTGCAGCAGTGTTTCGTAAGGTAGGGAAGCTGTGTAGGGCAAAGATATGATCTATTCACCCGAATCGCCTTCGTGGTGACAGAAACTCATGGTGCGACCATTCTGTCGTTATAGCATTCTTACTCTAGAAAAGAGAACTCTGTTGTAAGGCAAATTGTATAACCGGTCGTTTACCAGGAGGAATATGCATGATTTAACTGTTTAATCGAATCATATGTCAATGTGATTATTGTAAGAAATGACCGATGACAGTTTGCCAGGAGTAATATGCATGATTTTAACTGTTTAATCGAATCATATGTCAATGTGATTATTGTAAGAAATGACCGATGACAATGAAGTCTAGTCGTCTGCCTTTCAGACATCAAGGCCCAAAGGAACAAATTACTTAACATTACCTTTCACACCAAGTATATTTAAAGCCAAACGGACCATCACTTGCAAGTGAAGTATGGGCAGGGAGGGAAGCATTTTAGTGTGGAGATTATGAATCTGAAGCCATTTAGCTGAGCAAGGTGGAAAAGATTCACCATGGTAGTTTAAAACTAAAGGTGGCGCCATGCAATTCAGGATTTATCAGGTCCATCCATTTCAATTGTGAGTCGGGATGGGCAGATGGATTGTCCGGGTGGAGAGGATCTGGATTTTAAGTTGTGTACTAGCTAGTAGCTGATCATTTACCTGGCTGTTGCATTTTTTGTGTGTCATGGCTCCTCATCCAAATCCACAATGACAAGAATCTCCTTAACGAAAAAAATTGCATATTTACCTTTGAATGGTAATGATGGGCACCTCTTTGTGAAGAGGTTATAATTCAACACCCCTACATAGTCCCCACCCTATGATATAAAGGCACTACCAATTGAAAAAGGGAAAAAGAAAATAATAATTCCGCACACCCACCTTGACTTGTTTAAATAGAGATTATAGGTTTCTCATTGTGATAAAACAGCACTATGAATAGGAGGGAACAATTGAAAAGAAGTTCTTAATATGAACATCAGAGGAAGCATTCCTGCAAGGGATATGGAACCTATGCAATGCACACATCATTTTTATTTATTATTTATTTTTTTTGGAGCTTGCGAGTTGGTATTATGTGGGAGAGGGAGAATATTACTAATATATGTGTTGAATGGGTGCGAACCTAAGACTTATCCATGGGAGTTTGGGTTGTTAACCGCTCAACTAACCTACATTGGCTAATGTGCACATCATTCTTATAAGTTACTTTGGAAATTGAATTGCCAAAATTTTTCTCGTCCCCCCTCTTTCGGCTGCTGTTCTTTTTCCTGTTGCAGCTTAGGGCACACTGGCAATTACGATAGGCTTAAAGTTATAACAAGGCCCTCGAGGTAAAGTTTGCCCTTTCTCAGTAGGGTTCAAAGACTTCTTTGTGTCTGAACTGAACTAGAGAGGCTGAAAACATAAAACCAACTGTTTGAAACAGCTTCAATGGACTTTGTTCTGTAAAAGTCGGATACAGATTTTCGTGCCCAAGTATTTCTTTAGTTATCCAATTTTCTACATAGAATTTAGGGGGAAAAAAATTATGTACATGAAAACTAACTTCTTTCACTCACATTCCCACTTTTTCTGTGTGCTTGAGAATGCATTGATCAAAAGGATGGATAAGAACAAAGTAAATGGACAGGGATACAAGAAGGGTTCTTCCAAACCCTAGAATGCAACTTAAGCATCTCCTTGGCTTTCTCTTTGGTCTTGAGGCTATAGTCCACCTGCAGCACCAAACACAACTTGGAAGCAACCCCAACTTGCAACATCTCTTGAAGAACACATGAAGTCCCACAGAACCTCGATATGGAAGACAATATTTTTACTCCTCTCTCAGTGGCCACTTGTGAAACCCTGAGTATCTTCTTGGACACCACAGCAATTCCAGCTCCGTGACCTAACAACTCCGCTCTGCCTTCTGCGCATCCACACAGTTGATCCAACACCACCAACACCATCTCAGAATCTCTCTTCTCTGTTGTCTGTAGGAGTATCTCGATCAACACCGAAACTGCACCAGCTTCCACGGCTTTGATCTTGTTTCGACTCCATTGACAGAGCTCAACTATGATCTGTAATGAAGTCCTGGATGCCTGCTGCGAGGTCTGGTCACGCAAAACGTTCACGAGCTGAACAAAATGTTCTACTCGCAAGGTCATCAGATAATTCGGATCAGACACCTCGAACATGGATTTGAGAAGCAATGCAGAGTAAGTACGTGATGAGTAACTCCCATGTTGCAAAACCCACATCAAGGTCTCAATGAATTCACCATTTTTGCCATTAAGTTTCTTGAGTCCAACCTCTGATATCTGCAGACGCTGAAGTACGTATAGAGCTTCATCACTGGCTCTACAACTCGCGCTTGAACTCCCCCTTAATACAATTGAAGCCAAGAACTCAACTGCACCTGCAGATTCCAGACATCTCCGATTCCTCTCGCTTTCGTTGGCGATTGAACGTAGACTCTGGAGGCATCTCATTCTATGTTGAACAAGCTTACCTTCCTTAAGAAGTTTGACGATCTGGGCTTCACAGACTGGAGTCTTTGGTGTTGGGATTCGTTCGATGCCTTTGGAAGCATTTAGAGTGCACCATGCTTGGATGAATCGGCGAAGGACGTGGTTTGGGGTCAGATCAATATCTGTCAATAAGGGTTGTCTGGTAACTGGGCAAGTGCTGTTGTTGCCAGAGAAAATCCATCTCTCTATGAACTCCCGATCGTAGGTTATCCCGGAAGGTAGAGTCACTGGATCTTTCATGATTTCCAAAGAGATTGGACAAATAAAATAGGATGGAACATCAACTTCATCCATCTTGAACTTGACGAATGAATCAAAACTTGGTAAGTAATTAAATAAGAATGAGAGAAACAGGAAAGAAGAAAAGAAGTTGAGTAACTTGATTGAGAGTAGGAGATGAAGTCGTTAGAACTGAAGAGTGGCAGATCAGTTCAGGAAAGTTTGTGAGGGACTAAAGGTCGTCCGTCTCTGTTATTATAGGGGAGAGATTCAGCCCTCAAAAATCAAAATGGAGAAGTTTTTCAAAATCCTTTTTCATTCGTTGGGTCCTTGTACAGCTGTCAAATAGGCAGCATCTCACTTTACGTGTGAGAAGAGTGTTCCTTCCTTTCTACTTGGTTGACTTTTAGTTTCAAAACTCTTTCATTGTCTATCTCATGTTTTTTTTTCTCTCTTAAAAGTCTTTTGATACCCACATTTTCAACGTGGAATAAAAGATCATACATTATTTATAATAAGGGTAAAAGGAATGTTTTTATCATAGCAAAATAAAGTTAATCGACCCATTAATAATTCAAGATAAGAAGAACTTTTATATTTATTAGAAGAGTGTATCAGGATTTGCTATCAAGATTCCTCTATGCCATGATGTAGTAGAGGCGGAAATGCGAGCAATCAAAGAAGTGGTAAAGCTAGCGTTGGATATGGGAGCATGACCACTCCAAATAGAATTAGACTCGCTGAAGGCCATAAGGTTATTGGACCTAGAAGTTAACGAGTAAAGATCGATGGGAAGATTAGTTGCTGAAATTCGAAGCCTATATGCTTCTCGAGGTCATGTTAGATTTAGTTATGTGAGGCGTCAAAATAACAAGGCTGTTGATTGGTTGTCTAAGAGGCGGTTAATTGGAAGAGATGATCTGGTCTTTTTCAATGATCTCCCGCAGGAAATGACGGACATTCTTAGAGAGGATTGTCTCAAGAGTTGTGCTCTAGTTTGATTTGTTTTACTTTTTTTTTTGGGTCTTTTGACCCCGTTTTGTAACCGAAAATATAAAAAAAAGACTGCATCATGGTTTTTAATTAACTTCATCAAACTCTCTTTATTTACCTACGTGAATATGAAATGATGTAGTCTAATTATAGTTATCTGGTTTCAATAATATGTCAACCAAAATGAATTAGCTAATAATTCATATTATTCACATTAATTGATGATTAAGTTCATCAAATAATCATATGCATTTGAATGTGATAGGAATCATATATTTATATAATACCTATTTTTTAAGGGTACTTTATATTAATTTACTTGGAATAAGGGGTGGGGACTATTACATATACCATCGGAAAAAGATTGAAACATGTCCTCCCCCTGGAAGGCATTGCTCATTGCCAACCTTGTCCTTTGATGATCTGATTATTTTCTTTATTAGGGTATTTTGGTAATCCATGTATTTTAGTTTGGTGGTATAAATTTGCCCCTATTTGCCTTAGGACTCAGTTTATTCAAAGTCTAAATAGTGTATGGGTTAAGATATTTTGGCATAGAAATTGGGACCTTGCTTCACTACCGTCTAGCAAGATAAAGGGGACTGTCGGATAGAGATCTCAGTCGAGATTTGATTTCGACCGTTAATTGATTTAGACTGTTAAACAATTAATGGTCGAGATTGAAATCAAGATCAAAACTCGAATCACACGGTCCAAAATTTCGTAAAACGGTCCTACACTGAGCTTTTTTGTTGAAATTGAGTTAAAATAGAAAATTTCAGACCTAGTCAGGATTGAAGTGCTGTACTGGACCAACCATGCTTTGTTTTATTCTTCTCTGCCCCTCGACATCTCCGTTCCTTCCCTATAATCAAGTCAATCAAAATCAACCCAGCTCGGCCATAAGGAATGGAAGATGAGTAGTTTGTTTTTGTACAGTGCTATTAGCATGTAACAGTATTACTATGGGCAACATGATAAGAATACTTCTACCAAAAAAAATAAAAATGATAAGGATACAATTAAGAAGTGGCTCCACCACTTAGGTGCTTGGGATAAACTCGCAACATGATAAGGAAACAAGAAAAAAAGTGGTTCCACCACTTAGGTGCTTGGGATAAACTCTCCTTTGTATTATAATGCTTGTGACTGAGAAGGTTCAACCGTTCGACTTTGATTTGGTCAGACTTATTGATCATCCTCTCAGGTTCTCACAATTTCTGGTGTCCTTACAGAAACTATTTAAAGAAGCCTTAATTAGTTTAATCGTCTTACCACAAATGACAAACCCTTCTTTTGATATGTGGAAAATTTTGGCACGTGAAGGTTTTCGTCCACAAGAGGTAGTCATCTATAAATTTATGACCTAACAAGACAAAAAGAGCATTAAGTGTCTTTGACTGGAAAGTTGAAATCGAAGTTTCTTTCGGTGCATGAGAGAAAATTGATAGGAAAAGAGAAAGTAACAAGACGACTGCTGTGGCAAGCTTTCCCTTTAACCGACCAAATGCACAGAGGATAACCCTTCAATTCCTAGTTCCTAGAGCGGCCGAGATGGTTAAGCAATGAAGCTGATGATGTTTGGAATGAACTCAGGTTGCATGGGCAGTCAACTATTAGGAATGACCTGTATTTTGGAGAGCCAGAGAGCTTCAGTGGTCAAAAACACTGGTAGGCCATCTTCGTGCAGCACATGTACCAACTGTGACATATATGATCAGTGGATGAGCTCATGGATGACCGTCTCTTCAAATGATACAAAGAACTAGTGGTATATGGGGCCAGTGTAGGTTGTTGTTTCCACCATAAGTTTCAAAGAGGATCTGGGTTCTAGAATCTGGCGTGAATTAAGTGTTCAATCTGTTTTTAATTTGTATGATCTAGTCCTATCATCTTGTAGAATTAGTAAATAAAAAAATAAAAGACAGTAATATAGAATTATAGATTTATTTTATATTTATATTGTTTATTTGTCGAGATTAGAATCAGGATTGAATACTTGACATAGTCCAATCCGAACGCCCAATAAAATTAGTGTCATGGTTGAAGTCAAGACTCAAGAGTTATATGTTGAAGGTAAAGGTTTTAAAAAATCCAACCTAACATCACCCTGCTGCAACCCTATGTTGGTATGTCTTCCAGTTTTGCATAGGGTCATGGTTTGTGTAACCCTTGACTGGAGGATGATAGCAGGTAAATTTAAACCCTAGAGCACTCATCACTGACCCATGCATATATATGCAACAGCAAGTTAACAACTACGAAAAATTTGAGCCTTTCTCTGAGCTGCATAATTTTAATCATGTGAGATTATCCTTCCCTGCAGTCTTATAGGTTAGTAGTAGCTGGCTATGGTTACCATAATATTTATGTCCAATTTACAGACATTACTAACACTTAATCAAGCTTAATTCCTTAATTTTATTCTTAATTTTATTGTGCTTGGTATCAATGTATTTGGATACTTCTATATTTTGGGAGCTGCAAAATTCATATTGAGCCACTGAGAAAGGCTTTTTCCAATAGTACTTGAGGGAAAATTTAAATCCCCCCTCCCATCCCTCTCCTTTTCTTGATAGGGTTTAAGCTATCAATTAACAGAATGGTACAACACTGATCTCGTTGTCTGAACTAAACCAGAAAATGTGAAACCTAATTTAGAACTTGAGGACGCGCAAAGTTTCTCTACAATAGAAATTGCTATTGAGCTGGATGGTGATAGAGCTTCAAACTCTGAATTCAAGAACTGTAATTTCTCTGTGTTTTCTAACTTTCTTCTTCTTCTTTTTCCCCGGGTTTAACGTGTTATCTACTGCTGTATTAGTGTGTTCATGAAGACAATTACATGTAACATATAGCAGCCAAGGAACCCAAGTTACCTATAACACCAGAAACAAACTCAGCGTACGTATATGAATCAGTAGATCAAAATTTCTTTTTTCATATCCTACTATTTTGTTTTATCCAATTATGTTCACATAAACAATATTGACTCTTACCACCCCCACTGTTTCTATCTGTTTGTGTGAATGTACAATCAATTAAGAAGATGGGTAAGAAGAGAGTAAATAGACAGGGATACAAGAAGGGTTCTTCCAAACCCTAGAATGCAACCTAAGCATCTCTTTGGCCCTCTCCTTGGCCTTGACATTACAGTCTGCCTGAAGGACCAAACACAATTTCGAAACAACCCCAACTTGCAGCATCTCTTGAAGAACATAAGGAGTCCCATAGAACCTTGAAATAGAAAACAGTATCCTCACTGCTCTGTCAGTGGCGACTTGTGAAACCCTAAGTATCTTCTTGGACACTACAGCAATTCCAGCTCCATGCTTTAACAATTCGGCTCTTCCTTCTGCACATCCACATAGCTGATCCAAAACCACCAACACCATCTCAGAATTTCTCCTCTCTGTCATCTCTAGTAGCATCTCAATCAACACCAAAACAGCACCAGCTTCCACGAATTTGATCTTGTTTCTACTCCATTGACAGATCTCAATCATGATCTCTAATGAAGCCCTAGAAGCCTGCTGTGAGATCTGGTCACGCAAAACGTTCACGATCTGAACAAAGTATTCCAATTTCAAACTCATCAGGTAAGCAGGATCAGAAAACTCGAACATGGATTTCAGAATCACTGTAGCGTAAGCACGAGATGTAAAGCTCCCATGTTGCAAAACCCACATCAAGGTCCCAATAAAATCACCATTTCTGCTGAGAAGCTTATTGAGATCCATCTCTGAAATCTGCAGACGGTGGAGAATGTACAGCGCTTCATCACTGGCTCCGCCTTCATTGTTCTCTACAATTGAAGCCAAGAGCTCAACTGCTCCTGCAGATTCCAAACATTTTCGGTTTCTCTCGCTTTCGTTGGCAATAGATCTGAGACTGCTGAGGCATCTAATCTGATTTTCCGGGATCTTAGCTTCGTTGAGGAGTTTGACGATCTGGGTTTTATCGACTGGAGGTTTTGGTGTTGGGATTCGTTCGATACCTTTGGAAGCATTAAGAGTGCACCAAGATTGAATCAATCGTCGAAGGGTGTGGTTTGGGGTCAACTCGGTATCTGATGGTAAAGGCTGTCTCGTTACTGGGCAGGTATTGTTCTTGTCTGAGAATATCCATCTCTCTATCGACGGCCGGTCGTAAGTCATTCCGGTGTATACAGTCACCGGATCTCTCATGATTTCCATGGAGATTGGGCAGAGAAAATAGGATGGAACATCGACTTCCGCCATCTTAAACTTGGCAATGAATTAAAACCCTAGAAAGCTGTGGAAATGAAGCCCAAGATTTCAAGAAACAACTAGTTGAAAGAAAACTGAAGGTCTGAGTTTTTGAGGATTGAAGCTAGGAGTTACAGAGATTGCAGGTTTGTGAAAGTTTGCCAAGGTTAGACCTTCTTTTATAGTAGAGACATTCAGAAAATCGAGAAAGTCAAAATAAGAAATTCAACAACATCGTTAATTGATTATTAGATTAACAAAGTCAACGAATAGAATCATTCTCCTCATCGCATGAATCGATGGAGAGCTGTTTCTTCCCTTCCCTTCGTCTATAATCTAGATGGCGCACCCAGTTGGTCCTGATCTCCAAAGCTCCACTAGGTTTGACTTCTTCTTTCTCTCTTTCTCTAAGAAACCTAAATAAAATTTCTCTTTCAAGCTCCTGTTATTTGGTTTTTGAATATTCCACCTTCAAAATTTGATTAGCGCCGGCATCTTCTAGTTTTCTACGTTAAGTCCTCAAGCTTTCAACGACTCCTGCTGTCATTTTATTGTGTTAATAAAATGGAGCGGATCTATCCGGCTCTGGCTCCATCTAACATTTATCTTTTAAATTATTTGGAGGAGTAGAAAGATTCAATTTTACTTTCACGCGATGTGGAGGCTGGTTTAGAAGTTCATGAAAGAGAATTTAATGACGTTATTGAGTACATCAGTGCCAGCCCATCTTTTAGGTTATGATAATCTCAAGTTATCACAATTGTGTGGCAAAGAAGTGTTGATATTCTGGTAAACGTGACATCGTTATCTTAGGAGATCCATCACAAGCTTAGATGCTTCCCTGAAAAACTTCATAAATTTGTTTGGAAAGAATTTCAGGGGCAGTGAGTGATTCTTTAATACATAATTACTAATGTATGTTACTAAGTAATTTTCTACTTCAGTAATATTTATAAACAGTAGCCTTGTTTGTAGTTCTAATGGAACTTGATTTCAAGGGCATTGGTAGGACTATTAGCTGCAAAACTGCACAAAACATCAACTGATCCATCTGGGAAGGGAAGTTTGAACAAGAGAGATCATTAACAACCCACTCGCATGTGGGAATTGATTCATGAAAAGAGGATAAATGACTTTGCCAAGTTATGATATATTCATTGAACCTCTTAGAGTGTCCAAAACAAGTACGAATCACCATTAATGATTTTCTACCCAAAAAATGAAAAAGTACCAATGGTTGACCAGCGGAATATTATTAATGCAAAAGGCAGTTTGTTCTTTTTAATTTCTTTACTGAAAATAGGAAAAAACCAACAGTGAAAGGGCACAATATATGCAAAGCAAAAGCCTAATTTGGCGGCCAACCCTACCTTACGTCCCAGAGACACAATTATGCTATATTTGTGTTGCTTTCCATGTCAATCTTACGTGTGTAAGAAATATATGAAAGTCTACATCTTGTAGATGAAAATTTTCACACTCACGAATAAGAATTTTATTATTTTTTATTATTTTTTTGTGTTTGTTGTTGAATTGGTAGCTTTTATACATGGGATAATTATTTTATACATTTTAGATCTTATTCTTGGTTTCAATGAGATTCAAACTCTTGACCTCATACTATGAGGCATAGATCTATATCAAGAGAACCACTCAAATATCCATAATCTCTAGCTATATGTACTACCTCCCTTAGTCCTCATTGCATTATGAGAGCCTCACCATCTATAATCTAATCACCCAAAGGTTGCCGGAAGAGACTTTACTAATAAGGGGTGATCCCTCTTAATCTTTAAGAGCTGAGTCATGTATTTAGAAGAAGAAGAAAGAGAGGCAGAAAGAAAGAATTGAACCTTTCGAATATTGAATTATTCAAACTTGTATTGTAATTTTTGGATTTTGCAATGTTTGGGAAGTTTGGAAAAGAGAGTTAAAGCCATCTTCTTGACAATAAGTAGATGAACAAAATTGCACTCCATGGTTGGATTAACTTTTGTTCTAAAGTTTCAAATACAATGGTTTGAATGATTAAATGATTTTGTAACAAATTCGTCGGTGATTTTTTAAGAACTGAATGATTCCTTCCATTTTAAATGAAAGCATATGCTTCATTAGTCTATAGAACATTTTTTTTTTTTTTTGTAGCAGGCGAGTTTATATTAGAGGGGGGGGGATATTACTAATATAAGTGCTGTCGGATGGGTGCGAACCCAAAATCTCCCCATGGAAATTTGGGCTTTTAATTGCTCAACTAATCCACCATTGGCCGTTGATAGGACATTCACATATATGTAAAAGGAAGGGTGATCTTTCGGATTCTTCATTCTTACCTTGATTAATTCGAACAATAATTTGTTTTTGTCAAGAGAATTAAGGATGGATTTTAGCTTGGCCACATCAACAAAGACACACTCCATTTAAGCCCTATATGATATATGCAATTTGAATTGTCAAAGCTAGCCAATCTATGAAATAATGGCAGCAAAGAGGCGGTTTGACTTTTCACCCACTTATAAAACCGATGGTCGAGATCGAAATCTGATCTTGATCATAGGCAACAGGTACTGTGCATTTAATGTGCAGCTTTCAACCTCATTCGCAAATAGCAGGGTAGCTACTAGCTAGTCAAGAAAGGCTGGAGGAACTCATGTAGAAAACTAGAAAATGTCAGCGTGCAAATCAAGTATTAAACATGGAATATTCAAAACCAATCACGAGTTGGAGTAACAGTGAGGAACATTTTTATTTTTTATTTTTTATTTTTTATTTTTTATCTCTCAGTAAAAGAAATTTGTTACGGGAGAAAGTCAAACTAGTGAAGGATTTGCCCAGCTTCTGATTGGATCATACACTATTTTTGACTTTAGGGTTTTGAATCTTTCTTTCTATCTATCTCTCTCAAACGTATAAAACCAGGTCTAACCTTCACAAAGTATTAATGGGTTTGTTGTATTATGGTTTATCTAAATTTACAATGGTGCATATGGGTCAAATATATAGGGTGCATTTTGGGTTTAGACTCAAAGACAACCCACCAGATTATCCAAACATGTAAGGCAGCTAACACAAGACTAGAGCACAGGCTAAGTTTTTTCGTTTCCTTGTCACTGAGAAGAAATAAATCAAATGGAAAAATCCAAAAGAATGAAGTATAAAAGTTAATATAGAAGGGTCAAGTATACCCGCCGAAGATCAAGCAGGATGTGAAGGAATAGGAATAGACCATACAGGAAAAATGGTGTTTTGCTTCGTCTCTCTTACCTCCTTCCTTCCATCATTTTCCAACATTCATGCACTCAGGGATGAAGACAATAATGTGGTTGATTTCCTAGCTACCCACTTATGGTTCAAGTAATCAGCCTTCAATGTTTGAAGTTAGTTCTACAACTCACACCCTTTCTTGTTAGACAGTAAATTTCCAATCAAGAGACTTCAAATTTTAAATAAATTTCTTTCTTCACTAATTAGAAGAATTATTATAAATCATGAAAAAAAATAATATTCAGATAAATTAATCAAAAATATCTCAACACTGTTGTTGTGACATACAGAAGCCACACAAGCATCGTTATCTGATTTGTATTTGCTAAAATGTGATATATATCGACACCTGAACCCACCACCACCATCTCCAAATTAAAGTAAACCTCCAATTTCAGCATTAAAACCTCGCGGGTCAAAGTGAAGGTGTCAACAAAGTAAAACCAGCCGTAACGTTATAGTTTGAATATTCAACCCCAAAAGACGAAATTCAATAGATTGGTCCAGCATTTCCTCTTGTATAATTGAATAGAAAATGACACCATCTCTGCAACTAAAACAATTGTGTGGAACAAGTTTGTTAACTTGTCTAATGGTGTGACATGTTTTCTTGTCTGTATAGATTTTAAAATGATCATATTTGTGTATTAAATTGGGTCAAGTCAATCTATTTTTGTGTGGAATTGGAATTCACAAGGTCTGTAGTTGTTCAGAGTAGAAATGGATACTCTGTAATAAACTAAAACATGCATACCTCATTTGAATTCCACACTAGGTTATAGTTGTTACTTGTAAAATTGCCATCCACAAAGACTTCTTATTTCTAACTTTCAACTACCCACTGATTGGTTGCCATTATTCATCAATCTTTAATTGAATTATATGTTTGGTCACCAATCACTCGTTTTGTTTGCTTTATTTATTTATTTATTTATTTTAAGGTGGGTGGGGTTGAATATTTGATGACATATTCTAAAGACTCTTTTTTTTAATAGAAATTCAAAAGACAAATTTGATAATAAGAATCATATTAATATTAAAAGGCATACTCAAGGACATTTTGGTGCAACAACGTACGCTTGATTTGATCATTAATTGGAGAGAGAAGTGGAGAAACATACATATCAATTAAAGACTAAGAAGAAATAAAAATAAGAATGATGAAACCATTCATTTATCTTAAAAATGAGATGAAGTATAGTGTTTTAAACGGAAGTAGCATTCCTAAATTGTGAAAAAGATTTGAAACAAACTTAATGAATTTATTATAAGGTCAAGTCTATCAGGTCTTTCTCAAAGGTAGGTCAATCAAGTTAAGAAAAGAAAAAAGAAAACTAGTTTACCAACTATTTTTGAGAAATTGATAATCAGATACACTTTCAAGATCTACTACTCATTCTCACACGGCAAGCCAATTCTTTTTCACTCATCTACATATTGCACATTGACATCATCAACGATGGTAACAAGAAAGATGATGGACAAGAAAATTATAAAAATAAATATTTTTCTAATGAAAATAGAGGTGAGACAAATTACACTGTAACCATCTCTGCAGAAATAAATTTATTATTTTCACCCAAAAGAAAATTTCTTTTATCAT
Organism: Hakea prostrata; assembly: GCF_041222555.1. Taxonomy (NCBI): domain Eukaryota; kingdom Viridiplantae; phylum Streptophyta; class Magnoliopsida; order Proteales; family Proteaceae; genus Hakea; species Hakea prostrata. The sequence goes on along the minus strand of NC_142606.1, from coordinate 13,594,820 downwards.
TAATTTATTACGGATATTGCCTGATATACATACAAGATAAGGAAACTAATTAATTGTTACTTACAAAACAAGTATGAATCTCTTATTTCACATTTACTTTCATGTTAAGCTACCTCTTCTGTAATTCAAGATTTTTCCAATTTTCATAATCTTTCAGTCCAAACCTCTCATTTGTTCTGTTCGTTCCTTCCACCATTAATGAATACGCGATGCGTGAACGAAAAAGATGGCAACCGTGAGATTTAAATAACCCATTACAAAGAAAAGGGTAGCTAGTCAAGGAAGGCTGGAGGACCTCACGTAAGATGTCCGCGTGCAAATCAAGTATTAAAGGTCGATGGAATATTCGTAGAAATTAACCAATTCTTTTTCTTAGACTTGCCCAGGTTCTGATTATTTGATTGAATCATACCGTGTTTTGACTTTATGATTTTCTATAAAACCAGGTCAAAACCTTCACAAACTTCCTCAATCCGACATCTATTCTGCAACTCTTAACGAATCCATCTCAGGAACCAGATCTACAGATATCTTGAAATCTTGAGCTTCTCATCTACAGGTTTAATTGAATTCGTCAGTTCAAGATGGATGAAGTGGATGTTCCGTCCTATTTTCTTTGCCCCGTTTCTCTGCAACTCATGAGAGACCCGGTGACTCTATCCACCGGAATAACCTACGATCGGAAGTCCATAGAGAACTGGATACTTTCCAGCAAGAACAATTCATGCCCAGTTACCAGAGAACCCTTGTTAGATACATATCTGACCCCAAACCACACTCTCCGGCGTTTGATCCAATCATGGTGCACTCTAAACGCCTCTAAAGGGATCGAACGAATCCCAACGCCAAAGCCTCCGGTCGATGAAGCCCAGATAGTCAAACTCCTCAAAGAGGGTAAGGACCCGCAACATCAGATGAGATGCCTTCGAAGTCTCAGATCTATTGCCGACGAAGGCGAGAGGAACCGGAAATTATTGGAGTCTGCAGCGGCAGATGAGTTCTTGGTTTCGATAGTAACCAACAACAGGTCAAGCTCTCGGATGGTAGAGGACGATGAGGGCACGAGTGGTAGAGCCAGTGATGAAGCGCTATACATTCTTCACCGTCTCCAGATCTCAGAGATTGGCCTCAAGAAACTTATTAACAAAAATGGTGAATTCATTGAGACCTTGATGTGGGTTTTGCAACATGGGAGTTACTCGTCACGTGCTTACTCTGCATTGCTTCTCAAATCCATGTTCGAGGTGTCTGATCCAAATTACCTTATGACTTTGCGAGTAGAACATTTTGTTCAGATCGTGAATGTTTTGCGTGACCAAATCTCCCAACAGGCATCTAAAGCTTCATTACAGATCATGTTTGAGCTCTGTCAATGGTGTCGAAACAGGATCAAAGCCGTGGAAGCTGGTGCAGTTTCGGTGTTGATCGAAATACTCCTGGAGACTACAGACAAGAGGGAAACTGAGATGCTCTTGGTGGTGTTGGATCAGCTATCTGTATGTGCAGAAGGGAGAGCCGAATTGCTGATGCATGGAGCTGGAATTGCTGTCGTGTCTAAGAAGATACTTAGGGTTTCTCATGTGGCAACCGATAGAGGAGTAAGAATACTGTCTTCCATATCGAGATTCTGTGGGACTCCATCTGTTCTTCAGGAGATGCTGCAAGTTGGAGTTCCTTCCAAGTTATGTTTGGTGCTTCAGGTAGAGTGTAGCCTCAACACCAAACAGAAGGCAATAGAGATGCTTAGGTTACATTCTAGGGTTTGGAAGAACGCTTCTTGTATCCCTTTCCATCTACTCTCTTCTTACCCATCTTCTTAATCAACATATTCACAAACACTTGTACATATACTAACAGTACTGGGAACGTGAGTCATTAGTTTTGTTTCACCAAAAAAAAAAAAAAAAAAAAAAAAGTAGTCAATTTTTATGTAAATAATTATGTATATAAAAGAAATATATGAGAATTTTAAATTTGTGTGATGTGGACAGCAATGGCTTGTTAATTTAATTTTTTTTTCTTCTTATTTTTTAATCAAGTTTCTTTGCACCACAAAAAAAATTGGAAACTGCCAAGAAGAAAAGCAGACTAGAACGAAGGGGCACAAGTAAACAATTAAATCCAAGATGTAGAGAAATCGTGTTTCTTATTAATTGTATGGAATATTACAATATCCTCTTATATATTGTTTTTATTATTAATCAAATCTCATTCTTTTTAAAATTACTATTATCTCCCTCACTTTTAACGGTGTGAAGTGACTGTTAATATTGAATATGTAATATATATTTTGCCATTCATTAAAATTAAGAAATAAAAAAGATGACATTATCTTCATTTATAAAAATTATATTGGATGCCAATTATATCCTTACAATCTTATATTTTAGAATCAATTTTGGATTTGAAAGACTCCCAGTCATCTCTATTTAAAATGTGATAAAGACTCAGATCAAGAGAGTTTGTGAATGTTGATACAAAATCCTGCTCGTTCTTCCCTGTCACGAACTTGCAAAATACGTGCTCTAGGTATGTCTCTGACGAGCTAGTCAATACCAATAGCATGATCTCAATTACTTAATAAAGAATTCAAGTAATTGATCACACAGAATATGAATGCTTACCCTTTTAGTTTTACTTGAGGTGTTTATATAGTGTAAGATGGCAGAATTAGATTCGGAATATGACTTTGTGAAGAGTGCTTTAATTGATCTATCCCTCCAAGAAGTTATAGATGATAGAAGTTTACTCTGAGCGGGTTTTCCTTAGTAAGTGGTCGACCCTACCATAGGCAACTTGGTTGAACCATACTATTTGGAATAACTGGTCGGACCGTTCACTCATTGGGTTAGACCAGAGTATGCGGAATGACCATTTTTATCATTAATAGTGAATGAATTATCTCTTGAGATCTTATTTCTTCGTTCCTAATTCCATTAAAATGTACATAATGATAAAGAATAATTGGTTTCCCACCTTCACCAAACCAATTTGGGACGCGTTCACCTTCTTTTGGATTTTGTTTTTTATTTAAAAAACGATTTTTCCGCCCCAAAAAGTGGGAAAATATAAAACCCCCGCCCGGCAGAGTGATTGAACGGGCAAGAATAAAATCAAAGACAGATAGTAATTATCCCTTTATAATATAAATTTAAGTTCCAACAATAGGAGTATTTAGTTTCTATTTTGAGTTTTATTTAATCACATATTTCTTTTATTCAGTGGTTTCGTTTTGGAGAAGAAAAATCACATATTTTGTTTATTTGATGGTTTCTTTTTAGAGAAGAAAATTGATTTAAGATTAATTTTTTTTCATAGTTAATTAAGGATAGTATTATAATTTAATAAATGACTGAATGAGTAAAGAGATAATTCTAACATTATTTTAGAGACTTAAAAAAATATAAATGTCACATTATCAGTAAATTAACAAAGTTTAACAATAAAGAGCATTAGTAAAATCTGTAGACAAAATTAAAGGTTGAATTAATAATTTAAAGAAGTACAAGGAAGAGAAACAATAATTATCCCTAATTATATTCATGAACTTGTATCAAAAGGAAGGAGATAAATTCTCCCCCAACATGCATCGGCTGGGATTTTTTTTTGACTATTCAAATAATCTTATTGAAATAAAATATAAAAGAGACTGGAATTTGAACGGGTAAAGGAAGCATCATATTCTTAAATTTTTCGTCTGACCTTTTATTTGATCGTCAAATTTCTTTTGGTGTATCTTACACAAAAAAAAAAAAAGAAAAAGAAAAAATCTTTTGTTGTATGTCGTGACCTTCACTTAATTAAAAAGACCTGCAATATGTACCATAAGGTCCATAACTAGCTAATATAATATCTATTACCAAAAGGGAAAAATAAATAAATAGTTAATATCCTTGAATGTATTATGACCCTAGTTCTAAAAGTTCAACTTTAGTGTTGTACAACATTGTGTTGAACGAATCGATCGGGTTACTTTTGAAAACGGATGGTTGATATTTTGATCTTGACTGTTTGCTGCAGGTGCTGTGCATTAATTGCGTGACACCCAAGCAATTTTATAGTTCTGGTCTTACACATCATGTTTTCAATGTATGGTATTTAAACAGGAATTAGTTGACTCAAAAACTTATCTTGTATGAGATTGGTATCAGCATAAAACCATATTAAATAAATTTGCCATTGGTTGTTAAATCATTTTACTCGTTATCTATATTGGGTCATCAATTTGGTATCAAGTTCAATTACCAGCACAGCTGGTTTTTGTCAAACAAGTTGTGTAGTATGTGAGTGGTACCATGGTTGAACTATTGTCGAACCTATGCTGGCCGGACTAGAATATGTTCATAGCGTACCGACCAAGGTGGTCGGTAGTCACCTTCAAAAATTGTTTCAGTCCTACGCATTAAATGCGCATGACTGTTAAGACTGAAACAAGGTCCACCCCGAAGATGGGTTCTAAGTTCGAGGTGAATAGTTATTAGTTAGAGAACAATGAAATAACGATTGAATCAAATCATGTAGGTGAGAGTATTTATAGCAAATCTCTTGACTAATGGTAGCCGTTGGATCATCTAGTTGGCCCAAATCTCCTCTTGACAGGTCAGGTGTGAGAATTGACCACCTTGACATGTTGGCCGGTTTTGGCAGGTGGCAGTGTTCGTTTGATGCGAGACAGTGACAGTCCTTGTCATGCGTAATTTGAGGTTGGTAAATTGGCAGATCCACATCAACATATCTTCCCTATCAGGCTTGGGTTGAGAGGAACCTCCTTGAAGATTGGAGCGATTCCCATGCCCTAGAATGACTCACTTGCGTGAAACCATGGTTTTTGGAGGGTGGAGCTCTCAGGAGGTCTGATTACACGCCCAGTCACCAGTTTTTTGTCCCATCCGATGAGCATCTTGATCCTCATCGGTCAATTCATGTTGCTTGGTTTAAAATGAGGTAGAAGTCACTTCTGAATCATTTATTTTTTTCCACTCTGTTTTAGAAGGCGCCATTTTCTAGAACGAGCATCACAAAGGTGAAAGGTCAATGAACGCCTGAGTCATTGCATCTAATTATGACAGTAGATATTTATGAACTCATAGGCCACAGATTCACGACACGTTCAAGTGGTTGATTTGCTTCTGAGACGTTTGTTACCCTTCCAAGATATTATTCATGTATACATTGAACTCCATGTATTCAATCTATAGATCAGTCTTTCATGCAGAATTTGAAGTCTTTCACCCAAAAACATATCATGAAGTCGATGCTTCTTTATTCTATCTTCATCGTACACACAGCTCACTGCTGCAGAGTGAATGTAATTGCACTGAAACTCCATTCCAGAAGAGGACAAATATCTGATTGCGACTGCCATCACAAAGAATAGTTGAACACATAATTAATTACATCTGAGCTGTAGGATCACAAAGCATAGTTAACTCAGGAGCCTGCTTTGACCTAAAAACAGGGAAAAACAAAGTCATGAGTCAGCAGTTGAATTTCAGCTTACGTAAATGAGCCAGATGTCGAATTCTCGGTAATGGTGAACAGCCTTGAATCGAGAAAAATATGTTACTTCAAGTTCAGGTCATCATTTGTCTCTAGAGCATTTCATCAAACACCTACAACACTTCTGATGGGATCATTTCAAGGAAACTACATTACTATACAGTCATTAGGGTATCCATCAGAAATTTCTTATTCCATGAAAGCTACATGACTATAGAATTATTACTGTATCTATCGAAAAAATCTCATTCTAATTAAGGCGGTTATATGACTTTAGAGTACATGATTAGGGTATCCATATAAAAATTCTCATTCCGAAAAAGTCACATGACTATCGAGAGTCATTATTAGGGTCTTTAGAGCATTTCATCGAACGAGCGTGAATCATCTCTATAACCATATGTGTATGTATATGGGACTTGCACTTAAAAAGTTAGGACCCATCGTCAATAGTTCTGTGGCGCCGTAGTCTGTGCTAGAAAAGCGATGCTGGGAGCAGAGATCAGTCTGGGGTGAGGACGATCATTCCAAGAAATCTATATGCATGACTGTAGAGTCATTAGGGTGTCTCTATCTGAAAACAATCTCATTACAAGAAAGCTACATGATGATTCGATTCATTGCGGTCTCTATCTAAGAAACCCTTCAAAAACTTTATAGGTGGCGAGCACACGTTAATTTCTTTATATTCCATGGAAGAAGACGAAAGGAAAGTTACCACTGTTCTCTCGCAGTCCGGGCGCCTGATTTTATTGAGTTCTTTTCACTTTTTCATTATCTGTTCAATCAATGAGGGACCAAATGCTGTATGGTTCCACACTCAGAAGTCAGAAGCCACCTCTAACAAGAAGTCATATGAAAAGATGCCATGCCAAAAATTGAAACTATTTACTGAAATTGAATCAAACAAGTTTATATAAAAGCAAGCTTAACGTTGCCTTAAACCCTAATTGTTGTTTTCGTGTATGCCACATTGCCACGGATTGTTTTTCGAAGATGAGAATTAATCTTATTTTATTCTACATATCTGGGTGAAAAGCATAAAGCAAAGCATATAACATTCCATTACTCCACGAAGCCACCGGAACTTCCGTCCAGGTTTCAGCTTGTTGGCAGTTTTATTACAATAACAAGCTAGAGCTAGCTACCCAAAACAAAGGAGGAAACACACGAGTACTCTTATATTTTACTCTTTGGCAATCTCAAATAGGCTTTCCTTTGGGAACGATCTTATCTTTGATCCACATGTAGTGACTTATTTGAGCATAGTATATTGATGCCAAGACCCCAATGATAGCACGTACAATGAAAACCAAATAGTTGGTGGGGTTCTTCACGTCCTCCAGCTTTGGTCCGAGTTGCAGATGAGAATCACCTGGCTTTGGCTTCACACCTGTAACACAACAGCCAATGATTAAACCATGTCGACGAACCCCTCTGAACCATTTTGGACCAATCCTCTTGAGTTGAATATCTTCGAAACCAGCTTTCTTGAACCATTCGATATACTCTTCCTCTTTCGGGAAGAGCATCCACAGATTTGCAATGAAGGATGTCAACCAATAGGTTGGAAACACAGGACCAATCATACAAGCCTTGCCACCAGGTTTCAATACTCGATATGCTTCAGTGATGCCACGTTGTGGGTCTGGCCAGTATTCGATGCTACCTGCAGAAACATATCTGTCAGCATAATCAGTTGGGAAAGGAAGATCTTCAGCATCGCCTTCAATGATGGTGCACTGTTTCAAGGCTTCTTTCTTCTTTGCCTTAGCAAGCTGCTCAGCAGATTGGTCGAGGATGGTAACGTTCTTGGCATCTACATGCTTAACAACACCACAAGTAGTAAACCCAGTTCCACCACCAACGTCTACCACTTTCAGGTTTCTGTCATTGAGGTCCAACTGCTCCAGGGCTTCTTTCCTCATATCTTCAGTATAGTGTGGAGGGTTTCCAATGGAGTCATAGACCCTGGAGAGACCACCATAGAACCAACGAGCCTCTTTTTTATGTTGAAGAAACCTCCCAAACTTTCCTTCTGAAGCCATGAGACGATGAAAGTAAAGAAAAGAAACCTTACAACAATGGGATGAGAATACTTTTAACCTCTCAGCCACTTATATATATATGTATACCACTGACAGATGCTTAGAGGAGATAAGTTTGCAAGATTTGACAAATTTTCCAACATTTTTTGTGGTCCAGCTAACAGGGCGGAGCTATTGAGGGGGAGCCTCCACCTAGATTTTCTGAAAAAAAATCAGTATTTTCTTTATTTTACCTTTTCGATTTTCTCTTTTCGGGTGTAAAACCTATTATATATTTTGGCCCACCCCTCTCTCAAGAATTCTCGAACTTTCTCATAAAATTTCATCTCCCCTAATAGTAATTTCATTGTTAAGTTTTATTTTATGGAGGTTCAAGAATTTCAAGCATTGATTTTATCGGATCTAATCATAACAACCGAATTTTTTTCATTTAATTTTCAAAATCTAATTGGTTCCCCATATTTTTTCTTACAATTTCTTCCTTACCATCTTTTTTTTTCTCCCCTTTTGAAAAATTTTCTCTCTTTATTTTTTCTTCCACTTCTACATCTTGTTCTTCACTTCTGTCACTTTCATATTATGATTTTTTTTTACCTTCATTCTATCTTTTTTTGTCTATGATTCTATCTTATCTCTTTGATAATTCTTTCTTTCTATTTAATTATTCTGCTATTTTTTTTTAAAATTATTTTCCTTAATAATTTAGCAACCACTATTCATGATTTTTAAAATCTTTTAAAGATAACAAATCTAATCGTACGGTTTTAACCCTTATATTTTATTTTAATATATTTTTTAATAACTTACCTATTTAATTGTGTAACTTATTTTATAGTTCTAATAATTTACCCATATTTTTAATATGGGCCTTACGTTTAAATATGAAAAAATAGTTTAAAGGTGACCCCCAACAATGTGTCGGTAAAAAGATGTAATTGCTTGCCGATGGAGACGTGTTCTAGATTCTCATTACTCACCCTCCTTCCCTCATATTCAATCTTGTCTCCACTCCCGCACACACCCATTATTATTTTTTTTTTTAGAAACTGAAGTTCTCTTGGATCATCTTATGCCTATCTTGTCAAGAGAGAGAGTTATTGCACATTATTTAAATATAGACAAAGCTTTGCCCCTGACTTCTAAGGGTTTAGAACTCTGACCTGTTGCGGGCGTTGTTTACTTAGTTATCAGATTTCTATTTGCCAGAATATGACATGGTTATATGAACCGACCACCTCTCTCTCCAAACTAAAATAATTCCAGTATTAAATCGGTCAAAGTCAAGGTGTCAACAAAAAGAAAAAAAAGCCAGCCGTAACGTTAATAGTTTGAATTTTCAACACCAACTCTTCTAGGCTTGTAGCCTGTGAATAGAAAGTGACACCATTAACTTGTATGGTGATCATTTCTATTTTAAATTGGGTGATCAAGTCAATATATTTTTGGATTACCAAAAAAAGCCAGTCTATCTATTTTTGGGAGATTTGCAATTCACAAGGTTTGTAGTTGTTCAGAGTATATAAATGGATATTCTGTGATAAATTAAAACATGCGTACCTCAGTTTTATGGTTTGAATCCACCTAAATAATAGTTGTTAATTTGAACTGTACAAGTCTTCCAATCTCTTATTCCTCATTTTCAACTATCTAGTGATTGGTTACCATTATTGTCCAACTCCCAACCCAAATTGAAGGTTCTTCCTCAATTAAATCATGTTTGGTCATCAATCACTGATTGGTGATTTTATTTTGGGTGAGGTTAATATTGAATAATACATTTAAAAATTTGAAGTAGACAAATTTGATAGTAAGAGTCATACTAATTGTGGAAGACGTATTCGTAGAAACTTGCTGATGCAATTGCGCTTGATTTGATCATTAGTTGGAGAAAGAAGCGAAAACAGATATTAATGGAAGGTTGGGAAAAATGAAAATGGCAAACATCATTCATATCTGTCTTGGAAATGAGATGGAAGTCTAGAATTTTAAACAAAAATATTGTTCCTAAGCTGTGAAAAAAAAAGCGGAATAAAGATTTTCTTGTGTATTCTTGATAAAGGAGATCAAAATTCTTCTTCTGATCCCATCTGCTTCAAAAACTTTATCATATACATTGAAGGAAAAACAAAAGGCTATTCATAGGTCTTAACCATGATGCATGGGAAGTTATATGTTCCATGAACTTACATTAATTGACTACCTTGTTATCAGATGAGTTGCAATGCAAGGAGAATTGTTCCACGTCTTAGAGTGCAACTTAAGAGCTCCTCTAGCGAACTCTTTCACGTTCGCTCCACAATGGGCCTGAAGAACCATGCAAATCTTTGATACAGCTCCTACTCTCAACATCTCGTGGAGAACTTCATTGGTAGCTGAGTGTTTAGCTATTGATGCAAGAATTCTCACAGCTGATTCATTGGCGGCCGATGAAACTCTTAGAATCCTCTCTGCTAACATGGCGATCCCTGCAGAGTGAGCTAGAAATTGGGCTCTCCCATCTGCACATGAGCATAGATAGTCCAATACACCAAGGATCAGCTCTGTGGTTCTTTTATCTGGCATGGTGAGTTCCAGCTCTATAAGCTCTGCAACCGCACTGGCTTCATTGATTTTAACTCTATTTCTTCCCAATAAGCAAGCCTCTAGTAAGATATGTAAGGTAGCCCTAGTTGCTTCTTTAGAGAAACCATCTCTCAAAACTTGTATCAGCACTTGAAAGGACTCGGGTTTTAACCGATCCATTATGTTTGCTCCTGCACCTTCAATGAAGACTCTAAAGACATTGAGTGCTTTCATCTTCACTGCTTTATCCATGTCTTGCTTCAAAACCCATATGATTGAATCTACGAAATCATAGTTTTCTGTGAGAAGCAGCTTTACTTCATCATTAGGGATCCTCAAGCAAAGAAGAATGTTAAGAGCTCCTTGGATCCCGTCTGATCGGGTTTCCTTGAAGCACCTTATGATCAAAGAAACCATGGCCTTGCCTACACCACTTTCTACCATGCATCGCCTGTTGGATTCTTTCTCAGAAGCCAAAGACTCTAACTTCATCAAGGACTCTAGTTGCAGTTGAGGAACCCTAAGGTCTTGAATGAGTTTAAGGATGTGGTTCTTCTGGAGAGGTGGTTTTGGGGGAGGGATAGAGGTGTACCATGACTGGATTAGTCGCCGGAGAGTGTGGTTTGGGGTTAAATCGGAATCTAAAAGCAGAGATTGTTTTGTTACTGGGCATGTTGTGTTGTTGCCGGAGGACAACCACTTTTTGATGCTCTCATAATCGTATGTGATGCCGGTGGTGGCTGTTACTGGATCTTTCATGATCTGAAGGGATATGGGGCAGATGAAGTACGGTGGAATCTCTATCTGATCATCCATGAGAAAACCCAGAAATCATACAAAGTGTAATATTGCACAACAGACAGAGAGAGAGAGAGAGAGAGAGAGAGAGAGAGCGGGTGAATTGTTTGTTGTGAGAAGCTGAGATTGGTAAGAGAAAGCGGCTGATTTATGGATGGATTTCAACGGAAAAAAATTGAATTCATATGGAGGTTTTGGAGTAGGAGCGGTGGTCGTCTTTGTTTCCATAGTTTCAAAAATCTGGAATCCACGTTCACTGGTCAAATCACAGAAAACGTAGTGAAGTTACGAATGCAGCTAATTCTTCAGCCATCTTTCTTTTTCAGTTTGAAACGTGGCATAAAAATATTTGACTGGAACCCAACCCAATCAAATGGGTCGGTTCAGTATTTAATTTTCTCTGGTTATTTAGGGCAACATGTTTTCTTTTCTTGTTTTCTTGTGTAGTGGTACACTGACTGGAGTACTTATTGGGAACACTAGAATAGAGAAAAAATAGTTTACCAAAATAAAGAAAAGAAAAGAAAATAATAATAATAATAATAATAATAAATAAATAATGTGACCATCGTGACCGAACGTTCTAAGAAATAACGGATTTGGAGGAATGAAATGTTGTGGCAAGAGTTAAATAATAAAGGCATGAACCGTCTTCTTCTGGTTCTAATTTTTTCCTTCCCGAAGTAATGGGAGTCATAGATAAATAAGTATGAACCAACTATTATTAGGACCTCGATAATGAAAAAGTTGAAAGCATTCCAGATTTAGAAGTAGGGAAAAAGGAAGTGATGCGTTTGAGAATTGTCTAGAGGCTTACAAAACAAATGTCAGTTGTGGACCAACTCGGCCATTGAGAAACCACCTCTGATGGTTAAATCAATTAGAGCACCACCAAAGAGTTTTAACAAATTGCAGAGCTTAATTGCAAGATTCAATGGAGGGAAATAATTAAATTACCTTTTCTTTGAGTTATGCTTTAGTTTATATAGGTTTACATTTCATTGCTAACAGTTGGATCAATTAACCAATCTTATTTGGGCATTGGATCGTAGGGTTTAATCTCCTAAATTTGGGTTTGTTATAGTTTCCATATGGGGTACAATTGTCTATCCCGAACTTATTAAGATCACAATTCTTTCTATAACCATCAAGTTCTTTCCTGCTCAAGGCACCAATGGGTTAATCTATGGAACTGGTCCTGACCAGGCGTTTGAACCGACCATAGTTTGACCCAGTTGGTTATTATTTTTACTTTTCAGGAGGATTAACAAGATTTTTCTAAATTTGAATCCTCACATTTTGAAAATGAAATTAGGGTTTTCATTATCAGGTTCAGTTCTTTGGTTATTCAGTCTGGTCTCACTTTGGTATGAAATTTATACATGTAGTGTATCAATGCATATTGGGGTATCACTTGTCATTTTGGTACGATCCAATTACAACACCCCTGTTAACTACAATAGCCTGTTTTGTAATCCAAGAGATCGACTCAGCCAATGAAACTACTTAATCAAGACTGACTGACTCAACAATTTGGCTTGTGAGAAAGCTGAAAACATGGTGTTTCCACTGTTAAACGCATAACAGCCCAAACTTCATCTTGATTTTGCACTTGTCATGGAACACGCAGTGCCGGCTCTGCTTAATGCTAGTCAATTGTTCAGACATGGATCAACAATAAAACAGTCAAATGTTGGAAGAAGTCAAAACGAATCAATCATGTATGGGTTGCAGTCAATATGAGTTTTTATTTTGGCATCACAAGACATTTTGTCACATGAACCAATTTCGTATTCCTCCTATGGAAATATTAATTTAATTTTTTTGGGTAAATACAAAATATGAAATATACAGCTATGTTCCTCTAACCAAACTGCGAAAGGGTTCAGAATTCAATAAGACATGGAACACAAAATAGTGATTCTAGTCAGCACCCCAAGCCTCGTCCCTCAAGTTTTGCCTAGTGACAATGCGGTTCCTTCTGTCTTCCTCTTGCTTCTTCAAGTCACCGATTCCAAAGGTTGTTGGCAGCCTCTGTCCAATTCCCTGAGCAATCAGCCTCTGGGCTGTCCTCGCAGATGTTTTTGGCCTTGGGTAAGGAGGCTCAAGGTCTGAAAACCAAAGAATGAATCCCAGTTAAATTGAACAAAACAAAGTGAACACATTTCATGAGTTAAAATGTTGTTTTCTCCAGTAATAACCCCCTTATATTATCACTGGTTTTTCAACTTCATTTCATGAAATGAAGTTGAGGTCAGGAAGATGGAGATCAGGGATATGGGTTTCACCATGAGGCAGAACATGATGATTGTTGTTAGGCGAGACATGTAAAAAATTTATGTGACTACTACCAATGCATGCTCAAGCAGGATCAGATCATGAAGGGGTCAAGATCATACTAATAAGAATGGAACGGCCAAACAGAATAAAGACAACAAACACATACCTTAATGGTTCAAATTAAGCTTTTGAACCACCAATGGAAGGATTTGACAGCGGACTTGATGCTGAGGCACAAGAACCTTCTTTATGGAGGAGAGGAAGATCAACTGACTATAATATTTTTATTTATAAAATTCTCTATTTGGAGAATGCCTTTGCAAGTTAAGAGCTACTATTCCATGAGCTAAGCCAGATGAAGGGAGATCTATTTCATAAAGAGATTAACTGATCTGGTTGCCTTAGCCGCAAGCAACCAGGCAGGAGCAATGCTCTTTGGGACTATTTTCACTTTCGACTAATTCTGTTCGGGAACTGGTCTTCCACGTCATCTGTGGTTTCCGAGCATGGTCATTCTGCTTGGGACATGTCTGCTATATATACAGCCTTCTCCTTAAAGGGCCCAAAGCAAGGAAAAAATTGAGCAGAAGTGTTACTATTAGTTGTGTTACCCATCATATTCTGCTGGCAGCTGATACTTGGAACACACTATTACTGGAATATTTTCTAAATTTGAACACATGCAGTCTGTAGAATGTCATAAAACCTTCAGGAGCAGGAAAGCAGAGAAGAAGATAAATGCTATACCTCTCGTGGAAATCCTCGTCAAGAGTACATCATTCTCAGCAAGCAGACGTACCGTGAATGGACAACTGATGCTTTTTACTGCCTCACTTGCTGTATCAAAAAGTAATGCATGAATTGAAACCAAAATGTTGTTGTAGTTATAAAACAAAGAAAACAGGATAGATAATGATGCAACAACAATAAACAAGAGGAGGGCCAGAAACACACGACCAAAGAAAGCCAACTGCTCCATCTAGTTGGACATAACATGGAAAGAAGTCAAACGTTGAAAACACCAATACCATAATAAGAATTAGGGAATGTCAATGTTATAGCAGTATAAAATTGAAGGAAATTTGAGGGCCAGATGAGCTACTGTGTAGCAGATACCAGCTCGGAGTGTCACTAAGGTTGGTATCACATAGGTGCAGCAACCACCTAAAGATATCACAGAATAGAAGCAATTGAGTTTGGCCAAGTGACTACTGATGAGGCAGATCCCTGAAGGATATAGCTAGGCATTAATCGCATGTTGAACTCAATCATAAAACTGACTTATATTAAATTATTCCCATGACTTTGAAAGACCTATATTTTTACATTGGAACTTTTAACCAACATCTGACCTGGTTTTTCTTTATGTATACAATTGTGTTATCCCTGACCGGGGGGCGGCCAAATCACCACAGTGCTGGCCGGCCCCCTCGCTCGCCCCTTGTGCACAGAAAAAGCTGCCCGTTCTGGTTCCCTTGCCTCTCCCGTTCCCTCCTGGTTTCGTTTCTCTCCTCTTGTTTTCTCTCCGTCCGCCCTCCGTGTCTTGCTTGCCCCCCCCCCCCCGCCCCTTGCGGTCCTTCCTTTCGTTCCCTCTTCTCTTTCTTCTCCTCTCCTGTTCTCCTTGTTCTTCCTCCTTGTTTCTGTCTCTTGTTTCTCTTTTCTCCTCTTTTTTTTCTTTCTCTTTTCGTTTCTCTCTTTCCTCCCTGTTCCTTCTTCCCTCTTCTTCTTTCTTCTCTTTCCTTTCTTTCTTGTTCCGCTTCTTTTCCCGCTTCTCTCCGCCCCCGTCTTTGGTTCGCCTCCCGCTTTCCCGCTCCTCCGCCTCCTCTTCGCGGGTTGCTCTCCTTTTGTTTTTCTCGGTTTTCCTCGGTTCCTTCGCTTCGGGTGTTTCGTCTCGGCTCTCGGTCTCCTGCTCCCCCGTTGGTTGGTCGGTCGTGGCTCTCCTCCTCGGCTCTCGGCCTGGTGCCTCCTGGGGTTGTCCTGGCTCGGTTTGTCCTCGGTTCCTTCGCTTCGGGTGTTTTGCGTCCTCGGCTCTGGTCTCTGCTCCCCCGTTGGTTTGGTCGGTCGTGGCTCTCCTCCTCGCTCTCGGCCTTGGTGCCTCCGTGGGGTTGTCCTGGCGGCCCTCCGGGTTCTTGGTCTTCTTTTTTGTTGGTTCTTTCTCTGGCCTTTGTGTGTTGCTGTCCTATCGCCCCTTGTTGCCCTGCCCCTTCTTTTGGCCTGGCCTTGTGCTAAAGCTTTTCTAGGCAAATATGAAATGGCAGGGCTAGATCGACTGCTGCATGGTTGATATCAAGTGGAACTTGTTAAGGCTAACAAAAGCTGTTCCATGATCTCCCCTTCCCCCCCCCCCCCCCAAAAAAAAAAAAAAAAAAAAAAAAAAAACACACCCAAATACAATACAATAAATGTTCCTCATCAATTGGGTCCCGTTATAGAGAAAATTTGAATTTTGCTGCCATATTTTTAGGTGTTACTGTTTCTAATCCATCTTGAGGCTAGCTCATAGGACAAAAAATTAGCTAAACCCAACTTCCATTAAACACAAAGCACTAGCTCCCTTAATGAGGTGGACACACCTCCAAGGACCAGCTAAGCCTTTAGCCACTGGATGACAAAATCAAGGCCACCTTACACCTAAAATCATAAATTCAAACACGGTTCATCCAGATAGGCTTATCTAAGAGCCTGACCATTTGTGAGAATGCTGCTCTAGTTGGACCTCAATTTCCTGGGAAGGATGGTCCATACATTCTATCCCAAAGCAAGTTTCAGCTAAAAGCGTTAAAACTACATGGCAGAATCAAAGAGAGATTTTTTTTTATAAAGCTTCAAATGGCTGAAGAAGGTCTGTACACACCATATAATTCATTTACCTCATAACCTGATAGATGGCTACAAAATGGTCTCCTATTTATCCAACTGTTGGAATTACCCACTTCAGCCCTTCATTGATTTGAAAAGCCACTGGATGACAGGCCAAATGATTGCATCAGGCCATGAATTTGACATATTTAAAATCCAAAGGTGCTTTATCCATCGAATGGTCAAATCAACTAAAACAGCCCTCTGCACTGCTCAAAAATGGTGGACCATGTATGTAAGCTTATCTACATGGAACCCCCTTAAAAATTGTTTTCTCATAATACTATCACCCTTATAAGTGGAAATTGACACTTCAAGGTCCATTTTGTTTAAGCTTATCTACATTGTCCACCTAATTCTGTCACAATGTAGAGTGATGTGGCAATCCATTCATTTGATAGGTAAAACATTACCCATATTGGCCATCTATATTTTAAACCCACATTCAGTATACCTCCCATGTTCGTTTGCTCCACAGTCTCAGATGTTTCAACATTTATTTTGCCACCTTGTAAACTCAGATTGAGTCAACATGTAACATTTGGAAGACATTGGGTTCTGTCAGTACCACAAAATTTGAGACTCATCCAACTTGTGTCACATTGAAGACAAGCATGGGACAAGCAGATAAGCTTATCTTAGTGGGACAGTAAAGAAATGTTCACCCTTTGTTAAGCTCAACAAAGTAGTTAAGTTGGGATATTACCTACTGATGAACTTCGAAATACTGCAAGGGCGCAAGTGTCATGGACCCAGCGTATTGCAAAATCAGAGTCACTGTAGTTTACAAGATACTTCTCTAAATCCGTTGTTTTGGTTCTTGGTGGGAAACCATCCAGAACAAGTACATGCCTCGTACCAATTACTGCTGAAATCACATTAACAGTTAGATACCTAATTTGTTTTGACTAACAAATCCTCTCAAAATGGAAAACAAAAATAGCACTCAAGCATGAGATAAAAGCTCACAGAAACAAGGCACCACAGCATATGGCACAATTGCTATTCAGAGCATAAATCATGCCACCTCCTTATACATTTTCTAGGAGCAGAGGAATGACAAATACAAAAAACCCTTCTCCGGTTCTCCCCATCCTACCTAACAACCCCCCCCCCCCCAACTTCCCAAAAAAGGGGGGAAAACCCCAAAACATAAAAAACTAAAAAAAAGAGAGAGCAAGACCCAGAATTTCTTTTTAATCTCATCATAAATAATAATTTACAAGGAAAAACGGATGTAGTATTCTCAATGCACAAATCATCTAAAGATTGCATTAGCAGTTGTCATCTTCCAACAGAACAAGAAATTGGAAAGCAAAATCTCTAATCATCTCAAGAGATATCAAAACTCCAAGGCTCCAGAACTAGATGCCCCTTTTTACTTTAAAAAAGAAATTATGGGGAATAATATGTAAACAAGACATGACTCTAACTACAGAAAAGCACCAAGTATACCAAGGACATGCACAAGATCTGTTTTTGAACCGTGATTTTTCTCAAACAGTCAATATCAAAATTTATGCATCCAACTGATGCAAAATACAAGGTAGAATAATTCATTAAATGGCTGCACATATAGTTGAGATATTAACAAAATTTGACAGGTAGATTCATTCACAAAGTCATCTATCTATTCAACTGTCGGATAAGACATATGGTCCATATCAGCCATCCAAATTGTAGCATGTCCCAGACGAAGAGATTCCTCCCCAGGTTTGGGCACCTAGAGAAACTTTTGTAGTTGAAAAATAGCAATGAAGTGACAAAACATAAAAGAACAGAAGCTTCAACAAAATACAATATGCCTTTCGATGCAGATTAGACCAAATCTTTTGAAGTGCATGAAACTTACCATTTCTTATTTCTGTTTTTTCTTCTGAACTACAGCTAGGAGCTGCACCCTGTGACTCATTTCCCCTTGCAATATCAAGTTTTTCATCACTATACAAGCAATTTTTTGTATACAAGAATTCGCCTCTTCCCCGCCGCTTAGGAGCCTGAAGAGTCTGAACTTTGGTATCTTCAACTGAAACTTTTACTGCACATTCTTCATCATGTGGAGAGAATAATTCACCAGGTTCACGATCAGCAATCGCTTCCCAATCTGAACAAGATTTAAGATTCATAGCACATAATGAAATTAGAGCGCACCCATAATATGTTAATTTCAACATTTCCTTTTCCTTCCCCCCCCCCCCCCCCCCCCCCCCCCCCCCCTCCTCTCTTTGAATAAGCCAACATTTAACATTGCAAAAGTCACTAAAAGTACAAGCAAATATTATCGACATTTTACTGAGAAGCAAAACTATTCTAGTTGAAACACAAAGCTATTCTAATTGCATTTTAGAAGTCACTTGACCGGTAATAGGAATACAATATGAGCAAACTGAAGAAACTAGCTTCACTACACAACAACTTTAGTGGTTCAGAATTCCCCCAAAAAGCAGAATTAGTATTATATTTAAGAAATGAAAATATGGGCCTCAAATCTCTCCTCAAAGGAGCACAATCTGTACAACGGAACTTCTTCACTGAATTTCCAATCACAAAAGATAACATTGACACAAGTATCCAATGCAAAATCTCATCTGGTCCATCTTCTCATACCAGAAACATCCTCTACAAAATATACCCTCCCACAATTTAGGATTCTGAAGTAGAAATCCTAATGGTTCCAATCCACACCAAAAAGTAACATCAAATACCTCTCGTGGTCTTCAATGCAAGATTGATGATTAACAACTTTTTCCTCACATCCACACAGGAAGTGAGATTGCGCGAGTTTACCACTTATCATACAGTTAAGTTCCCAATCCAATCTCATATAAATTATGATAATATCTGCCCTCAATATTTTGCATATCTTTCAACCATTGAAGACCATGAGGAGCCGGCCAATTTTATTGAAGCTAAGAATTCACCTAAATGGGTGAAGGTTATGAATGAGGAACTAGAAGCTCTTCATAAAAAATAAACAGGGGATATAGTGCAACTCCCAAGTGGCAAACATCCAGTTGGATGTCGTTGGGTCTACAAGACCAAATTCAAGAGTGAGGGGACTCTAGAGAGGTATAAGGCAAGGCTTGTTGCCAAAGGATATGCTCAAACATATGGAGTTGATTATAAAGAGACATTTGTTCCTGTAGTTAAAATGAATACTGTAAGAGTATTGATGTCAGTTGCCGTTAATTGTGAATGGCCACTTTTGCAAATGGATGTAAAAAAATGTCTTTTTATAGGAAGACTTACAAGAAGAAGTTTATATGAAAATTCCTCCAAGCTACCCATTAAAAAACAAGATGGACTTGCTTGTAAATTGAAGAAAGCAATATATGACCTAAAACAATCACCACGTACAGCTCTTATTAGATTTGGATTCACATAAGTGGATCAGATTCCTCCATGTTTGTGAAGAAAGCCTCTACTGGCACAACAATAATTTTGGTACACGTGGATGACATTGTAAATTTGTAATTACTGGAGATGATCATCAAGGAATCAATACCCTCAAAGAATATTTGAAGAAGACTTTTGACATCAAGGACTTATGACAAATTCAATACTTTTTTGGAATTGAAGTTGCAAGGTTTAGTAAAGGATTATTCATCTCTCAAAGGAAATATGCTCTTGACTTGTTGAAGGAAACTGGCAAATTGAGTGTGAAACCAATCAACACACCCATGTATTACACTTGAAAGGTTACTAATAATGATTCTCCATTGCAAGATAATAATTGTTTTCAAAGGTTGGTTGGAAAATTGATTTATTTGACCATTACCAGATCTGACATTGCATATACAGTGAGCTATGTCACTCAGTTTATGCATAATCCTAATAAAGGGCAGATGTAATTGGTTAATCATATACTACATTATCTGAAGTCTTCTCCAGGAAGGGGCATTTGCATGGATAAGAATGAACACACAAACATTGAAGGATATGTTGATGCAGATTGGGCTGGTAATCCTACTGATTGAAGATCAACTACTGGCTTTTGTGTATTCGTAGGAGAAAATTTAGTCTCTTGGAGAAGTAAAAAACAACATGTTGTCGCTCATTTTAGTGCAGAAACAGAGTACAGAGCAATGGCGTCTGCCACTAGTGAATTAGTCTGAATTGGTGCCCTACTTCAAGAATTGGGAGTAAGAAGTTCTAACAAACTCATGGAGTTGCTCTGCGACAATCAAGCGGCTACACACATTGCCTCTAATCTGGAGTTTCATGAAAGAACTAAACACATTGAAGTTGATTGTCATTTTATTTGTGAAAAAGTTCAGGATGGAACTATAGAAACCCCAGATGTCTTCACCAAAACCTTGTCAAAGGATTGTTTCAAATTGCATTGAGCAAGTTGACCTCAAATGATGTTTTCGATCCAAATTGAGGGGAGTGTTATGAATGTAACTTGCTAGTATCCCAACTTTATAAGGAGACTAGCAGAGACGTGGAGTCATATTAGAATTTAACTTCTTGTAGAACCCTTACTATTTTCTATTTAAAGATAATGAAACCTCACCCCAATATCAGTTGATTGGGGTTTTTTATGTGGATGTATGCTTCAACAATGAATGCCGAACCATGTTAATTCTTGGATCCTTGTGTTTTTGTGTGAATGTTTATGATAAATTTAACAAATTCAATACAAATCAAGCAAACGCTTAGAGAAGTAAAAAACACAACTTGTATTCCCAAAGAAAATTCTTTGGAATGGAAAAACAACCAATAATTAAAGAAAACGTAAATCAAAACTAGATGAAGGCAAGAGAAATCACCATCATCAGAAGAAACAGAATCATTGGCGGCGGAAACATCGCCAGACGAAACTCTATTCCCCTCTTGATCTTTATTTGTTACAGTATCAGACCTAGTACAATAATTCAAATGAGGATAAAACATGACAATGGGAACTAATTAAACTGATCAAAACACAGGAGGAAGACAAAGAGCACAACTAACCCTGGAAGACGAATATCTTGACGACCTTGTTGCTTTATGAGAAATGCCTGGGTTTCAAGCTCGTCGGCTTTCAGAGATAAACCTCGAGAGGAGTACAGCTTAGCCAAGTCACCGTAAGCACAGGCCAACTCAAGATCCGAATTTGATGAATCAGCTCCAGTTTTAAGCTTCGAAATCACAGATTCGAGCAGAGAAATTGCTCCTTCAACATCTCCACCGTCAACGAGATCTTCCACTGTTACGCTCCATTTACTGTCTCCTTCCATCTCCATATCCCCCGCTTCGTCCTTTTTTTCGTCTGTCCTTCCCAACTCCAACCTGTTCCCTTCCCCTTCCCTAGCAACTCAAGTAGCAACTCCAACGTCATCTCGGATCAGAAGAGTCGAGAATTGAGATGAACCAGATGGTGATAAATGGTCAGCTCACTTGACCCGGTTGGTTGGACGGTTCGGCCGAACCATGCTTGGTTGGGCTTAAATTTCTCCACTGGGTAAGCCCTTAACGGCCAGCCCAACAAAGTTACGCGGGCCCATATGTGCACTCTCAACTCAAGGCCCAACATTTGGCACCCATTAGGCAACCCACAGTTTTATTTTCGCTTTTTAAGAATGTGAGGGAAAGAGAACATAAAAGAGCGAATCCTCAAGGGGGGGAATCACAGAATCCGGATCTGTGCTCCCTGATGGTGTTATCACCACAAAATTGATGGGCCCCACAGCTGAAAAATATTTAAAAAAAAAATCCAATCACCCACCCCTGGGCCCCCTGTATTTTGGGGTGGAAAAGCCGTCAACACAAAGTGCTCCTCGACAAGGTCGCAGATCCGGACTCGAAATGAAACTTAGAGGACTCTTTGAAATTACATATATACCTCTTTTTTTTTGTATTAAAAGGCATTTATTTAAAAGAAAAACCACGAGGGAAATTACGGCTAGAAGTATCAAAATACAAATACTAGAGGATGAGTAGGGGGAAGGGGGATGGGAGAATGGGAGAATGGGGGATTGTGAATTAGCAGCATAAATATCAAGTTTATCAGCCACAAAATTTCCTTCTCTAAGAGTGAGAAAAATAGACAGAATCAAAATCTTCTTTTAAAAGCAAGATATCATCCAATATGTGCTTGATTTTCCAAGGAACAGACGCATGCTGCTGATTAATGAGGTGAATAATGGCGTCGGTTGTCTCCTTCAAAGATTACTCTTCTGTACTTGTTGGAAATGGTTATTTGAATGGCCCTTTTTAAGGCCTCAACTTCAGCTTGTATTGCAGATATGTCTCCACAAGGAAAGGCGAAGCTAAGAAGATGTTGACCATGGTGATCACGAGCGACGCCTCCAATGCCATCCTTAGTTCTGCAGTTTGCAGCAAGCATAAACGATCCATCGATGTTGAATTTGATGTAGTCTCTAGGAGGAGTAGTCCAACGAATGTTGCTTCTTCTTTTTTTGTCTCCTCTTCTATGAGTGACATATTGCAGATATTCTTTGTTCAGCGTTTGTGCTAGCCACCAAATGTTTTTTGCTGTTTTGCTTGGCTCATCGTAGGCAGCTTTATTGAAATTGGACCAAATGATCCAAAATGTGGTGAGATGAAGGGAAAGTACTTGTTCTTCGAGCGATTGATGTTTGGATTTAGAGATCCAAGTGTCTGCTTGCTCACTAATATCTGAGTGCTGATTCCACCAGCAGATCTTGTACCTGTTCCATATCTGTTTAACAAAATCACATTTCAAGAAAATATGGTTAAGATCAATATTCTCTGATGGGCACAGTGGATATTTATACCCTTTAACCTACATTTATCATCAAATTACATATATACCCTTTAACCTAAATTTCTTACCTTTCGAAAAAACAATCTGAAAGGAAAACCCAGAATCGTTTTTCTCATATTCTCATAAAATATTTGGAGAAGCTCAGCCCAAATTTCACTCTTTGTCATCTTCATAGAGTGAAGAGGCCATGCATCCCTCTCAACCTTAATCAAATTATGATGAAAGTGCAGCCTACTAAATTAGTTAGGTACTTAATTAACCTAGTCGATGATTGATTAGTAGTTAAATAGTTAGATGGGCATGCTTATGCTCAGTTAAGTTAATGTTTTAATTATTTCTTGTTATTGTAACTTAAGGATATTACTTGAGGATTGAGTAGCATTTGTCCAAGTAGTCACATATGATCATATGGGTCATTCAACATTCATTCACTTAGTCTAGAATGTAAGTCTAACTTTGAATCCGTGCCGTGTATTACTTGGAGCAGCGCTGCTCTCAAACATTTTCCAACTTAATCCTTACTTAGCATTTTAATTAATTATTGTTATTATAACTTAATCTTTACTTAAATCTCTAAGTAAACCATGGGTTTGGAGCCAACTGTTCTGTTTTTTTTTTTTTTTATCAATGATTGAGTCTTTTTGGGTTTCAATAATTGATTATTGAAGTCAGAACCTATCACCCAACAACCTCTTATTTTTTTCATTGAAAAAAAAAGGAAGGAAAAAAACAAGCTCTTATTTATGTTTGGTGGAGCCTACTACCCTACTGAGGTGCTCTTGAATACCAGCACAGAAGGCCTTCTGGGCCTCTGGCCTTCTTGACCCAGCAATGCTCACTGCTCAGTGCAGAGTGGATGAGAAAGGAAGAAACCATTATCCAATGGCCAACCACTGTGAATAGGTTACTGTCAATGTAGCTAGAAAATGATTACAGACATTTAGATTGAAGAAGACAAATTTCAATGGAGGTTTGAGGTTTCTCTTCTTTGTAAAGATTTGATTGACAGAATCTGAAGGTGACAAAGACAAGCTGTCAGTAAATAATAAAAATTTCGACCCAAAAAATAACAAAAAAAGGTAAATAATAAAATTACAATCCAACATGCCCTGAAAGGCTGAAACCTCTTCCTGCCCTTCTGGTATAGTTTGACAGAATGTGACGAAAGTGACAAAGACTCCTGGTAGTTAACGAACCAATGTCATTTTCATAATCCAAACGTACGTAAAGAAAGCTCTTTTACCCAGAAAATGTAACTGAAGGCAGTAATAAAGTAATTTACTCATGATAAATGTTTGAATTCATCAAGAAAAGCATGTCAAGTGTGGTAAAAACAAATACCAGAATAGAAGATGAAGAGACAGAAGAAGCATACTTTGGTGGTCGTTTTTCATATAAGAAAATCCATTATCAAAGGAAACCGATCATCAAAAACAACATTCATTTTTCTTATTTCTATTCAGTCTAAATCTTGGGCCACCAAAGATGATTCGCGGTCATGGCTGTGGTCACCATCGCCGTCCTTTGTGGTGTTGTAACTATTGCCATCGTTATCTATGAAGATCAACAAATTATTTGAAAATTCAAGATCCTGCTTTACATTTTCATTCATTCATCAATATTTGGGTACAGTACGGACGTGATCTAGAGTCCATCATAATCTACTTATCCATCTCTTGAAAGGGCAAATAAAGTTAAATGTGGGCGGCTCACTTATATACTAATAGTCTTTCATGAAGTCTTAAGATCATCATGATTCATGGAACTTGTAGGAAGAAACCAAATAACTTCCCAATACAAAAACAAAAGCTGGTGGAAATTTTAAATGGACTATATCTTTCCATTCCTATTTTATATAGGATAAGAAGATTTTGGTAACTTGTAAGACAAGCAAGATATATTATTTAAATGTATATAAATGAAATGAGCAAGGCCTTTCTATTAATTTAAATTTGATATGCCCTGTGTATGTCAATACTCATTTGTTTATATAACAAGAAAGCTTATCCTTCTCATCTTTTGTCTTATGAGGACTTTATTAGTTGAGTTTTTTTATACATTTTTCATTAAATATCTATTAAAAATGAATTTTCTTTCTAACTAACAATCCACCTTATAGGCATGGGAATTGCATGCTTCACCCCTTTAGTTATTTTAATTTCAATTGAGTTGGCCAGATGACTTGGTCAACTAGGAAATCAACTACTACCTACTTCTCAATAAATATTGAGAGACAATGAGTTTAGCTATTGATCACAATGTTCTAAAAGTATGCTTAAGTTAGATTAAGAAGCAACACCATTCATTGATTGAGATTTTAGTGAAGTGAAGGTGAGTTAGAACAGAAACAAGGAAATAAGTAGTACAAGTTTTTTGGTATTGAAAAGGGTATATATAATTCAATTTATTAAAGGATAATGCATTTAATGCATGTATGTCACTCTTTGAATTAGCTTCTCATGTATTATTTCGTTGTTTGCATGCTAAAAAAATTGTTGGAAGGCATTTCCATTGAGGTCAGACATATGTTCAAGATTTTGCTGATGTTCAATTCAAGAGTGGATGGAATTTAATTGACAGGTGACATTCATTCCATTCCACCCCCCCCCCCCACCCCCACCCCCAACCAGAAAAACTAAATATGATTTCCAGTTGGAAAACCATAAATCAATCAAATCTCTGCAAGTAGAATATTTGGGTTAAATGATGAGTCAATATACACTGTATTTTTCAAATTCCCTTATTACCCTCGTTTAACATGAATAAACATATATAAACAAAGTCTAGAAACATACATTTGTAATACCTAGTAGCTGGTTGGCATTTAATTTATGACATCTATATAAAAAAGGTATAAATTTGATATACAAACCCCAATCATACAATCTAAACCCCTAAACTAATCAAGAAACACAAATGGATATCCTCAAGTATAAGCTAGCTGTCTGTAATACTAAGAGTAACTTTCCTTCTTTCTTTACACTAACTAGGCTTAAAATTAATCCTCTCTTCCTCAGAAAAGAAGGCAACAGGGGGAGGAGAGGGAAAGTATTACTGTGTCTCATTTGTCTCCTCGGTCTCCTTCTCTGTCTCCTCTGATCAAATGGTTTGGAATGGAAATCCAAGAACTTGCTTACCCAGGTCTTCAAGGAACATATATACTGAGATGTGTAATTGATCAGAGGAATTGATATATAGTTCATGGTGTCATTTGATGATTCAGGCCACAAAATCTGGTAACAACTGAGCTGCAAACCTCTTTCTGTTCTGAAGGTTCATGCTCTCATAAGCAACAGTGGGGTGAGAAGTAGGAGTAGTGGAGCCCATACTGCAGAAGTCACTGTTGGGTTCTCCGGTACTCCCGGCCATCTCGAGTCTCCGACCTAGTTGGATACTGTTCTGGTTTGGCAGGTAGGGCTGTTGATGATGAGTTCCAGACAGAGAGAGGTTTTCACAATGGGGAAGACCAAGAGTCAGGGAAACTCCATTGCCAGAGAACCTAGGTGGTGGGAATTGCTCTGGATCAAACCTCCCAAGCTCACCAATTGAATATCCACCAAATCCTCCTCCTCCTCCATGACTTGTTCCTCCCATAATTAATGAGTAACCATCTCTGCTCTGTCTTTCATCACCGAATTTTGCACCGAAATCCCTGTTGATACTTTCCCCTGCTGGTTTCACATCCATGTCCATGGATGAGAAGCTACTGTGTGAATTCTGCAAGTTGGTGCTCCTGGACTTCTTGGGACTTCCTTGCATTAGCCCTGCTGCTCCCACATCTGATGATGGTGATGACCCAATAAGAGAGAATCCACATTGGCCTTGGATGTTTCCCCCCATTGTCGATGTTGAAGGACTCGAAAGTGCAGCAGATACTGGAGAATTATTTGGGTTCACATGCATCGTGTTGCCTTCAACACTCGACTTATTGCGGTCTGCTCTAGCTGTAGCACTGTTCTCTTGCTGAACAGTTAATTTAGACCCAGAAGACTCTTCATTGAGTTCACTTTTACTTGTTTTCTCCTCTGATGAGCCTCCATTCTGTTCATGTTCTTTGATCTCCTCGAGATACATTTCTTCAACCATTGGCTTCCATAGACGAACTCGAGCATTGATGAACCAGTTGGAAACCTGCATCCATTATCACCTCAAATTAAAGTCCTTTTCAGCCTAATCTATGCCAATCTTAAAAAACAGTAATAACTAAAGGTAGCAGAACTGGGGAAGAAACAAGCTATTTACCTGGCTCCTAGTAAGCCCTGTTTGCTTTGCAAGCATGTGTTTGTCTGAATCCTTTGGATATCTGCAATATTACCAACACAAGTGGAGAAATTCAATAACTAAATAACCAAAGACCAAGAGCAGAAACCGATAGATATATACTGGGATCCTATATTTTGTATATAGATACTCACGGGTGAAGGAAGTGTTCGAATAGCCAGGCACGAAGAACAGAAACAGATCTTTCTGGCAATCCTCTCTGAGGTCTCCAAGCATTGTGTTGCATCATTCCTAATTGTTGAAGTGCCCGTTGTTGTCGAAGCTGATGATCTACAAACCTTAGTCTAGAACCTTCGGTTTTCCCTCCAAAGCAATCTTCTTCACCTAAGCTCTTGCTTGTAGCTCTGATTTGAGCCGAAATTGCATCTTTCAGACACCTGAATTGCTTTGAGATAGTCTGCAAAGCAAGGGCTGTATATGTTTTCGCAGAACCAAACCCTGCTGCTTGTTCAAATGAAGTAACTACTATCTGCATCTGGTGATGATATTGCCTGTATCTTTGTTCCACCTTCGAAATCACAAAGAACACAATGGAAAAAAATTAATGAAATCGAACGAGAAATTAAAATGAAGAATTTTGATTTTCAAAACGAGAAACTGTAACCCAACTTAAATTGATGGATACCCGGATTCTCAAAATATACTTTTTGGTCTGAAATTCTGAATTGATGGGGGTTCAGTTTTCAAATACCAAACATTACTGGAATTGATGAAATGGGTTCCTCTCTAGGTACAGAATTTTGAAGAATTCATTGAAAGTTGAAACCTCACTAAATGCGCCATAAATATACCTCATCAAGCATACTAACGAGCTTAGCCTTCTTCATCTGAAGCTCTTGTCTCTCAGCAGTTGTGAGCTCTGCTCCACTCTTTGTGCTCGCCTCAGCTCCAGCTCCGCTTGAACCTTCTCCGTTGGCAATAGTAGACTCTTTGTTTATCTTTTCCAGCTGCCCTTTAACCCCCTTCGAAGATTCGTTCTTTATTCCATTTCCGACATTGACGACTTCGTCAAGCAGCTGTTGTGTGGCCTTCAAGTACTTGGAACCCAACAGAACACTCTGCATACCAGAAATTCCATTAGGCATCACAGATGCAGATGGAGAAGAGCCGCCGCCGCCTCCACCTGAAATCGCAGATGCTTGGGCTGTCGCCGGAATTTCAGACTCCGGCCGATAAGACCCGTAAACTGACTGCTGCGGCGAGAGGCTCAGAGACAGTCCTTGTTGAGACGGCTGCATGACCAATCGGCGAAGACCCAGTTGAGATGAAACGTCGGTGACACCGCTACTAATCGGCGAAGACCCAGTTGGAATTTGGTGCTGTTGGGTGTTTTGATGGCCTCCGGTAGCCGCCGCCGCCGCCGCCGCTGCTGTCGGGTCCATGGACGTCCATAGATTGTAGTGAACGCGAGGGACAAAGCCATGAATAACCGACATCTCCTGCTGAGCATGCACAGATTGGCGTCCTGGGTCTTGAGAAGCTGCAGAGGTGGCCGCAGCAGATGCAACGGTGGTGGGCTGAAGTGGAATTCCGACCAAATGGTGGTTCTGCTGCTGGTGTTGTTGTGGATGATGAGGTAAGCCTGTATTGTTCAAGGAATTGCCGGAGGAATTGACGAAGACCATGTTGGTTTGAGGTTGCGTTTCTGGGTAACCGACATAGCCAGGGTTCATCAGATAAAGCGTCTGTAACCCGTCAGCTTGAATTTCTGAAGGTCCATGAAAGTACGTCGCCATCGATTTGAAAATAGATCTTCTTATATCGCTGAAAAGGGACTACGTTAGCAAGCTAATCTCACTCACTCCTTCCAGTCACTATTGCTTCTGTCTTTCTCTTTCTCTTCCTCTATCTTCTCCTTCCTTTCTTATATTCAATCCAACTATCAGGACAAATCTGCAATTCAGCCCATTTCGTCGTAGCTTTGATTGTTGGGTTGCAATCAAAATTCGATCTTCAAATTTCTCTACTGCTAACTCCAACTCCTCTGATCGTCCTTGTCTTGGAGAGCACCTGAAAGCAACCAACACGGAAAGAAAACGATGATGACCTGACAGAAACCCAGATACCTTATAACTAAGAACTCCAATCAAAACCCATGTTTCATGATTAAGTTGAATTCAAGGTTGAAAAGATCCTTGCTTTTCCTCTTTTTCTCTTTTCTCGTTTCTCCAAGAAAGTAGAGCTAGCTAGGTATACAAAGAAGAAGAAAGAACAGATGTAATCATGTAGATGGAGAGACGAAAGCCATCTTTGCAGGCATGGGTTTTATATGTAGTGGCAGCATAGATCGAAAGAGAGAGAGAAGAGAGGAATGGATTAAAATATTAATTGATATTGATATTGGTAACTTGTGTGATGGAAATCTGATTGCACGTGCTTCATCATCTGCAAATTAGGAAGAGAATTTACTTACAGTGACTCAAAACCCATCAAAGATCTTGCAGAGAAAGAGGCGAAGGACCCATCTCTTATGGCTAAAATACTCTAAAACTGATACATCAGAGCACAGAACGCTTCCATCTATCTTTCCATCTATCAATGTATCACTCAGTTCACTTGGGATTCGATCCTGTCAGATTCAATTATTTGCAGTTCTCCACTGAAAAGGGAAAGGGAGAGAGAGAGGAAGCAAAGAGACTTGAGGTTAAAAAAACATGAGAAAGATACCCATATGGCTTTCTTTATTCATTACCCAGAAGTCCAGAACATTTGTAACAAAATTTTCCAATCATAAACAACAGAAGGAAGATGGGCTGATAGTTGATACTAATAACAAAAAATTTAAAGGGAGGTGTTTGATTTGGTGATGAAAGGAGGGAGATACGGTTCTTACCCTTCTTCTCACGGTCCCCTCTTTCTTTCTTTCTTTCTCTATTTTATGGTTATGGTTTTGGAGTGTGAGCACCTGCATATGGATCAAGAACAAGGGGAAGAGAAGAAAACTTCACTGATTTGATTTGACCTTATCTCCTTTTCAAATCATTAGATGCAGGCACGTTTGATGAGAGAAACAAAGAGAGAAAGAACCTTTCAGAGTGAGAGAGGTGCTAAAACCTCTTTCTATGTGTGTCAGAAAGAAAGAAAAAACTGAAAAACGAGGAAACGTCTACTTCCAGCCAAAATTTAATATAATAGAAGGGTGAGATAGAGAGAGAAAGAGAGAAAGAGAGAAAGAGAGTGAAATACAGAAGATAGAGAGAGCAGTGGCGTGGAGAGAAAGGAGGAAGAGGGCCTTCTCATTAAATTAAGAGAGATATCTACTTTTGTCTTTTATTTTATATTTTTTAAAAAACCTATGATTGGTTGTCATAGTTCGGAGATAAGGTATTAAAAAAATTAAAATATCTATCCAACTATCATCATAACACATAAGACGCGAACAGAAGATGAGGTCTAAACTTGAGGCTCCTGCTTTAATCTTACTTCTGTGTAAGAAACTACCACCATCGTACTACAAACAGATTCATATACATCCAGATAAATTAGATAGAAAGAATAGAGTACCTATTGTTGTTTTTTACTTATAAGATCATTCATTTTCTATTGAGAGAAAAACAGAAAAAAAAAGAAAAAAAATTTGATTCCA
Source organism: Hakea prostrata (assembly GCF_041222555.1). Taxonomy (NCBI): domain Eukaryota; kingdom Viridiplantae; phylum Streptophyta; class Magnoliopsida; order Proteales; family Proteaceae; genus Hakea; species Hakea prostrata. The sequence goes on along the minus strand of NC_142606.1, from coordinate 13,564,174 downwards.
TATAGGACATTCATTAAAATTTTGTCCTTGGTTACTTATAATGGTGTTCTAGTACTGATCTATTTGCTATCACTTTCTTCAGTACATATTCAATTTGCTTTTGTTAAGAAAGAGACTAGTGAAGAAGTCACACATGCTACTTCATTCTTGTAATATTTATTATAGTTTATAAGATCAAACTTGAAATGAATCAAAAAGAATAATTTGATAAACATAGGTCATATGTGTGTCTCTTGACTTATGACTGAAATATAAATTACTATTTATTTTCTATAAAGAGGTAACAAAGAATCAGACACCCCTTTTGCTCCCTAATCAGAAATTAAAGTGTAATTTTCAGAAAGAAAAAGATAAATTGCTGATGTGAGTTGATCTTATGCAAGCTAAATAGTCTTTAGAAAGTGAAATTAAGAAAGTTGATTGATTAAGTGTGACATTAGTAAGTATCCCATGTAATCATAAAGTCTGAGAATTCCAAACTTCTTCGACGGAAAAAAGGGAAAAGAAGATTACCCTTTATTTAATCAAACTTCATACATTAAACCCTTATTACAAAAAATCAAACTACTTCACATAAGTCTCATATCACCCTTTTCTTTTTTTTCTCTTTTGTGGGTAGAACTAAAACTCATTTCAATTGATGTCAATGTGGTACTTATAACCATCTGATCCAATCAATAAAATAAAACCTATTTGGTGGGCCATGATTAAATTGAGATGGAGTTCCAGTTCCATGAATAGTCACCAATCAGCATCACTAACTTTTGCATATCCATCAACTAGAAATGACCAATCAAAATAACCAAAAAGTTTGAACAGGTATTGTTTGCATTCACTCAGAGAAGAAACCTTGCAATTAAGGATGCCATGAAACCTATATATGTACCATATGAGATTCCTTCCCAACTACACAAATCTTAATGTTCATAGGAAGAGATCTCCTCCTCTTGGCATGACAGTCTTAGTACATGCAGCTGAGAAGTTATAAAGAGAGGAGAAAAAGGGATACTAATGAGAAAGAGTGAATCCACCCTATAGAGAAATGAGAAAGAGAGAGATCTAGAGAGGACCCCATCTCTTAATTAGGAAGAAAATGTGTTGGTGTATTTTTGTGGTCTAAATTTGGGTCACTTTGATAGTGTCTCTCTCTTTCTCAAGACCCTTTCATGGCCACAAACTCTTAGGGCTAAGTACTAGGCAATTCGTTGGCACTGATTAGCTTCAAGTCTCCTTCTGTCCCTCTCATCTTCCCTCCCTTGAACAAGCTCATATTTTGAGTTTTAGGGTTTTGAAAGAAGCATAGTTTACACATCTTATCTTGTTCGGAAAAGAGGTGTCTCGACTGAATTTCACAATAATAACTTCGCCACAATAGATTGGTCTTACCGTTGCATCGAGGTCCACTTTCTTTTAATAATCTATGCATGAATGACACTTTTATCCTTCTTGACTCGAATTCACGATCATCATTTCGACACAATAGATCAGTCTTACCGTTGCATTAAGGTCCACATTCTTTTAATGACCTATGCATGAAAGACGCTTTTACCCTTTACATAGACACTTCCTTTGAGGGCTTATGACAATTGACATGATCAGGTGCAAGAAAGTAGAGATTTGTCTTTGTGTCGAAGATCAACCATTCAATTTCTATCGAAAACTCATCACTCGTTGGCCGACAAGTGTAACATATATGGGCCATCTTATTTTCCATTATTCAATTGCAGTTGAGGCCAATTCAATGCTCTAAGAGCCCTAATTTCAACCAATCTATATCCACACAATGATGCTTTAGGAATAGTTGATTTTCAAGCATTCAAAATTAATAAAGTGAAGATAACTGTATGCTTTTGGTAAGTTATATTGTTTTGAAATAGTTGAAAACCTTCCTTGACAAAGACCTAACACTGCAACTTCCCCTTTTAAAACTAATTAACATGCAAAACCAAAATTAATTAACTTCCACTTAATATTATTGTTTAAGAAAAAAAGGATCAGCATGCTAATAATGTGGAGATGCTCACATTTTTGACTATTTGGGTATGGTACAAATATTCTATCCTCCTAACCATGAAAATTTCTTCCCCTTTTTTAACAGTTCCAAACCATAGAAAAGATGGGGTCCCACTTACATGATGTGGGATCCACGGTGTGGTGTCGCCTCCCCTAGAAGTCGAACTGAATTCTGTATACTATTAATTAATCTCGAAGGGTTGGCTTAGTTGGCAAAGACCAACATCTCGTAATATAAGATTAAATATTCGAATCTGTTCGAGTCAAGATGTAATCCTTACAAACAAAAAAAATCCCTACATTGTTGTCATGAAGATTCCCCTCCACATAGGTAACAATATCATTAACCCTGCAACCAAACAAGCCAGCAAATCATTTTTTTCCAATGTCTTCAAAATAAACAAATCATTTTGAATATTCAATAGTAATTTATTTTCTTTGTGTTTGGTTTTAAAAAACACTCCCTATCCAAGCAATATAACATAGGTTCAAAGCCTCGTGGTTGTTCCCTATCTTCTCCCCTAGAATAGAATAGTATAGATAATCAAATAAAGAAAGAACAATTAGGTATAAAATGGATTTGATAACATAAATGTGAACAACACTTGGCAAGTAAATAACAAAAACAATTAAAATAAGAGACCACCACAGGATAAAAAAATATTCACCAAAAGCCAACCTAATCACATTTATATTATTAAATGGTAGTAATGAACGGTCCAAAGTGAAAGTAGGGTGGTTATAAGTTAATCTCTAATCAAGTGATTAATTTATCAAATTTGTTTAGCTTTAAGTTAATCTAAATTCCAATTAAACCCAGTAATTTACATAGAGAGAAGCAGATTCCTTAGCTACAACATTTGAGATGGAGGGAGTGTTTGCCGTGTTGGAAATTGCATGGTTAGGAATGAAGTGGAGCAGAAGAAGATTCCTACGCTGACGGCTGATCCAGAGTATCTCATGAAACCACATCAGCTCCATAACGTCATGCCCATGCATGCATGGCTTTTCAGAAACATCAACACTTGGATTTCCATCCACTATTAAAAGACAAACTATTCTCACTTTGCTTCACCCATTTGATCTCCCCAGCGTGCACATAAATAGTTTAGGACCTATTCATATATTATAATTATTTCCCACCACAAATTAATTGGAAATTAGTGGGAAAAACAAAAATGATAAAAAAAAAATAGTAAAATTTTCTTCACCTTAAGTGGGGTATCTTTTCATGGACTCTCTTATCTCGGAAGCTCTTGCCATCCGCAGAGGACTGGCTCTTGCACGGGATTTCAATTTGTCCCACGTGTGTGTGGAAAGCGACAACCAAGCACTCGTGCTATCCATACAAAACCCGATGTCCCACAATAGCTGAAAAATCTCTCTCATAATAGCTGACATCATACAATTAGCCTCTTCTTTTACGCAGTGCACTTTCTTGCATATTCCCAGAGAGGTGAACTTTGTGGCAGACACACTGACAAAAAATGCTACGATCTCCCAGGACAGTTGTGTATATCTACATTCCCCACCCCCTTTTTATCTTGGGTCTTTTTTTTTTTTGACTCCCTTATGTGTAAACTTTCTAGAGAATTTCTGTTGAATCAGTAAAGTACCTTTTTTAAAAAAAAAAAAAAAAAAAAAAAAATCTTTTCATGGTTGTGGTTACTATTGTAAAAACTCTAAAGAAATCAAATGAATCAACACTTACTTTAAGTTTATAACTTAGTATTTGAGATAACCATGAATTGAACAAGTTTGTGAAAGTACTTTGAGACAGTTCTTCAGTATTGCCAGTAGAAGTAACAAAATAAATTTAAATGCTTCAAAGTACTGATTTAGAGAAACAATTCTCTAATTTTTGTTATATTTTGAGTGAATAAATTATTTAAATTTGTTGAGAATATTCGATGAAATTAGCGATAAGCATCGAATTAGGTACCCTTTATTATATAAAAGTTTGATTTTTCCTTTGTAGTACACTAAATTTGTCAGGAAAAGTATTACTAAACAACTTCAAATGTCTACCAGAACGTTCCTCTAATATGATAAAATCGTAGACACGGTTTTGGCACAAAGTTTGAAACTTCCTATGTCTAGGGTTTGAACTTTTGTTGCTGCATATTTTTGCCCTCCGCCCTTCTCATCCGTTGGATGTATAGGCGCCTAATCTCGAAACTTCACCATGAAAATTATTTCTCAAATTACATTCACACTTCAAATAAGGTTACAAAGGTGTTAATATAATGAAAACTTTAAACTTAAATTTCAAGCTAAAAGGGAGGAAACTATTCATAATTCTCATTACTTTTAAGTTTTTAACAATATTCATTATCACAAACCTAGTTTTTCATGAGGTTGTTGGTCTTAGAATTTATGTTCCTACCTAGCCAACTCCATTTGACTAACATTTTGCACTTATTAAAAAAAAATTCAAAAATTTTGAATTTAAATTCAACCAAATATTTTGTGGGGGGGGGGGGGTAATAGTAGAAAGAAAGTTAGATAGTGTGTTTTGGAAATGAGTTTTTACATCATGGGTGACTGCATAAATACGTATTTTTATGGGGTGATAATTGCAATAACACCCGGTTTAGACGCGTAAACGAAGCCGAAAAATCTGCCTTTTCCCCTTGGCGTTGGGCAAAGGGGCAATAAATTCTGTCGCAACCAGACAAATTGCGGAAACTTCCTTTTTTACCCTTTTGGGGGGAGTGACCGAGGGAGGAGGTCTGGGACTCTGGGGGTTCGAAGGGTTGAAGAGGTGCCACGTAGCATTCCGCACTAATAAGTTGGGCATAAAGAAGGAAGGAGCAGGTGGTGACCCACACGAACACCACCATAGCGTCGATCCCACGTGCCACCTAACGTAAAGCAACTTGGCGACTGGTGAGTTTTGGTTAGACTTTTGTTCTCTATCATGTGGTCCCCACCCTTTCTTCCCTTTCTTCCACCTCGTAACACGTGTCGACCGAACGGGTGCCGCCAAAGATTCGGTCTCCTTGTGCAGGCGGCTGTGGGATCCACGCGTCCAATCAAAAGATGTCTTTTTCTGGCTACCCCTACCCTTCCTTCCCACCTGGCCCCCACCTGCCTAGAAGTCAACCGATCGGCCAATGGGAAGTGAGCAGGGTTTCCCCGCAACAAATTATTAATTCTCCTTTTTTGAATCGCTCGCCCATGTGGCCCCCGCTCTTCTTTTTTTTCCCACCTTGGAGCCCGTCTTTTTCGGGCAGATGACCATACGCGCGTCACGGGGGTCCTTTATGCCTGACCGTGACCGTGACCGACTGACCGTGTGCCCCTGGCCCTGGGGCAGCCCAGTGGCAGCAACAGAAGAAGCACTGCTCTGCTCTCTTTCTTAAGTCTTAACTTATTATTGGCCCCACTGACTCTTGCAAGTTGCCACTTAGCCACCTCAGTTAGCCCCATCACTTTCACAAAATAACGCTTTCCACCCCCCTTCTCTCCCTATATTTCGCTTTCTCGACCCCTCTATTTCCCCCTTTTGTCCTACACCGACGCTACAAAATAAAAAGCTGTTGTGCTTTTAGGTTTTCTCCCTCCACTTTTAATTAAGACCGTCCGATGCACCATTGGATTGGATTTTTCCGATCCAATGGTGTATTTTTGACACCTGGGTATTTTTTTCTTCTTAAATTTGCAAAAATTATATTAAAAAAAAAAAAACTCTTTTTATGTTTTTGAATCCAAACTTCCAAAGAGAGAGAAGAATCAACAAGGGTGGGAAAGTCTCCTTAGAGATAACATTTTCCTTTTGGGGCTCTTTGTCAAAGTAGGGGCTTATTATGAGTGTAGAGGTCCCTAGCATAGAATTACCAGCAAATTAGAAGAAAGAATTTTTTTTTGGTTTTGGTGGTAAAAAGGTTGGTTTCCTTTTATGCTTTTAGGGTGGGGGCTTACCAGCAAACCTCCAGAAAGATATTGAATATTATCTAAATATGTATATATTATTAAATAATAAGAGACATGACATAGTTATTGCGCAGACGAGTTAGTTTAGTCTATATGCATCTGTGATGTATGGACGCTAGATTAAGCCAACTCAGTATAAAATAAGTCGAAAGACTTGACTCAACTCGTTTCATCAGTTTCGAAGTTTTCAGGACACTGGTCCTTAGGAATAGCTTTATATATACATGAACCCTAAAAAGATTGGGATTCTTAAATTTTTACCATATGAGATGTTGATTTTTGCCAATTAAACCAGCTTGTTCGAGTGAGTTTGATCGATCAATTTCTACAATTTGCTATATAAAAATGAAAGGGGGAGAGAGAGAGAGTGATGATCATTAAATGAAGAAGAAAACGGTTGGGTCTTCTGATTGACTCTTTAATAAATGGAATCCAACTAAAGTCGTTGGAAGTATTGAATTGAAGTGATATCTAAAAGGGCCCATGGGCCCTGCACACGTAACGTGTTTACTCCTTGGAATCTTTGCTACCTAATTAAACACTAATGAGGATTGTTTTATCTAATCACAGACATTACCAATGGCAACAAAATGCCCTGGCCCCTCCTTAATCAACTAATATCTATACACTGATAATAACCTCTCAAATTTCATTTTCTTGACATCAAAACAAAATTAAATCATAAAAACTCTTTCCCTTCTTAATTCATAACCCAAATGAGATTCGGAGAAATTCTGTGACATTTCAATCGAAATTATAAGACAGTTCGTCCAAAAAATCTCCCAGTGTTGCGTAACATCTACGTCAGCACTCTGGACATACCCTGAGGACTATATGAAATGACTATCTTGTCCTTCGAAATAAACATATCGACCAGTACGTTATACGTTTCAAAGAATACGATAATAATGCATCGTCTGACATATCAAGTGGATGTAGTGGATGACGTGCCGGACTTCACACAAATAATTTTTCGAATTCGAATTCGAATTCGAAATTATAAAATTGGCGAACTTGAAAACCATGATTGATTAGGGCATGCAAAGGATAACTTTATAGTGATTTGGAATGGAATCTTTGATGATTTGAGCTTAGTAGATAAAAAAAAGAAGGTATGATGATATAGATCAAGTACGGGTTCATGCACGCGCAATTCTTCCTCTAAGGAAAAGGGCCACCCGGGTCCCTTTCCTTTTGTCTCATGCCTCAAAATGTCATTAACTTTCTTTTTGAGAGTTTGGCATTTCCATGGAACTTATAATCTTCTTTAAGAGAAGAAAAGAAAAGAAAAGAAAAAAATTCTCTATTGCTCTTCTCTTTGTGTACGCAAATATAATGTATTTTCAACTTTTAATCACACGTGCATTCATCACTTAAATTCTTTTCACCTCCAATAGTGATTCACTTTTGAATAATTTAGTGCACTAATAATGATGTTTGTCATATTCAAAACATCATCCATTTGAATTATATATGATAGTTACATTGTAATTTTACAATGAATGATAATACATTACATGAATCATAGTCGAGCATCTAATTATCGTTTGAAGAGGGTTATGCTAGAAAAGTGGAGATTAATGGGAACGAGACAACTTTCGATCCTCTCGTGAAAGCAACAAAGCATGCACTTTTGTAGAGAATAATTTATCTCAACATATAAAAAAGTAAAAACGTTTCGCATATTTTGATCAACTTAAGATGAGTACAATTATTACCTTTTAATGTATGTACCTTTTACTGTGGTAAAATTTTTCTTAGGGAAACTGAGGTTCTTCTGGGCCAGCTTATACACAGCATGAGCACATCCATGGTGGAGTAGTTTTTAACTTTCAGTTTTACCATCCCTAATTTAATCATGGTAAATGAGAGTTAGATTTGTTTTTAAAACCCTTCTATTTATATAAGGAAAATGATTTCTTTTTCTTCCTAGCTGTAGCTCTTCTGCACAACAAAAATTCAGGAATGCCTCTTCTCCCCCCAAAAAAAATGCTTCTATCCTATCTCTTTTCAAACTTTTTAGTCATGGAGTTGCAATAGTAGCTCCCTAGTAGGAGGCATTAGTTGATTGGATCCAAGTTGCGTAATTGAACATTATATTAGTTAGGCAGGCATTGAGGATACAAGCATCATATATTACTTATATTTGACTAGATTATCCATCACCGTCCATAAATTGCCGTCGCCATCGCCGTCATCGTCGTCGTCGTCATCATCATCATCTTCTCCATCCTAATCAAGACATATTTGTTACAGGAATATTTTGGAATGTGTTGCTCAAACCCAATTGTCAGAACAAGACCAAGACCCACATAAGGAGAGAAAGTACTATAACAGACAGGTTTGATAAACCTAACTGATCCTACATATATTGACATCTTCGTTCCTAACATTTTGGTGGTGTTTCTTGATTTTTTTTATTGAAAACAGAGTAGCTTTTCAAGTTCATAGGCCTAAACTTTAGATGGATCTCATGAGATTACATAGATTATATATCAGTGATTATCAGTTTCCACTATCAGTGTTGTTTAAAAGAAATGGATGTGACCTTAGGTCCCTTTTGTCCGTGATAAGCTTAAAAGTGGTCAGAAATATTATAATCTTGTAATGTAGATTCATGGGAAACTTCTCTTTCTTCTGGAATTGATGCTCAGTTGTGTGCTTCACAAAGTATAGACAAAACCTTGGTATCCTGTATATCCCTTGTCTTTCAAGCCAGAACAAATAGTTTTCAGAGTGTATGCTTGAGGTCTCTTTCTTATTAGGGATGTGATCATCAACTGGGTTTTGCTTTGTCAAGTTACATTATAATAGTCTATTAGAAATATATTAGCTAATAAAGTAGTTCCAATCAGTTTATAGTTAATTGTGTTTGATTCTTTCTTTATGTTAGAAGGTGCTTTATTAGTTAGTGGGATAAGGATTAATGAGTTGCATAACCTTTTTAACGTCTAGTTTTAGACTTCCATTGGAATTTTAAAATAGGAACTTACGATGAACGTGTCAAGTTTCACCCTTTCTTTAGGGACCTTGCTTCAGTCTTGAGCACTAAATGTGCAGGACTATCAAGCGAAACATTTCTGACCGCTGAATCGAAATCTCGACCAAAATTTTGGATCCACCAATCTGAAATTTCGCATGACAGTCCTACATGCAATTTCTTTTCTTTCTTTAAGGTGTTAAGTTGTATGACAGACACTCATGTTTCCATCACCATCACTGCTGCCCTTCTGATTTCTTGGAGTTTGTTAGGTCTTTCAAAGCATTCCAAAAGTACATACAAATACTGTGGCTTTCAATTATGCCTGATTTTGTAATTTTTTTTTTAAAAATCAAGCATGAATGCATTTGGATTTTCAATTTTATTTTTGTATTTTTTCTTGTCTATAAAATTTATATATGATATATCTACTAGAGTATTCAAAATCATGGTTTGTTACACTATCATGGATGTAGTCACCTTGGATAACCAATCTTTTGTAGAACCGTTGTTATCGATCTCTTCTTTATAAACCCTAGGCTTTGAAGGTTAATTCCCACTAATCCAGATGGAGAGGGGAATACAAGTTCTCCTTTTTTTCATTTTTTTAAAATAGACAATTTTTAATAATATTAGAAATAAAGATATTATATAATACACGCAAGTTCTCTTTTTGTTTAAAGAGCAATATAAAAGTTAATAGAAATGATTATATCTATCTGATTTTTTTGGGTAAAATAAACAGAAATGATTAACTTTATTCTAGGCAAGAATGCTTCCAACAGGAGTCATGGCCCAGATCCTGTTTTGCTAATGCCTAGAAAGGTCTGGCCCTGAATTAGGGTTGGAATTGAATTATGGGGTATACCAACTCTTTTCTAACAAAGGCAAGCATAAACCAAACGCCAAATACCCAAAAGATACAATTTTTATGACTGCGAAATGGTGGATATACATGGTTTTTTTTTCTCTCTTCTCATCACATACACAATATAGCTAACCTCAAAGGGGTGGCTCAGTTGGCAAAAGACCAATGCTTTGTGAAGCCACTTATAGCTCTTTTTTAGAACCAAGATGCAACAGATTTGCCATCTTGAAAGAATAATGTTGGTCACTTTTTTTGGATTCATGAATAGAGTTCGGTGATTAGGCATCCTTGACTCTGAACAGGAATGACCAGAATCGACTCTGACCAAGAAATGATCGGAGTCTGTGAATCTCAACGGTTCACAAACTCTCTTCACCAGCATCAAACCTTGGTTCTCAATTTTGATACATGGTAACTCAACCATTGAGAAGCCAAGAAGCCAATTCACAAATACTAGCATCTCACGAAGAAGATTTCTATTTACTGAATTTCCAGTAAGAGGTAGATGAGTAGACATCATGGGTAAACCTGGAGAGCAGAAAAAAGTTGCGAGTGAATATAGATTCAGTTGGGTTTAAGTGACCTAAACGAAACTCAAACTCTTGACCTCATATTATAAGGTATTGTTTTACTGACGAAACTAATCCTCCTTGCCAAAAAAGAAACCCTTGGCAACTAAACTTCTAAAGGATATTTTGAAATCTCTCGTTCTGATAGGTGAGTATAGACAATTTTATTATACCACGACAACTTCTTTCCTATCATGAACATAAATTGTTTGTGTCCTTCGTGAATGTGCATCTATCAAATAATTCAAATCAGGGCTTTTAATATGTTTTCCAAAGCTATGGATGTTACAGGAATTATGGTAAATAACTTAGCACTCAGTTGATCCTACGCTCTGATACTTGGGAGTAGCTGTTACTTTCGAAGTCGGCAGCGTCTGGTCATACATTGAATTTCCAACATCCACCAGGGAGAATAACGTAATGGAGGGAAGAACAAAAGAATTGGGAGAACTTCGTGTCAGTTACCGAACTTGGAAAACTCCAACCTTTCTAATATAACTATCAAACAAAAGCTGCAATCAGAAAAACTATAGTTTCAGTTACTACAAATGATTAATCTTAAATAAATTCGGCGACCACGTCATGGATATCCAAGTTTCCTAAGAAAGCCAAATTTAGTTCCCTTTCCTTTTAATCTTTACCTGGAGACAACACAGACCATGTAGGAGAACCAGTCAGTAAAGCAGAACAATAATAATACATGTGATGTGGTCCAGGAAAATTGCCCAGAAGCTGATGCCAGACAAACATACACCTCAGCCTCTTAATTCTATATGTCCTGCCTTAATCTTTTTTTACATTCATAAAACAAAAGCCACACCAATACGCCCCAACAGCTATTTCCTATCGAAAAGTAAAAAGAAACGCCCCAACCCACTAAGGTCGATGTTTTGGGCAACTATTGAGATTAGACGCTTACCACAACATTTTATGATCAGATTCAAGGAGCAATCAACTACCTAAACAGGTCAGTTATAGCAGTCTAGTACACATGGGACTCAACAACAGGAGTTAAAATCCACCTGAGGGACTGGATTTCATGCCAGTCATGGCAGGCAAGAGGCAACGCCCGCTCTCAACATGCCCAGCATTAAGAAGAGCTGACACGGGAACCTTACTGCAAGCTATTACACGGACCGGTTGCAGGAATGGATGCTTGATTAAAATTATTATGTACTATCAGATTGCTGCTATCAATGCCTTTCAGTGTCGTTGAATTCCCCATTCCGGCTTTCTCTAACAGGTGAACAAGAGAGAGGAAAATATCCATCCTTGAGACATCCCTGTTTGCCTGTAAACAAATATATGTCAAACGAATTGGGTAAGAGACGCAGGGAGACTTAAATCTTCAAGAGAACAAAAAATTGCCTACATTACCAATATATAGGCACAGATATCAGATATCAAATAAATAAATAAAAACTGCTATCTTTTAAGTCTTTCTTAGGGAGGGAGCAAACTCTCTATTCCATTACCAACCCACTGGTTTATGCCAAACAGCAAGTGACGAGCAATTTTGCGAATTCACTTTTTTTTTTTTTTTTTTCTTTTCTTTTCTTGGGGGGGGGGGGGTTGGTAATCACGCACTATTCTGACAGAACTGTTGATTTGCTGGAGTGTGGGTTGTCGTTACAATGACATCCGTGTTTGGGGGTGTAAATGCTGCAATGGAAAAATCTTACAAAGCTAACCAATTGAGTGACCAAATGATATGTATACTTTTAATTAGTAGTTAAAAAGTGTAATAAGATATTCCTTTGGTTTTTAACAAAACTCCAGAAATCTAGTACAATTGTTGTTCGTACTAGTTAGAAATTGTCACTTCATCTTGTTTTAATTTTACCATATTCCCCATCTTGTTGGCTAAGAGTCTCCTATCACAATCTAGTATGAAGCCCAGTTTATCCATTTAAGCGTAAAGGATCGCAATTTACGTCAATGATGATCAAATACAGAATGTTTGACCCTAATATGAACATATGAAGATATTCCAACAATGGTCAAATAGTTCTTAACATGGTATGCAACAAAGTAGGTGGCATGAGGATACAAGGCCCAGTTGTATACAATGTATTGAAAAAATAAAGGCCATAATAACAACGGGCTCCCACATTTCATCCAAAAGAAGAAACACAGTCCCCCAATGTAACTTTCAGCTAGGAACCAAGGATGCATGAAATAAACAAGCCACACTTGCAGGGAGGGCCAGAAAAGTAACAGCTTGAGTTAAACAGTGTACCTCTACAGCAAAGTGTGCCCAGACCTTGTCATTCCGAGACTCCATAATGCCCTTCAGAATTGTCAGTCCCAATCCTCTAATAATATCCGCAATTTCTAGAAAGAAGCCCCGTTCTTCACAAAGCATCTAAAAGGGAAAGAAGCAGAGGACAGAATCAGCAATCTCTCAAAACAAGGTATGGGACAAAAGCTGGTAATAATTACCTCCACAAGCATCTGACGAGGTGTATTCAGGTCCTCTACTACAATTGGGTAGATCATTGATTGGGAACCAACTTCATATGCCCATGTCGCACCTCCCTCAAAGTTGTCTTTCAGTAGAAACCTACCCTCTTTACTAATTATCTGCAGGTTTGAAAGACAGAAAGCATAACATATTAGAGGCAGGGCTTTTAGGAAAAACTAGTAATAATAAAATATAATAGATTCTGTAATTATCGTATCATTGGGAAGCATTCAGGCAACTATTTCTTCAAATCAGATGAAATGGCAAAACTCAAATTTCTTCTTGTTCTGTTCTTTCCCTTCCCCCCCCCCCCCCCCAAAAAAAAATATATATATATATATATAATAATAATAATAATAATAAAAATAAAATGTGAAGCACCTAGAGCATGACAAATCCATAAGCAAATGACAGGTCGCTCAATCAGAGCAAGGGGCCCAAAACATTGCTCAATGACATCTGAGACACGGTACTAGGGCTTAGGCACATTGAATGTTTCCCTCGTGCATAAGCAACAAATGATCTCATAGATTCTGTTCCAACAGAAACCATAATTTTTTACTTTAATTTACTGAAATAATAGCATGGAATTACAATAATAGATAGCTGATACTCCACAAACTTCTGGAAACTTAATAATCCACAACTTCTGAAAATTAAACTGCAAACTTGGATGCTGTAAGATTCTCCCAAATTACTGTTGTCCTCAGTTTGAATATTCAAATTCCATCAACAATACTCTTGGCTAGCCACATAACATATCACATAACTCCCTAGAAAATACCGCAGCGCACTGCTTCTGTCTCTGATATCAGATATCATATATAGATACCATGTCTGGGTACCAAATCTAATCTACTGCAACTCAAATTAAATTTAAAAAAAAATTTGCATACTATTAGAAAAGGAAACTAAACAAACCTTAGACTCTCCAGATTGCTTCAGCTTATCTGCATGCTTTGTCACGCTTTGCAGGAATAGCATGTGCTTGATGGTACGCTCAAGCAGTGCATCAATGCTACACTGTTCAGACAAATTAAACAAAGGAACAATATCAGCACTGGACGACACTAGAGATGGATTCAGCAAAAGAGGACATGGGGAATGGCATACGAAACCGCCGGGGGGGGAGAGAAAAAAGCTAAACAAATTCACCTTTGCACCATTTGGTACAATCTCCCGCAACTCCTTCACACGGTCTTGGATCATCTGGCGATCTTTTGGCCGAGGTCTAGGGCTCTCTCCTGGTCTAAGCCTTTTACGGTTAGTTTTTGCTGATTCATCAAGTCTCTTAGAATTGGCAGTTGAAATACTATTTTCTTGCTTCACATTGTGACCATCTTCCATCCATAGACTGATTTGTGATCTATAAACAGGATTGATTTGAGGCCCACCAACATTGTCCATGCCAGATCCAGATTTGAAAGAACTTGATTTTTCTATCTTTACCTTAGAAGGTGGACGAAGACCAGTATCTACTTTCATCTGGTCAAACACACTTACATGGTCATATGTAGGAGCATCTGAAATAATCGAAGAGCTACTCATCCTTGTGACAGTTGTTTTGCAAGAGACACTATCCCCTGAGTTCTGATTAGACGTAGAGTGAGCCTTTGAAACCACAGCATCCAACAGATGATCAGTCACAGCTTCAGAGAAAATCCCACTTCCTGAGATCCCATCATTTATTGCATGCAGGACAAGACCAGAATCCAGCTGTGTAAGGCACGTGGAAACATCTTTACCCAAATTAGGCAAAGTTGCATCAGTTCCATGCATAAGAACATCACCTCCCAGTGCCACATAACAGTTTGCTCTTAAAATCCAGACCCAATATATCAAACAAGTCTTCGCCTGAAGAATGTCCAACACGTGGATCTTCAGGGACATGTCTCATTGCAGTAGATCCCCTCTCAAACTCCTGACTGGTCATTGGGAAATTTTGAATGGTGGCAGACATGGTCCCACTTCCAGAAATATTATCATACTGATGTCCTGATGGGATATTAAGGGCGGCCTGAAGCAAGTCCTCAACTCTATGTTCTCTGGCAGAAAAATCAGTTCTAGTATGCTCTTCATCAGTGAAGAAATGGCTTTGGGAACAGCTTCGAAGCAAGTCGCTTGAACTTGACTGATTTGAGTGGTTGAACAAGGATACCACCTTTGAGTTAGATGAATTTGCATGTGGAACAACTCCCTCTTGAGGCAGGAATCCAATGTTGCCGTCAGCAGATCCACATTGCATTGTAGGTGAGCGTGGAAATGAGGACAGTGTTTGATGATCACCTCCAGCATTAGGCAACTCTTTTCCTCCAAGCAGTGAGGCAATAATTGAATCTTTGAAATATTTAGGAAGACCAGCTTTAGTGGCCCTTCCTTCTGTCTTCGTGCTATTTGATGCAGGTATGATGTTGTTAACAGAGCCCTGTAATCTATTACCTGACAGAATCCGCTGTTCCATGAGTTTTAGGCCAGTAAAAGTCTCACTTGATTGGTCAACTGTAAATTGGTTACTAAATCCAGAAGAAACATCATGTCGAGAACTCCGTGGTTCAAACTGTCCACTTGAACTGGAAGGGAACCCTTCAGAGTCCATGGATGCAGTCACCTGTTGGCATCCAACAGGAAAATTTAACTTCACCACTGGCTGAGCCTTAGATTGGAAGTGATCATTATGAGATGCAGAAGTAGATGGAGCCACTCCAGGAGTGGTTTGCAATGCTGAAACGCCATTTTGAACATTGTCCTGGATGGGTGTAATCAAAGAATGAGATGATTGATGTGCAAATCCTGAAACTCGAGACCGGAGGATTTGTTGATTATGACTGTTGCCTGTGAGAGGCGTGACTCTTTCCATTTTAGAAATTGTTTGCTCTGCTGAGAGAGGTAGTCCTATCCTCTCACTGGTATCTTTCTTCAAGTAATTATGAGATAAGAGAACACCAGGGACACTTCGTTCTTGTGCAAACAAACTCTTCACATTGTTCACAAAACCAATATTCTCCATTATCTGAAGAAAAAACACAAACTGAAATTCTAAAAGCTGAGGAAGGAGCTAAAGAAGTACTTGTATACAAACAAAAAGAACATTGCATGTTCAGAGCAATCGCAAGGTTAGTTCTAGATAATGACATATTTGGTAAGCAACTCAACAGGTTCAGTATAAGATTAACATGACATTGCCAAAATAGTAGCTATGAAACAAATTCCCATGCCCAAGACACTGAGAATATAATTGAAGTGCAGAGATTAATTGGTGTGCAATTATGTACTGTTGATGCTTAACCAAAGGCCCAACCCTTAGGTTAGAAAAACCCTCTACGATCTTTATCTCAGAATCAACTTGATACTGCTCTACCTTGCTACCTGGTTAGAACATAAACCAGGTTGATAACACAAATGACATAATAGGTCTGACAATAGTGTCCAATAAAAAAGCCTGAGCTTCAAGGTGGATATGCCTTCTCTAAGGTCATAAGTCCAGCAGCCGGCCAACCCATCCCTAGGGGCTATACCAACCCCCCCCCCCCCCCCCCAAAAAAAAAAAAAAAAAAGGAAGAAGCAGCAATTAGAAAATCCTGACCATGGAATAGCACTCACAGCATCAATTCATCCCACCCATTCCCAGCTCGGAGCCATGGGCATCCTGGTCAGCGCACAAACAACCTACACTAACACAACTTCAACTGTATCCAACCCAAAAGCTCAAGCTTCAGGGTGGAGAGGCCCTTCCCAGGGCAGCAATACCACACCACATGACCGATGTAGGCCCAAACTACCCCACAAACCATCCTCCCCCCCCCCCCCCCAACAAAAAAAAAAAAAAACTGCCATTCCTATGTTTCATCCCAGGTCATTTAAGCCCCTGACAACTTTCTTACAAATGTGGGGGATAATAGTCCCATATCGTCTAAAGACGAACCAATACCCCTACTAATACACTTGGAGTACCCCCACCTAACAGTTCAAACCCTTTGCCACATCCACGTGTTTCCAGCATAGATTGCTACACATGCAGGGGTGTGCTGGGAGAACAACACTGACTACAAACAAGCAAATACCCCCTTGTACAACTGTGAGTCCCCACAAAATAGTCTGAACTTTCGGATGAAAACTCACCAAAAAGTATTAGAAAATATCCCTACAAGAAGCCATAGAATGTTTGGTGGCACACATAGATTTAAGTATGTAATACAGCCATATGAAAACTGTAATTGGGGGGAGGGATTAAAAGGGTTCAAATAAAATACCCAAACATGACCCCAGTTGGGTGTTTACACTGGGATAAGATCCTAACTCGACTCAACTCCGCTTTATCCAACCTAAATGGGTCAGCTAAATGGCTCCTATTCAGTAATTACCTCCTTTCAAAGCCACACAAGATTCCTTCTGTAATTTTTGCATACTTCTAGTTGTTTTTAGCTCCTTCAACTTGAGATAAATCAATTCTCCATACTGAGCCATTCAAAAGCCTTTGTCTCACACACCCATGCCACCTCAGATGAGTCTCTTAATATAATGAATAGGAGCAACACCAGGTTTATTTAAATTTATTTTCTTCAGTATTCAATATTCAGCCCCATGTCACCCTTGATTACACAAGCTGTCCATAAAATATCCATCCCTGGGGAATCTCCCACTCTTAAGATCAGATCCAAAGAGGTGGTTTTTCATAGCCCAATTTACCAAGCTCAGAATCAGGGTTCAGCTTAATCCCATCCAACATTACACCCAATCTCGTCCTAAAAACATAGCCAGCAGAAACTGTATTAGTAATACAGGTGATCACAAATTACCTATAAATTGCACTCCACGAAAACTCTCAGTGGTCTGCTATAAAGAAATACAACCTGTGAAATGACAAGACCATTCTATGGATGCCAACACGAGACATTGTCATTTAAGAATCTCAGGAAAACATTAAGAAAGCCTAACTGATACAAGGACTTCCCATACTCTAGTTCCCCCACCCTCCTTTTTCTTCTCCTCCCTCTTTGAAAGGGGAATGGTGGTAAGAAAAATCATAACCCTGGGATGATTCAAACACCGTAGGGAGGTAAACAGCCACCTCTACTTGTCAAAGAAAGAACCGAAATAAGAACTTACTGCCAATGTGGAAGCTAGCTGAATGACACCATGTGGAAGCACAGGAATAACTGCAACTGTCTGCAAGGAAACAAACACTCAGTACTAATTAAAGCATACCACACACACACACACACACACGTGGAAAAGGAAAAGAGAGAGAGACCTGCATGCCAGCCGAAAACTGATGGTTCACCTCAGTCACAACCTGAAAGCATCAAAAGGATGAGACGCATACCACTTCTACTGAAAAGAAAAAAATTTACGATGGAAAGCAACAAGTTCAACCTATTCATGATCTTCAGAAACACAGCACTTCAACCAAAAATAAGATCAATCAGGGGAAAACTAATAAGGTCCATCAAACAATTCCCTAAATATGCATAAATTTGTAGTTATCTTTTTTTTTCTTTCCCAAATTAATAACCATATAAAAACCAGCAAAGAGGCACTATAAACCCCAATGGGCTAGCTATATTGGCAAGGGACCCTCGCCTAAGTAAGCTTGAGTTCCTAAGTTTGACTCCTCATACCTTTGGCGCCACCCACATGGGAGTATTTAGTCCTCTTCACAGCTTTCAGTGAAAAGTTTAATGGTTCTCATTCAACCTTGGTATGACCCAGTCCATGCAGTAGTTGGGTTAAGTATGGACCCACCTAAATAGTTGGGCCAAAGGCCTGGAATCCCGGAGTCCAACTTGGGTGCTGCATATGGTGGAGATCAAAACGAGGGTCGAGATTTCGATCTCAAATGCTCGTTTCACAAAAGCGGTTCAAAGCAACTTTTGCAAAGTCGAGATCGAAATCTCAACCCTCGTTTTGATCTCCACCATATGCAGCACGGTGCTGCACATTTAGCACCCAAGCAATTTCAGGAATCCTGTGTTAATAGCTCTTTCCTTCTTTTTTTTTTTTTGGGTCGGGTGGGGGGGGGGGGAAGAGAGGTACAGGAGTTCTACTTAGCCATGACACCAAATGAGCAAAAAAGAATCAAGCTTATTTCACAAATATCCAGTAAGGATGTTTTAACAGACGAGAAAACAGAGGAAACTCCTCATCAATATGTCCTTGCAGTACCTCTGAAGGATGACTTTCCCCCATGAGGTTTTCTTTAAGAATCCACAGATGACTTCCAGTGAAAGCAGCACGTCCAACTATTCTGCTAATGCAGCAAAAAAATAGTTATTAGCATTACAGATCCAATCCAAAAGGAAAACAACATAGAAAAAGTCAAAACAAATACCACAGTATATGCGAGATTAAATATATTCATACCCTTGTCCAACAACATGGACCTGACTATTCATCATCATCTTAATGAGAGAACAGACTCTGTCCTCAACTTGGCATCCAAGCCAAGAAAGCTGAGTTTCAGAAGAGCCCCCAAGTTCTTCCCACTCTTTTAGTAAAGCTTCTGTGTTTTCAAATCCAGATATGCCCAGCAGAGAAGAGTATCGTGCAGGCTCATAATGACATTCTTCCCAGACCAAAAGCCTGTCATAGAGAACACTTATTTCTTAAAGCTCAAAAATTAAAGGCAGAATAGAGATAAAATAACAGTAAATATAAACAACGGATAATTTTCTATTTCTTGAAAAATATTTGGATTATAGAGTATTTTTACCATAATCTTTCAATGACGTTTAACTGTACTGAATAGAGATAAAGATAACATCAGATCACTATCTAAGATCTATATTCCAGAAAATTAAAAAGAATAAGAAACCAGGGTGAGAAAAAGACTAGGGTCTGAAAAGCTAAGGCTTCATCCTCTAACCTTAGGAGTCTCGGACGACACACCTTGGTAAGCTGTTAACACTATAATGACAATCTAATGACAAGAAGAAGAAAAGAGCATTTATTCCAGTGGCCATACATCACCCAGGGTACTTCAAAATCCAAATCAATAGATTAGCACTGAGATATATTCCAGTGGCCATACATCAGGCTGATCTAATCTTAAAACCAACTTTCCCCTGAGATTCTCAAAGACAAAACAGAACAAACATAACATTCCATAAAAGAAAAAGAAATAGGAATCAAAATTACAAAGAAAAGAAGACGGTCAAATAGTAGACAATATATAGCAAGGGAAATAACAAGGTACAGCAGAAATGAATCTACCTCACAACAGAAAACGAGAGAAACAAACAAACAAAAACATAATCGCTTCTACTATACTCAAAGACTTGAAACTGAAAACGAAAAGCGCATCTTCCATCAACCAAAAGCAAACAAACACAGAAAAAACTACAAAAGCTGCACCAAATGCAGCCGACTTACGTCGGATTCCGACAACCGATCTTCCAGAAAACCGCATAGGACCACTGATTTTCAACGCAGATGACCTTAAGAGCTTCTTTCAAGAATCCCATCGTCTACTGCGACGAATCTCGAAAAGATAAAATGAACACAGTCAAGTGAAGATCAACACAGCAAAAGGACTTCAGAGCCGGAATCTGTTAATACTCCGGCGAAGAGACTCTGGTCTAACTTCCACGGCACGATCCTCTTCCTGCCTGCTTAGTTCTGACTCCACTACTCCTCTTTCTCGCAGGTTCCAAGTTTCCGATAATCAACTTCCGACTACCCATTCTCAGGCAAAAAGAAGCTCCAAAAAAGTAGAAAAGAGTAGAAGAAAAGAAGCGAGTAGATGAAAAACACGAACGGATGAGATTTCGAAACCCTGTGAAGCAGAACAGTAGGGTTCCGAGCCTACACGAATCCACAAGCTCTAATCTCGTATTCCACCATAACTTCCTCCATCTTCACTCCAACAATGGAAAGAGAATGAATCCGAACGTCAAACTCAAGAAAAAATATCTCAGGAATTTTATCAGGAACTTCTGATCTCTACTTGTCTCTGTCTCTCTTCCTCGCTCAGTTGGTGAAGTCGTCTTCACTGCTTCGCTCTTTCTGGTTATGTGATTCTCTAAAGATGCTAGTGTCGGAGGTGGAGAAAAAAAATTGCCACTTATTAAAATCCAAAAGCTGTTGCGTCGAGCCTAGAAGAAAAAGACATCTTTTCTGCCTTAAATTACGGTTAATGCCACTGTGCTCTTGTCGTTTTTCGGTTTTTCCCCTGCTATTGGCTCTCCTAGACAGTGACTGTTCAGAAACCGAAATATAAAACGATTACGCTGGTAGTGGAAATGACTATCGTGCTGACGTCATACATGATTACCCTTGCTTTGCTCTTAAATTACAGAAATATCCACAACAACAACAACAAAAAAAAATAAAAAATAAAAAATCTTTTTTTCTTCCTGTTGTTGTTTGCCGTGTACTGTTCTTTTGTGCCTTTTGTGGGGGCGTTTGATGTGGTGCGATAAACTGTTGTTCTGCTGACATGTCAGTAATTGTCTTCAACTTTTTCTTTTAAAAAATAATTTTTTGAAATAAATTAATTCAAAAAGAAATTTTGAAAGGATAAAAAGGTCAAAAAAATTTAACGGTAAGTGCTAAGTGGGTTGGTGGCCGAGCCCCAAATCCTAGATAGGTCTCCCTAGACAAGATATGGCTCAACCCCACTTAATGAACGGCTGAGATCAAGTTTCAAATGAAAACTAATTTTGAACCGACAGATTGGTATCTATTACATAATGCTTTTTTCTGTTACCCTAAGAGAAATCATGTGACCCTAGGAGAAAAGAAGATCTAAGCTTGTGCTCCCAAAGGAATAAACAATATCTAAACTTTATTGACCAGACGGATTTACACAATAAAAGAGGTTGGAGACATCAAAAGGTGGAGAGGTGCATAGTTGGAGACACATGAGTTGTGTTTTTCATTCCTTTTTTTTTATTTATTTAATAACTATAATATGGTTCCCTTTTTTTTTGTAAAAAAGTTCCTGCATTTTGTTATTAGAAAAAAATTCATCAAAAGAACAACTTATGAGTATACATATACTTTTGTTGCAGTTCTAAGTAATAGGCTTAGTAGGTAATTTAAAATTTTAGATTATGTATAAAGTTATTGATTCTTTATACAATACGATAATTTTTGAAACCGGAAGCAACAAGGAAAGCAAAAAATTAGTAATAAAGCAAACAATATGACCCAAAATTGCAACGGAATCTCTGGTAGAGTGATATAGTTAAAACTTCTAATTACTGTTTTATAGAAAATATGTCACGCTTATGAATTGAAATATAAGAATATTTGTGTACAATACGAAACATCTACCTACTAGTATTCAATCTTCTTATTATAAGACCTGATAAAGGAGAAATGAATCAGCCTAAACCAGTCCGGTAAAATAAATATCAAAAAATATAATTGATACCAAACAAAACCCCTGTCAATATTAAAAAAATATGATTTTGCATTTTGTAAAAGCATGGTTATGTGGGTTTTCTTTTATTATTTTATTAAATGATATTTGATTGATTTGACTAGCACTAGGACAAAGGCAGCTATCCATTGATTTGGGGTCCATGTTAATCAAGTTCAATGATCTCAACTGTGTAAGTTGATCATTGTATCGCCTTTGCCTAGGATTCAAAGATAATCTTTTCTACATATTATTTATGACTCTACCAAGATCTATCTTTTCCATTTTCTGGGTAAGGGACCCATTTGTGAACTGAAGAGAATAGGAAGCCAAAAGCAACAGATACATTTCTTAGAAAACAAGATAAACAATACATCATAACTCTCAGCATTTTGGCCCCAAACAAACCCAAAAAAAAAACTTTGAGCGAAGATGGATCATCAATGAAAAAGTATCAACCATGATCACTCTCCTTTGGGCTTGAACTCTACAAACCCGATTATAAAATATAGAATGAAGTACATCTACTTTGATTGTTAAGCTTTGCGCAAAATGGCTGTATTTGCAACGATTTCATAAGAGTAACGTAAAACCAACTTCCTTTTGATCGTCACAAACAATAATCCGATACCATTTACCGCCTCCCTTTTTTCCTCTCCCAACCCTAGAGGAAAAAACTAGAGGAAAAAATACACATACAAATTAAGATTATATAAAGTCAAACTAATATTTAACTGAAGTCACAATCACAAGCAGATACAAGTAGGGAGGGGCAGCTGAGAACCTTTTTCTGTAATCCACCTGAAGCACCATTTGTTCTCCCAAGTACTGATGCAGCATGGCGTGAAAAGGAAAGGAGGGGCTGGAATTGTGATTCGCAACACACAGTTGGAGATCCACTCTTAGCTCACTCATAGCCTATTTGTTTTAGTTTAGTTTTGGAAGGTGAAGCTATGGCTTTATGGTTGGCAATACTATATGCACTACGTGATTGCTTTGACTACCTGAGGTTGAGTTGGATAATCAGTAGTTAATTAGGTTATCAATGGTTTGGAAGAAAGTCCATTCCATTGCTTACCTATAATTCAAGATATCCAATGTCTAGCTACTGGGTTTCTAAGTTTCGAGGCAATGTATATACATATAGGATCAAATGTAATTGTTGATTGCTTAGTAATGAATGGTTCTCTCCTTAGGAGAAGGTAAAGATTGACCTGTATTCACTGCATGATTATTAAAGCTTTGCTCGAGCCTCACCCATTTTACCTCTTCAATGATTACCCAACAAAAAAAATTACCAATATTTATTTGTTATTTAATAAAAAATTAACTATTAAATATCAAAAGGTATATATAAAAATATGAAAAATGGAAGTTTAGCAAATTTATTTCCCCTTTTTCCCTACTTGTTCTTATCGGCCTGCAGTTCAAATCTTATCTTAGATTACAAATATGAAATCATCAAATCAGTGGATTTTGTTGGTCAATCTGAATAATCCTTTTGGGATTTGTCAAGATTGACCTCCACACATACATGAAATCAGTAGTACTTGTAAACATAGTCAAGATTGGTGGCTACTTCGGCCGTCAATTATTAAAGAAGGAATCTCACAGCTTTGAAGTCGGTGGCATTGGCCCCCCAAAGATTGAATCACCTTTTATGTTTAAATGTAAAATATCACCTTAGGAAGGATGGAGAGTCATTACCTTTATATAAACATATAAAATGTTTCAGAGAAGGCTTCTCTAAGTTAGAGCAAGCATTTCAGTTCATCTATATATGTTAACATGGATGGGTTTTCCAGAACAGTTTTTTTTTTTAATTTTTAGAATAGGGGTTCATTTGTCTATATTGTATCACCTTAGAAAGATAAGAAGCAAGAAGGGGGGCCACAAGGATAGAAAGTAAAAAAGAAGACTAATAATGATCTATGAACCTGGATGAATTCAGGTCAACCAATCTGCTTTATTTCCTTTTAGTTCCCATGCTTTTTCAGAGCTTAATTTAGCATGGAATTGAAACTTTTCATGCCACAATGCAAGATTTTATGTGATTTATATAAAGGAGGGAGGCTGAAATGTATCATTTCATCATTCTTCATGATGATACCCACAATGATTTACATACCCAGAAGCATGAGAATCTCACAATAGACTTAGCAAAACCTTCTCTCTCTCTCTCTCTCTCTCTCATACCATGCTGTACTATAATGTGTACATGCGTTGAAAAATGAGATCCCCACACCCAGTGGAAACACTATGTTCCCATGTTTGTATAATGTCATGTATTAAATGCAACATTCAAGTGTGAAAGGTTTCAGAGAGATTTGAAAGTTCCATTTCAGTTCAGCAACGAAGGAATTAGAAGGACCTAGTAGCACATGAAAATCCATGATTGGGTAGTTGATAGTGGGAACTCAACTGGACCCAGAAGGGGTGATGCATATCTTAAATTTTCATTTATGGTGGAAGGCTTGTTTGGGAGTTTAGAGTGGTGACAGGCATATCTTGAACAGTCTCAACTATTACACTTTGATGGGCACAATTCACCATCATGTTCTAATCACACTAACAACAACACTCAAAGGGAAGTGCCAATTTCTTGTGCTTGTACTTTGTTCTTAACCCACCCCATTAAATGTTATCTTAATTACTAGCTACATATAAGGTAGAACAGGGTTTGTTCTCAGTGGCTGACAAAGCTTTGCTGGGTTCCTCTCCTTGCCTGTATGGAATGAAATTGCTGATTACCCTTAAAAAAATAGAAAGGATAGAGTAGGGTTCAAGGTATAAGTATCATTTATCTACTTGAAACAGTAAAATGTTTTCTAATGTGAAATTAAGACTACTCCATTTGATACAGATCATCTATATTAATTCATCAAATCGTAATGTAAATCTTAGACCAGATACTTTAACATACATAGAACTAGGGGAGAGAGATTATCTGTATAAATATTTTTGAAACATTTAAGCGTTTCAAGAGAAAGTGTACAAAAATGTAGATCGCAAAAAGAGAGTACACCACTAGATAGAATTATGTGATTTCTTTTGACTCTTACATGATAAATCCAACTGAAATATTTGAATGTAAAGTCATGCTGCAATGTGATACAACTAGATAAACCAATAGGTAAACTTTCTATTGACAAGATATGTTGTGGCAATTTTCTTAAAACCCAATAACTTTCTTTTATTTATTTTTGGTAAGTGAACATTTAATTAAAAACAGGGCAAGAAAAACCCAATAATTTTCAATGCCTTTCCATGATGTTGGCTGTTTACTACTAATCTATTCTCAAAACATTTTAGACATTTTCTTTTGTAAACCTCAAGTTTTAGCCCAGAGTCATTGATTTTATTCATGAATGCAAATGTATGTAAAACATAAATTAGGTAGAAATTTTACATTTCATGGATTGTGGAACAACCATTTCACGCTGTTCTGTGTGTTGATGCAGAAGTTACCTTAACTTTCAAGGTTTTTTTTTTCTCTTTATATTATAATTTATAATTTTTTGTTAAAAATATTAAAAACTTTACATTTAAGATTATTAATATCATATTATCACTAGGGGTTTTTAGCATTTATTGGCATATGGAAAATATATTTGCTTTTAATTGAGAGCACACCTATAATATGATTTAACCACTGATTTTTTTTTTGGTAATAATTTAATCGCTGATTTAATGCATTGGAAGAAACAAACAAACATAAATTCTATCTTCACCCTTTTTGCCTCCCCGAAGCTCTTTCCCGTCTTATTAGGAATGATGCTAATGGAAAAAATTCTATCATTTATAAACCCTTTGTTTTTTAATATATTTTTTAATATAAAACTGCCTTTCTCCAAAAAAAAAAAAAAAAAAAAACATAAGTTCATCGAATCTCTCCTGTTTTTTTGTTTTTTGGGTAGTGGCGGGGAGGGGGTGGGGTGGGTTACTAACTAATACCAACTGTAAATCAAACAAAACTTGAAGTCAAATCACAAGGTTTGATGATAATTGTTTTGTGGATGTTGACATTATTTGGTTGCAACCATATATTGATATGATTCAAGCCATTCAACATATATAATAGCTCTTCTGGATCCTAATCACAAGATGTTACAAATACAGAAAATGATACTATCCATTCATTCAGTTGATTTGATTTGAGTTCTACCAAAAAAAAAAAAAGTTGCTTGATTTGAGTGGTCACTAAATTACTTAAAATTAAAAGATAACTCTATGATAATTTATATTTTTATTCAGGAATTTCTGGTGACCTCTAGAGCCATATAGCATCAAATAATGTCCAATCCTGTTAATCAATAACTCCAAAGTCTCTATAATTGAAACAATTTCATGCCCAGATGCTAACCCCTGGCTAAGATGGTATACGTCCAGCCCAAAATGTCACTGCTTGTACCACCAGAAAACATGAAAAAGGACCACCATGACCATATGGAAGAGGCTGGATAAGTGATGTGAGACAAGACAACCTTTAGTTATCACCGTTCACTCCTCACATTAAGATTTCATGACAAAATAAGTCACTTTCTTTGAACTTCCATTTACCTAATAACCCCACCAACAATGACAACATGCTCTTTTTTTTTTTTGGGTAGAAACAAGGACAATATGCTGCAGCATAAGATAAAGGTGAAACCAGAAACTGTTTACACTAGAGAGGAAGAGCCAACTTGCAGCTTATGGTCCACAGGCAAAGCCAGATTTTCCCAGAAACTGTTTACACTAAAAACCAACTCTCCCTTGCAGTGCTTTTCTCCTATTTCTTTGCTGGCATCTTGATCTCTTGTCTCAATAAATAGAATGTGGAGAAGGTATAAACAAAAGGGTAGCTCGAAACAAGAAGAAGAAACTGAAACAATATGGTACTGTAGAAACAAAATAGACTTAACGGACAACCAGATACAGGCAAAGCAGCAATGGAACCAGGAATGGTCACAGAACCCTTTCAGTTACATACAAGTAGCATAAGCTTTCACATGAATATTACAGATTAGTTTCAGGGAGGAAAAAGACAATGACATAAAAACACAGAATGGTATCTAGTAATAAAATAGGGTCAAGTTCAACTAACCAACTCTGATTTAGACTTGGTACTGGCTTGTCTTTACATGACAGAAAAATCAAAATAAGCACTAAACAATTGTGAAGTGATGGGACTTGATAATTTACAAGGACTAGGCTATTAACTGTGGATGAAAATATCCTATGAGAGACGGATAAAAATATCCAGTGGAACACAATGAAAGGCATGTTATTAGCTAATCAATAAAGCTGCACTGCAAACAAGTGCTACACAAAATGGCTAACGGTTGTCAACATAATCAGGGTGATTTTCCTTTTTACATCTATATTGTATAGAGCAAAGAATTAAGGTAAACCTACGAGCAACATTGGGAGAAACATGAAAACTAATTATAATAAGGATAGCCCTGAGACCTGAAACTAACCAAAACAACAGCCTAAATATACAGCACGACTATTATACACTAGGGGGACTGATGCAAATTGCTAGTATTCTACCAACCATAGATAGGATTCTCTACATGTGGTGGCAACAAATGGAGGTCCTTACAGTGCTGCTTCCCATAATCTCGTGTTCCAGGTATTGCCCCAGTGGCCAACCTTAAAATCTCATTTCCAGTGAAAGAGTAATGGGCAAAAGCCAGACCCCCATCAACCACCTCTGACAAACTAGGCATTGAAATTGATTTGGTAATCTTTCCATGACCGCTGCTTGATTCTACTCTCTCTTCAGTGTTATTGATGATCCTGTTTAGCTCGGAATAATCCATGAATCTCTGTGTTGCAGCCTCCCAAGAGAGATTGTATCGCTGCTCAGAGGTAAGAGGCAGAGGCTCGTTAGCCAATGCTTCTTTCACTCTAGCAACGAAGTCCTCTGATGTCTTGTAAATCAAACAGTTGGGGAATGATCTGAAGAAATCATTGGATGGATGGTCTGCACAGACCACGAATTTTCCCATTGCAAGGGCCTCTGCTGTGGCAGTGCATAGGACGTCGCTGACACTAGGATTTATGAAGACTTTGTAGCTGTAAGCATTAATAGCAATACATTTTGTAAGTGAATCTCATTGATCATAAAAGAGAGCAAGGGTGTCGGGGGAGAAGAGAGATGGTGGGGGTGGATAGGAAATTGAACTATGAAGGCGTAACAGGTTTATTAAAATAACCATACCCATGAAGTGAATCATCTGCATGGTCCCTCCCCTTCAGAAAATTGAGGTTCAGCTCTAACTTTTTTGCAGCAGACCGGACTTCAAGTGCATCCTCTCCATTTCCAAAGACATCCAACTTAAAATCTCCAAGGTCGTTCTTGTGCTTGGCTAACAGATCAATCAGTTCCCTGTATCCTTTAGCCCAGACCATCTTCCCTAAGAAATATGCTTCCTTAGGAAAGGTTTTCTGCCCAAATTGCATTTCTGCTGCCATTTTTTCTCCAACCTCTAAAAACTTGGGATTAACACCATGGACATTGCATATGATAGACTTCGGTAGATCCTGAGTTGCCGCAGAAAGACGAAGGACCTGAATAAACATCAAATAGTCAGTATGTAGCTAGAGCTTCTGCCGTTCCAAGAATGCAAGCCACTAATAGACCAATAGAAGGATCAAATAATGGAAAGAATCTTATAGTACCCAATAAATTTTAGCTGACATAGTTAATTGAATTCTAGACAAGGAATTAAAATACAAGTATTATATACAACAGAGAAGATTAGCTACCTTGTGGCAGTATGCTCTGGCAACCAAATTGTTAATGTGTTTCACAAAGAATGCTTGGAGGGCTCCATTTTTCTCTCTCTTTATATACTCCAAGTAATTTGTATGGACAACACCAACAACATGGTTAAATTTATCAGTCCACCGTCTACCATGATGATACCAGTTTAGGTGTTCAGGTTCTTCCAGTATTGCAATGTCAGCTTCCGTTGATGAAACAAACTGAGTTGTGTCACCAGTCGGAATTATACTCCGCCTCTCTTTTGCAAACTAAAACCAAAAGCATAGGAGTTATAAATGCCATTGTAGAATCATAAAAATCAAGGAAGCAAAGAGAGTAAATCAGATACCTTTCCTGGATAAAAGGAGATCTTGAAATCAGCCTTGAAGCCAACCCTTTCCTCCAACCAGTTCCGTATATAGTTTTCCTGCTCTTCTGGAGAACCAAAGGTAAGATTGTTGGGATAAACTAGCTCCTGGTCTGATTTGCAGAGCCACGGAACCAACAGTGTTATTTTTTGTTTTGCAGATTTGGACAGATATGCTGCTCGGAATAGGGGATTTACAGCTGTTCCTGTCATCCAAGGAAGACTGGCAGTTGTGATTATAGCTACATGCCTTTTCCCGTCCTGCGAATCATGGTTTGCAGAATCAGTCCATAGGCCGCCCTCATAACAATGCCCTGTACTTTTGAGTACACTGGCAATCCGTAAATCCAGTTCATCATTAATGTTCTCAGTTTCAAGAACAGAGTTTTCTCTTGAAAATAAGGATCTCAGGAGAAGTCGGTTCTTATGTTTACTGCTCAAAGCTTCAACCACCTTGTCACACATATCTGAAGCCATCATGAAAAGGTGTTTTCAGGAAAAGTTACACTGATAACTTATGCAGGCAGCGAATACAAGATAAATATGTTAATGATAATCCTTGGAATCTTCCTAGTACCAAAAACTTTAAATGCTGCTAAACATTACAATTAAGCTTTTTGAAAATGCTAGTGCTGAAAATCTAGTACATTCCAAGCTTTCATATTTTGCCAAATTTACCGAAGCTGGTTTCACAAGAAATAAATGGAATGACAAGCATAATTTCTATGTGAAATTAATCTAAATTGTTTTATAAAAAATATATCCATTCCATCGGATGGAAACATATAAAAATTTTAAAGTTCAGATGACTTGTGAAACCATAGGTAACATGAAAGCTATTTTTGATACTGGAAAACGATCCTCAAAACGGAGACTAAACTTGGAGCAGATAGAAATTTATTTATTTACTTTAACATCTATGAATTATAATATAGAATAATGTAGATCCTGTGTTGTTAAAGAGATCAATTATCCTTTGATCGAGGGCACTGTCATCTGCATTCTTTACACACATTCTTCAGACATTTTGAACTCATTCCAATACCTCCGAAAAATAAATAGATAAAGAAAAGGAAGAAAGAAAACTTGGAGTTTTGAACCTATTGTATGGATGCATCTAGCAAGAAATTAATGCCACATTAGCATACAAGGTTGATGTGTCATACTCAGACACAGATGGCAGTTGGAGTTTTTCACAACTAGAAATAAAACTGTACAAAGATACGTATGACCATAGTGCCAACAGACCATTTGTTGAAATTTTAACCATCTGCTTTGGCCTGCTACCTCTGTGACACTTAGATTCTCATAAATATGTGATGCGGTTCTGCAAGGTGACGTTCATTGCATGGTTGGTGACATGCTGATCCAGTCTTGAATAACAAGTTTTGGTCGTATCTTCTTCTACTATATTTCTTTCATTAATTCCCTAAGAATCAAGTAATTTTTGATTTCTAGTTATAGCTCATTATTCCCTAAAAATAAAGTAAATCTTTCTCCAGATTATTTCCAGTTACAGATAGCCAGAGTTTTATAAACCCCACGCCCAATCCTCCCCCACCTCCTGAGGCGGCCAAAACCACCAAAAAAAAAGAAAAGAAAAAGCTATCAATTTTCCATCTATTGTCTATCATTGGTTTCTAAGCCTAGCAACCAAAATTACCTTTTCTAATCTCTTCCTCACCCAGCATTATGATGGCCCCACAATTGCCACATGTCATTATGGAAATTAAACTAAACCAAAAAGTCACACACAAGAAAGTAAAAAAAGTCAACCAAGCTATTTACAGGTATTCATCAGTCTTAGAAGACATAGTTCTCAAATAGACATTTGTATGAAAATCAATGGTCCTAAATCTTACTTACTATTTTATAGTATAAAAAAATGTTCCTGCATTGGACATTACATTTATACACAGGTATGCAAACAATGAATCAACAATACTAAATTTACTCATAAGAGTTATACATAGTGTTGATCAAAATTTCGATAGTATAATATAAACTAATTCATGATTAGCCGAATATTGCTCTATACAACCTTAAAGGAGATTCATACCTCTTTGAAAGCCAAGCTGGTCAAGAAAGGGCCCAGACTGTTTAACCAAATATGCCAAAAGTTCAGATACATCTAGTGGTGGCACTTCCTGCATCAAATATCAAAAGAATTAACTTGCTTTTCAGCCCAGTAGTTGAATTAAAATTTTGCCCAAAAAAGATAATTAAGCTTTGGGTCTCCGATGCAAAATAAGTGATCCCAGTATGCGAGGTTCCTAGTATTGCATGGTCTGGGAGGACATATGTACACAGCCTTAACCCCTGCTTCACAATAGAGGCTGTTTCAAAGTTTTGAAGCCTGCCCAGCTGGACCCTGGACCACATAAAATTCAAGATAGATAATGTAGAAGCACTTTAACCAAGGTCAACCTGTGCCAAACCAGGCTATATTTGAATGCAATTGGGAAATGCCTTATGTGCTCATCCATCTGATACATGGTTTGAGAGGGGGCAAATGTAGGCTGTTTCCAAGTTTTGAATGTGCAACCAACAGTTTGCAAGCCCTCCCACATGGTCCATATAAAATCCAGTATAAACAATAGAGTAGCACTTTAACCAAGTTCAGGCTGTTCCAAATCTGGCTATATTTGGTTGCAGTTAGGAAATGCCTAATGTCCACATAACATTCAATAAAAATAATAGAGAGGCACTTATAGAAGCCGCAGCTGGCAAAATCAGGCCATATTTGAATGCAGATAGGAATGCCTTATGTGCTATCTAACAAATGTACTCATTCAAAACCTGATACACCAATTCTTAGTAGCATTGTCCTTGTCTCCATAAGAGATCTTTCAACTTTAGGTAATGCAGAAAATCGTTAAATGATGACCAAAGTCATCTCTAAGATGAAGTCTGTGGTACCAAGAATGTGTCAGCATGCAATAGAGGGATTCATTATTCAAAATAGTAAGGTTTTAGCTAAAGGTCTATGGACAGGCTTGCGATTATACAGCCAGACAAAGCAGCCCAGATGACTGCCTGAAACTATTCTGCATAAAAACTATAATCCAATGTGAAAAAGGGGACACAGCAGGTGAAGCCATCACTTTTTAAAAGGGAAAATCGGATAATCAATGAAAACTTTGTATACGGAAATGCATTGGAATGATCCTCATCACTGGGCTCCCTGTTCACTACCCTATACATTTAGAATCAGATCAACCATTTTAAAGCCCGAGTTTTGCTATGACAGGCCTGGTCCTCTAAATATACAGCTCAAAGAGTGGTCTATCATTCAATTTTGGATTTTACATAGGAGACTAAGGTTTTTAAATATTTTTATCACGACAAATGAATGCTGAACCCATGTTCACGCATGATTCAATCCATTTTCCTATTATAAAATGCATCGTCTTCCATAAAAAAATTCCATGAAATCTATTATCTATATTTAGGACTATCTTCTAAGTTATGGACCAGTGAGAGAAAAGCTGCCAGAACATGTAATTGATACCAATAGGTAAGTAACTGAAGTAGAAAACATAAAATAATGATTAATTGTTGTAACAGTTAACTGAGACAATAAAAGAAATAAAATTGAAAATGATAACCAACCTTTGATTCTTGGTGCTCCTTGCAAATTGCTTTCTGCAAGAAACAAAATGTAAATGAGTGAAATGGACTTTTCCTTTATATACGAATACAACTAATATGTATCATATAAATAAAATTGAGAATGACAAATAAAGAACAGCTAAAACAGAGATAAGTTTTAAGAAACAATGTTATGGTGGACCAAACATCACTTGCTCATACATAACTAAAACAGTCACAGTTGGCAGTAATTAGAATGTTGCATGACCAAAAAATAGAGAGAGAAAAAGGGGGCAGGGTGTAGAAAGCAAACAAGCATGGCAGGTAGATTAGCCCTTTTGAGGGGAAAAAGGACAATTACAATAAGTATATACTAAGGGAATAGCTTAATCGGTCGACCCAGGAATAAATGGTAGTTTGTTTACTTACTGCTTTTGAGAAAGAAAATTTTTTTTGATGGAAGTTGTAGGTAGAATGCAACACATAACCAGCAGATTGATCAGCATTAATAGAGTTTCTAAATTATGCATCAACCCACATAAGCTTCTACAAGATTTTCCTGCCACGCCAATTCATGCCCAAATGATATTATTAAAGAGTAACAGCTGTAAAGTGCAAAACAATTGTTATGAGCAAAATACCCAACTGCCGGTTCAGTCAACAAATCGCCACTGAGCCAAACATTGAGACTCAAGCTGACGAATGGTTTACAGTCAACCCGGTTAAAAGATTAAGAAACAATCAGGGCCATTGAATGGATAGAGGATCATCTGATGGTATAAAGTCAAGATGAGCTGGCATAACTACCTGACACATGCCTGACAAGTATAAAATGGCAGGTATGACACTTGGGAAGGCATGTCAAATCACAATCACAATCACACTCACACTCACACTCATCTTCTTCTTCCTTAATACACTGCAGCCTCTGCAAATTACCTTCTCCGTTCAACCTCTGCCTGCCTTGATCATCGGAGGTGGCCTGCCAAACGGAGTTCTTGAGTTTTGCAGGCGTGAGAGAGATTCAGGTCAATGGAGGAGGATTCTGGTTCAGATTAGCGTTTGATTGAAGGATTAAACCAGAGGACTAACCCTAGTGGCAAAATCAACATTAAAAACAATCAAATAAAGAATCTAAACTTTTTGCAAGTAGCAGCACCGGTTAGCCATATTGATTAAAACAACAACAGAAAACTCCACCAGTAACCAGACACAAAAGGAGTCAAAACATTACACCACTTTTTCTCAGTGAACCCTATTAAAACTACCAGCATCCAGCTCCTCCTTAGTATGACTTACTTCAGCCTAGCCACCTCCCCTCTGTTACAAGGTGCCTCTCTTTATTATTTTAAAACTCTTTATTAAACTCAGCAATTTCCACCACTTTATTTTCTGCTGAATTTAGACCTTGTAATTCCACCATTTTTCCATCCATATAGAAAGGCATCCATAATTTAGAGAAACCCCACATAATGGGACCCCAACGTACTTAGACATTGCGCTCCAAATACTGCATCATACCCCTCTAATGCCAATCATACAAGCCTACCATAATTGGGATTCCATGAAATATCATGAGAACTCCCCAGCAATGTCTAGAGCTTGTTAATTTTTCTCCATTAGCCACAACTATTTCAAACTCACCTTCACCATTAGGAATCAAACCCATTTTGTTAGCAATACGGGTAATTAAAAAATTGTGCATACTACCTAAGTCAATAAAAATATTACCCATTTGTGACCCAACCCCCCTTGGACTTGCATGGTTTGAAAACCTCACGTTCCTAAGATGGCGTGAATGGATATTTCTAGTACTGCCTCTTCTACTTCTTCAATGTTAGTAGCTTCATTTCCCTCACTTTCTGGCATCATACCCTCAATTAGAAAAAGCTTTTTGCATCGATGCCTAGGGTTCCACTTCTTGTTGCAATTAAAACATAAGCCTTTAGATCGCAGCTCACTTAGTTCAGTGAGTGAGAATTTTTTATTGCCATAGTGGGTTGAGATGGTCTTCCTTGGCTCAGCTGGTGCACCACGCTT
The DNA here is from genome assembly GCF_041222555.1 of Hakea prostrata. NCBI lineage: Eukaryota > Viridiplantae > Streptophyta > Magnoliopsida > Proteales > Proteaceae > Hakea > Hakea prostrata. Next base: position 13,529,231 of record NC_142606.1, on the reverse strand, counting down.
CATATATTGGGCTTTTGCCTCATAAAGGTGAGCAAGCCCAATTACCGCCAATGAGCTTGTTGGTTCTACAAGCTAGTACATCCACCTTTAAGTTGTCCTTGAGTTCGCAACAAAACAATTGACGTGTTGCACTTGCGTCAACCGACCGCTCAAATTAATAATCTTTCAAACTAGGTTTGATATTCTTTAACTGTTCCAACTTGCTGCAACTTGGTTAGATCTCCAAAAAAATCTTGAAAGAAAGTGAGGCCATACCTCATGTGGAGTGCTTCTTTAAAGCCTCCATGTAATGGTTCCTTTTTTCTCTTTGATATGTTGGAACCATACTTGGGCATCACCTTCCAAATTGAAGGACATAAGTGGAACTCTCCTCTTCAGCGGTATGGTGAAAATCAAAGAATTGGTCTGCATGACAGCTCCAACTCATTGGATCCTCCTCCCCGTTGAACTTGGGAACATCTATCTTCACCATTTTAGGAAGATAGGTGCCAAAGGTTTGATTGGTTGATCCCATAATTGGGTTGACATGGATGTGACCTTCATACTAGTGTGAGCTGATTATGAGACAATTCCCCATGGTCTCTGCTACCAGCCACGTTGTCCAACCTCGTATTCATTGCAGCAAAAAAATTGTAGCATCAAATCCATCGTCTCCTAAAACTTAAGAATTTTGTGCCACAACCATCTTGCCCAGATCAGCTTCCGCGAGTTCAAGCTGCTATTCAATGGAGCTTGGCTCTGATACCATTTTGTTATGGGCGCTAGATCTTGCTTTGACCAATTCCTTTAGATGAAAGGGAAAACAAGGAACGGTTTCTTTGAGCGAACCAAACTCCCAATAACCAAATGCTTAGCTTGATAATAATTTTCCTTACTCGTATTACATAAATTATCCCATATTTAAAAAGACCAACACACCGACTCTCTAAACCCCCACGCCCACGACTCACTAAACTTGAGGATTAAGTTACCCATTCCAACCAACTCCCCCAACTCCCGTTACAACCAATTCCCTAACTCCCTATCTACTATTTAGGAAACCACCTAAATAGTTTTATCTTCCCTTCATTTGCCATATAAGACTTATTCAACCGAATCAACCCTCAACAATTGTCTGACCTTTTCCACCGTAGATACTTGCTAGAATTAATTAACTGCTGCAACCTCATCACTTGAGGGAGCATCTCCCCCTCCTCCTCCCCCCCCCCCCCCCCCAAAAAAAAAAAAAAAAAAAGGGGAGAAAAATGGGGAGGCAATTTTGCTACACAGCCTTACCCCTACAATTTTTGTTGACAGGAAATTTCGAAGCTTGACCTTAGGCTACAACTACTTGCGTCTCTATGTAAAGAGTAGGGTTAATTGTTTTCAGAAAAAACCAACTAGCTGGTGCCTTTCTTCTCTTTCTAAGTATCTGCTGTGTTCCTAAGAAAAGGAATTCATCCATTTTTGGAGTCCTCGAATGCATGTTATCTCTTGAACCATTTCCAACAGACATTCCATTGGCTCTGAGCAAAAGTTGGAATACAATGAGTAACAACAGATTGGCTTGGGGTGAGAAGATAACCAAAGCAGTCAGGCAGAGTCATGGATACTAGTATGTAAACTCATTAATAGTATTAACAATTCCTAAATTGTGGCTTTGATTAACAATTGCCAGCCAACGACTCTTCATCTTTCTTTATGTTCACAAGAACTATCGACCTACTCTACATGCATCTAACATAAACGCGATATATGATCTTCTTCCTTTCAAACAATAAGTTCATGTTCATCAATGCCTTGATTTAGTGCTAGTTGTTAGTTTCACAGCTTCTCACTCTCAACTTTTATGATTCCAAGTTTTCCATGTTTGTAATAGCTTGCCGTACTTATATGTAGTAGCTAAAAACTCTAGTTTCTTCCGGTAACTTTTTTTTTCCAATAAAACCAAAAGACAATCTCGTTGCTGGAAAAGCTTTGAAACATATCCCTATGTCAAATCACATTGACAGCAAAAGAAAAAGCTATGGCAGATAATGGCCGAACAAAGGTCCTGATCTCATCAATGTTCACAAAGACAAAGGCCAAAAATAGTATAAGACAGTAAAACATCTCATGAATTCTTCCTCTCTCCTTCTCAATTCTATATTTCATGCATGAACCGACAGTTTAAGTGTAACTTAGGTGCATATTCTTGACCAAGGATATCACAACTAGAACTTACTGACAAACCCAAGTTAGAATAAGAAAGTAAAAGAATTCCGGTAATCCGACTGAAGCTCATAATTGAATTGGTTAACAAAGGTGGAACCCAGCTAACACAGCAAAGGAGAATTTTGACATCCCAGAAGCCATATGCAGCTAACAAGTGACAAGAGGAAATCATTACTGCCATACGTAAGCAACCGGCTCGCAAGTAATTCATTCAATCATATCCAAAAGAAGAGGGGGTGGTATTGGGGTTGGGTGCGAGGTGGGAATTTTTTAATTCTAAATTGAAAACGTACCAGGCTCGATTTGACTTTCTGCACGTTGTTCGTGATATTTCTGAATACCTCCGCCGAAGAACTGTTACGTTCGAATTCCCTCAGCCTCGTCTTGAACTCCCGAATAGGCTCCCATTCCTTCTGGTTTTCCTCGCTATCTCCCTTCCAATCCCACCGAAAGTCCTTTACTGTAACTTTACTTCTGCCCCAAAACCTATCTCTATCATCAAAATCGATAACCCCATCCTTATCCTCCTCAGGTTCAGAAACAATTGCACTCCTAATCGCCGACAGATCGAGCCGAATCCTAGATTTAGGTGTCCATTTCTCCAAAACGTTGCGGCTAAAATCCGGAGATGAGTAAGCTCGGCGGAATTCAGATAGCTTGGGCTGTAATTTCTTGACGAAATTAATTTCCGCATGGGAAGTAGATCGGATGGCTGGAACAGAGAAGGAAGAAGCCGAATTGATAAAGTTCTCGAGCTCTCTGTCAATGGAAGTAGCGATTTTCTTGAAAGAGTTGGCCCTATTCCTCATCAACTGAAAATCCGCATCAGCTGAGTCTCTCACCTCCCTCAAACCTTTCGATATGAACGAGAAAGCCTTCTCTGCTGTTGCCGGAGAGGTCGAAGGTCCAGCTTCCGTTCGGATATTCATCAAGCCCGACTCGAAATGCCCTCTCTGAATCCAAGTTTCGAACTAGGGTTCCTCCGATTCACTATCAAGGAGAGAAGAGAACTCTCAAGGAAAGTAAATTAAGCAGAACTAGAAAACACAAGAAGACAGGACACTTACGTGAGGACTTCAACGAACAATGCGATTCTGTTCTCTTCTCTTCTCTTCTCTTCCCATTTTGGAGATGTGTTTTCCGGATCTGAATGACTCACGTGTCAATCCACTATTGAAGTAGCCAAGAGCGCGAGAGTTTGCGGGAGATTACGTGGAAGCAATTGCTTACGTGTCACATTGTTCACGTGGTCAGCTTTCGGGTGGTGGTATTATAACCGTTCGTCTAGGTTTTGTTCTTTCGGAATATTCGAGGGTTGCAGCGCGTGGTGCGCCGCCGTTCTATTGGTCGCAGCATGTGTGGACCCCATAGGTGACATCTTACACTTTGTTTGGAATCTGTCCCGAAAAATCACGTTGATGGCCATATTTGATTACGTTGACCCCGGTTCCTCTCCGAGAAATGCGATTTGTCGATTGGACCGGGCCAATCGATACGAATATATGAAAGGTAAAGTCCAATCTCACATGTTTCTAATAATATTATTTTATTCTATTTTATTAATATTATTTTATGTATGTGAATTCATTATTCGGACCTGTTTATGCACACTTTCATTACATCCTCAACAAGCTAAACCATTTGTTAAGTGTGAAAGATAGAAAAGTAGAACTCCCTAGAAAAAGAAGGAGAAATGAAAGAAAGCATAAAATACTTAAATTCCACAAGATTGTTTATGAAGCTTGTTTATTCTTTTTTATTTATTTATTTAATTGTAAAAAATATAATAAATAAAACAAATAACACGTGGAATTCAAGTTAGACTCTAAAATTTATATTAGGTTCTGACTTTTTTGGGTAAGCAGCTCTTGACTTAACTGCCAGTTTAGTTATCTGAATCCAGGTATCTCTCTGGTTGTAAAATATTTCTAGATTCAAGAAATTAAAGGATTACACTTTTTTTGTTTAAAAAAGTAAATTACGTCATTCTGGGTATTGGGTGAAATCTATAAATTCCACCATAAGTATAAAACTGATAAAATTTGTAGATTCACACAAAGTAACTCAATGGAACTCTATGAACTTCAATAGATTTGAGGCTAACCAAACAGTTAATTCTTTGAACCAAGAATCTGTAAATTTAAAATCTATAGATTTAAAATTCCATTTCATTTCAGTCCTTATATTCATGTAACCAAACAGGCGTTAAGACTATTAAGAATGGAAATAAAAAAAAGTGGACTAAATGCAATGGCCATGCAGCACCTTTTGTCAGTACACAAAACACGACTCCACCATTGGAACTCTGAGATCAAGACAGTAACATGAACTCCTATGGCTGATGTTGTTTGCAATCCTTGATAAAACACGAGTGGTAGTATGTCCACCAGTTCAAAAACAGGGTTTCACCTTCCTTGACGGTTAGCCAAACTCCCTTTGAGGTGATACCAAAATCCATTTGCTCGCCCTTGCTCCTACTGTCTTTTTTTTTTTTTGGTTTGCCAACTCCGGTTTCCAAGGCTTTGCCCTGACTAATCCGGTGTTCGACCCGGGTTGCACACCTGGCTGTGGTGGGTGACTTGCTCCTACTGCCTTTACTCCTACAAGATCAAGCAAAATAGCAGTTTCCTTTTGCACAATAGGCCTATATATATACTTCTTGGGCTAATGGTGTGGTATCAAAATACAAATGAAGAAAATGAAAATGATTACAACCTTACCATTGTATACGTAAGACCAAACGGGAGGATTGAGCTGCGATTTCATTGTTTGTAGAAGAAGAAAAGCAAGTCTAACATGAAATGTAAGAGCTGGTCAAGTTAGCTGAGGAGACTTGCTATGAACAACCCAAGGTGGGGGAGAGGAAGGTAATGTGTGTTAGCTGAAGATAGAATGTCTAAGGCTCCTTCACTCTTGGGATGACATAAGGCAAGTCATCCTTGGCTACTAAACACAGCTCTTATCTTCATGTAAGACCTCTCTTCCTCTGGATCACATACCCAACTTCAACACTTCATTTCCCAGATCATTTTGGAGCTACCAATGCAAATGAATGACGATGCTGGATTAGGAGTGCATGTATCCATTTATTTATAGATTGTGAAGGACACAAATTCAGGGAGAACGCGTAAATGAGATTCGTCTGGCCCAATGAAATTTGCTTCTCATCCCTCACTTTTATTTGTAGGTGAAGGAATATATTCTCGAGAATTAACAGGACCAGCTTACTTGTGATGTCAAATTTAAGTTCGCCATCTTTCTAACAGAGCCTCCGTCAATGGAGAAAGAAGATAAAACTAGGAAGAATTGGATAAGGAAATAGATAGCATTTGACCCAAGTGGTTTTTGCTTCTCTCTGAAAGTCTTACATGCCAATCTCTGACTTTGTGTTTGTCATGCACTAAAGGAAGCTTCTTCGTGCAGAATGCAATTCTCAACCTGGATCTGTTTGAAATTCTGACTTCCTTCAGGTATCACTCTATTCTATCTTTAAATTCCTTAGCTTGATCTGCTAGGAATAACGAAGAATGTCAAACTCTCACTTTATCCATCCATCCATCTATGAAGTTGGCTCGTTATATCTAATTATCTATGTGTAGAGATTGGAACGCCATAGCCCACATACCCAAACGATTCATCTTTTACTGCGTTAGGAGAAAGTAGTTGGCATGAATGAGGAGGAATGAAGAGGAGAAACAATTATTTTCTTTTGGCTTTTTTTCTGAATTATGATTTGCTGAGTGATAACACTCATGAAAAAGAAAAGAAGAAAAAGAAAATTCTCGAAGTATTCAAGTTGACAAGTTAACATTCTAGTTTCCTCACCTTGGTTTTAGAGCATAAAAAACACAAACCAGTGAACAATCATGTATTTTATTGATCTTCTACGTAAGCTCAAGGGACAAAAAAGACAACTGGAGTGCATGGCGCTGCATTAAAATCTAATTTGGATCATATAACTGGGAAAATTAGTATCAGATTGTTTATTAGTATTATTCCTTAGGTGGGCCTTTTATTTATTTTTATTTTGTTTTTCTTTTACTTTCTCTTCATAAGTCAAACTTTAACCAAAACACAAAGTCTCCAAAGAGTTTCAGATTTTTAGGGTTGAGGGTCGGTTCAAAGGTGTAGAAACAACAAGCATTAGATTGAAGTCTTACTCAATTACAGGAACTTTAAAGGGGGGGGGGGGGGGGGGGGGGGGGGGGGGGGGGGGGGGGGGGGGGGGTGGTGGGGGGGGGGGACCCCCCCTTGGATAAAGGGTTGTTGTTTGTTATTATATTTCTTTTGGATGGTCTGCAATCAAATGCAGTTTGTAAATTTAAACTTTATGAGTCGTTCAAAGTGTAGAAACAACAAGCTACGTGGTGCGTTTAATTTTTTCAGACTTGGCGCATATCGGTTTTAACATGGATGGCAAACGAGCTACTCCTACCATTTTTTAGGCTGCTAGAAGATTGAGACTTAAATTTTCTATCAGGTGGGTAAAGCGTAATATTGATAGGTCTTCCTTGGGTATACGTAATCTGGGTAAGGCTGAGGGTGGAGGCGTATTTCGGAATGCAGCTGCTGTGGTGCTCTTCAATTTCAGAGTTTTTCTAGATATTAAAACCCATTTTGAGGCTGAATTGGAGACTCTCATTCATGGCTTGAGATGGGCAAGACACTCACAGTTACTAAGCTTTGGGTAGAAAGCGACTCAAAAGCTGTGGTGATTCTTATTCAGCAGACGAAAATTCCTTTGTATATCCTTCAACATGGGAGAGATTTACAAGCGTATTTGATGGCGCTAGAATGGAAAGTATCACATTGCTATCATGAAATTAATATGGTGGCAGATTTTTTGGCTAACTTGATGGCAAGGATGGGAACCTCTACTCTTAATATTCCCTAGCTAGCTTCAATCCTTAAAGAATTGGATTTGCCTCTAGATTTCCTTGGTACCGATTCTAGTGTTTTAGGTGTTATTACATGTGAGTAGGAACCAGTGATGAAGGGTGTATTGGGGGCAACTGTTGTTGCAGGTTAGTGAGTTTGATTCCTCATGAGGCACTAATTGTTGTATGATTCTATATTTGTTTATTTTTCTTCTTTGCTTAATAAAATGATTCTTTAGCGGGAAAAAAAAAAGGTTCGGTTCTTCATTCAATTGAAGAGGTAAGTCTCTCTTGAGAATTTGTTTAGGCATGCATAAGTTGGCCTAAACGTTTTGACTACCAATACTCACTTAACCTAAGTTTTGGCAGGTGGGGTGTTCAAATTCAAAGAACTTGTTGATGCTCTTTAGAATGAAGGAAATATCGCATTTTTGAAAAGGTCGATGGTGAGAGAACTTGCAAATCTTGATTGCTATGAAATTCTTAATCATATACACATGACTATAAGATAATTGTTTGAAGTGTGTCCATATTTTTGCACCATGTAACAAAAATCATTGATAGTCATTAATTTTAATCTTTAATTGTTTAGAATTAATGATAGTATTGGATTTCAAGTTTATGTTGTCATTGCAATTTGTATACCTATGAATGGAAATTCTAAGACACTTGTGAATGTACATATATAATATGTGAGAATTAAATTGAATCATGCGAGAATTTAGTGTTTTGTAAAGTCGTTGGTTTATTTAGAAGAAAATTCTTGTAATTATTGATTGTGAATTGAGCTCACTTTTACCTTTCGATCACAATTTGATCGTTACTTAAACATTGAGCCTAATCAATTTCAAATCCGATCATTTCATGTAGAGCACATCTTTTTTGGGGGAATAAATAAACTTTATTAAAGAAACGAAGACAACAAGAATATACATAGTCACCCAAAAAGATAAACAAAAAAACAAAATCTAGACAACTAAATAGCGTGATCATCACCAAATCCCAAGAGAAGACAATGTGATAGTTAATTGCGCTATCTAATTCTGAAGACGGAGGAGATTGAACCATATCAAAGTCGATGTTGGAGCCCCAAATTTGTTGGAGTACTTGGCAAAGAAAATCAGATGACATATGTTTCTCTCGCACCATGAATCACAAAAGCATAGAAGATCATCTTAACTACAAAATCACAAGTAGAGTAAAAATTTGATATGGCCATTATTGAGGAATGTGATTTATTGACGGGCAAAATCAATACATGTACTTGAAAGAGAAAGTCCAACGCCACATGTTTTTCTTTTGTGAAAAATTTGAGAGACGCCCCAAGGCACAAGATAATTTGCAAAAATAACGGACCATCGAAACTATACTAAATTAGCAATGATCTCCTAAAACATCTTTTAAATTTGCACAATAGTACATTACATTTGTAAATTTTTTTAATTCTTTTTTCTTTTTCTAAGGTAAATTCCATTAAGTTATGGTTAGATAATTTTATAATATTTTATTACCCTTAATCTCTTGTGACTTTACAATGTTGTCCCTAGTAAAATAGAATCTTAAATTTCATCTTTGTTCTTACTCCATGAGACACTTCTGCCTTCATTCATTACTTTATAATATAATAGGATATAGAGTAATACAACTAAATATATATTTGATCTCCTCTAGCTAATTAACAGCTCTAACGGGCAAAAGGGGCACTACCAATTTGGCATGTTTGGAGTCTCTATGCATTTTGCTAATCATCTTCGGTGTCTCTAAAACTTTCCTTTTTTTTCTTTTTAATTTGAGACTCATCTAGACCAGTTTACATGTACCTTGACTACATCCTCAGGATAGCTAAATCATCTTCACTATCGGAGCACAAGGGGAACTAAACTTTGATCTAAGTAAAAAAAAAAATGAAAACGCTTACAACCTTACCATTGCATTCGTGGGGATCGAGGATTGAGCTGCGATTTCATTGTTTGTGAATGGAGAAAAGCAAGTCTAACATGAAATATAAGAGCCAGTCAAGTTAGCCGAGGAGACTTGCTATGAACAACACAAGGTGAGGGAGGAGAAGGTAATGTGTTACAGTTGAAGATAGAATATAAAAGACTCCTTCACTCTTGGGATGACATAAGGCAAGTCATCCTTGGCTACCAAACGCAGCTCTTATCTTCATGTAAGACCTCTTTTCCTGTGATCACATACCGAACTTCTTCAACACTTCAGTCCCTGCTAATTTTAGAGCAATGGCCATGAATGACGATGCTGGGTTAGGAGTGCATGTATCCATTTATTTATAGACTGTAAAGGACACATTTAGGGAGAACGCGGAAATGAGATTCCTCTCGCCCCATAAAATCTGCTTCTCATCCATCACTCACTTTTGGTTGTAGGTGAGGGAATATATTCTGGAGAATTAACTGGACCAGCTTACTCAAGTTCACAAAGAAGAATTGGATAAGAAAAAGGAGAGCATTTGACCCAAGTGGTTTTTGTTTCTCTCTAAAAGTCTTTTACATGCCCATCTCTGACTTTATGTTTGTCAGTCACTAAGAGAAGCTTCTTCGTGAAAAATGCTAGTCTCAACCTGGATCTGTTCGACATTCTGACTTCCTTCAGGTGTCACTCTTCTATCTTTATATCCCTTAGTTTGATCTGCTTGGAATAATGAAGATTAATGTCAAACCTCTCATTTTCTTTTTTTTCTTCTTTCTTTGGTAAACAAAACCTCTCATTTTCAGTGTCTATCTATCCATCTATGGAGTTGGCTCATCATATCCAAACGATTCATCTTATACTGTGTTAGGAGAAAGTAGTTGACATGAATGAAGTGGAAAATAATTATTCTTTAGCTTTTCATTTGCTAGAAACAAAAACATCCTACTAAAATCTAATTTGCATGATATAACAGGGAAAGTTAGTATCGGATTGTTTACCAGCTAATACCATTTATCTTTAGGTGGGGATTTTTTTTTTTTTTTTTTGAATAACTTTCTCTTCATAGGTTAAAAATCTTACTAAACTTTAACCAGGAAAAGAAAAAGTGAGGAACCGAGGTGGCAGCACTAGTGAAGCAAAAATTGGACTAAAGCCTTGAAAGGGTAGTTTAACTCGAAGATTTTTAAGGGGCGGTTGGGCGAGAACAAGAAGCGGTCGTTGTCCGGTAGCTTTACATTTCGAAGAACCTCTTGCTGCCTTTTCTTCACGAATACCACGTGCAAGTAACCTAGGAGAAGAGAATCAAGCTACTCTCCAATTGGGTTAGCTAGTTATGGACATGTAGAAATAATCAATAAGAGTTAAATTGAAGATTAGTCAATTAAATGGAAGCTTAAGGAACCCTCAAGGTGGTCGATGTTGGAATGTAAAGTGGATAATTTAGATGGTTAAGATGAATAAGAGATGGTATGGAAGAAAAGGGACTCGATTCTTTATTCAAGCATCCCAATTCAAGTGGCAGGTCTTTCTTGAGAATTAGTTGAGACATGCATAAGCTGGCCTAAACACTTTGACTGCCAATAATCATATACCCTAAGTTTTGGCAGGGAGGATGTTCGAATTCGAGGAATTTGTTGCTGCCTTTTTGAATGAAGAACTAGTGACTTACTATGATCGTAGGCTAATCCACTTATACATGACCAATATTGCAAAGAAAATGCAACGGTGTTCCTGGAAAAGATCGATTGTGAAAGAATAAATTGAAATGGATCTTGTGTGTCTTGGTTGCTATAGACTTCGTAATCATACATTATGATAACTATTTGAAGTGTGTCCATATTTTTGCACTATGTAATAAAAACCCTTGATATTGATTAAATTTTAATCTAAAATTGTTTCACAACTAATGATAGTATTGGACTTCAACTTTATTTCGCTATTGCAATGTGTATGCCTATAAATGAAAATTTCAAGACACATGTGAGTCTACATATTATGTGAGCATTGAATTGAATCATGCGACAATTTTGAAAATTGTCAGTTTACTTGAACAATTTTTTTTTTTGGGTAAGACTTTGGAAAAAAATTCTTGTAATTATTGATTGTGGATTGAGTTCACCTTCATCTTTTGTTCACAAATAATTACTTCAACATCAAGTTTAACAAATTTCAAAACCGGTCATTCCATGAAGAATAATTTATTTTTGGGAATGAATAAATTTTATTAAAAAAATGAAGAAAAGAAGAATATATATACATAGCCACTCAAAAAGAGAAACAAGAACAAAATCTAAACAACCATGCGTGAGCAGAAAATCCCAAAGACAATCTGATGGCTCCTTGTGCTATCTGATTCTGGAGAAAGAAGGAGACTAAACAAAGTCAATGTTGGGAGTCCAAAGTTTGTTGGAGTACTTGAGAAAGAAAATCCAAAGATGCATCTTTCTTTTCCACCATGTGTGATTCCCAGAAGCATGGAAATACCTACAAAATCACAAGGAGAGAATTTTATTTTAATAAAGTTTAAAATAGAAAATTTCTTTACAGAATATTGTTTTTGTTAATAAATGCCAACAATAGTTCTTCTTGCCCTTGACATAAAGAGCTGGCCATGCCATAACTGGGATATGTAGTATTGGAGTTTATGTTGTCTTCCTGCAAATCTGAAAGGAAAAACAGAAGAAGAAGAAGTTAAAAGCAAAGCAAATCTAGAAATCTATATAGTGTGTTGTTTTCAGTTTTGTACAAGACAAGATCGACACAAATTCAATCCAGGGCTTTCCAAACCGTTGTGTGTATATCAGATCATCTATACACCTGCTTCTCTTATATGTAAAGTATTTACCTCCTTCATCAAAGGCTTATCACAAGAGAGGGGAAGAGGTTTAATCATTTGTTGATGAAGAAAATCAGGTCTAACATGAAATGCAAGAGTCAGTAAGGTTAGCCAAGGAGACTTGCTATGAACAGCACAAGATTGCATGGGGAAGGGAGTTGCAGACATAAGTGATGCATCAATGCGTGAGAGAGAGTGATAGGTCACGAGTTAGTAAAAAGAAGACCCCTTCACTCTTGGGAGGACATAGGCAAGTCATTCTTGGCTACCAAACGCAGCTCTTGTATTCATGTAAGACCTCTCTTCTTCTGGATCACCATAGCCAACTTCCCAACATTGAATGACAATATGCTGACTGATAAGGAGCTACATTAATAGTGAAAGACAGGTATGGTAGGGAGATCAGATTCGAGTGGCTGGCCCATAAAATCTACTTTTCGACCTCCTTTACATGGTATAATCATAGGTTCCATTTTTGGGTGAGGGAATATATTCCAGAGAATTAAGAGGGACCAGCTTACTTGTGGCTGCTTATGGCTCGTTTCAGGTTGCTGTGTTTCCAGTGGAGCCTAGCTATCTGGATGGAGAAGGAGAATAAGATCAAAAATAGTAAAAAGAAAGAGAAGAAAAAGGAAGAAATGGCCCCATAGATTACTCGAAAGGGTATGCAAGAGATGAAAGCATTTGATCCATGCAAGCAGATTTTAGTTCTCTCAAATACCTTGCCATGTTTGACTTTCTGCTTTCAATTGATATCACATCTGAAGCAAGGTTTCGTTACCCATAACTCATTGTGATAAAATTCTATCTTACTGTCTCACTCTTCTATCCAATTGAAGTACTGAAGAATGTCAACTCTCTCTCTCTCTCTCTCTCTCTCTCTCTCTCTCTCTCTCTCTCTTCTATTCATTTGAACTAATGAAGAATGTCAACTCTCTCTCATATATTTTTCTGCCTCCATTGAGATTTTTCCATCTTTATAGTTTCTATACGAAGCCCTAAAACTTAATTCGCATCCAACTTCAGTTGCTTGTGTTGTTCCTACTTATCCAAACCCATGCATGTTAAAAAAAATAATAATAAAATAGATTTTTAGAAATAAAAACAGTTGTGAATCCAACTTACTAGGGCATGGGAAAGGCATAGATTGGTTTAGGTTTCGGATTGAGCTTCAGGAGGATCTAGGGGCTGGAAAATTGTTCCTGTGTTATCTTTTAAATGTAGAAATTGGAGTGTTTTTAAAAGCTTTTTGGTATATATCTAATCTATCTTAATAATATATGAACATCTTTTATATTTCATTGCTGATCATTTGCCAAATTTTTATCTTCTTCAATCTCCTAAATTCTTAATATTTCCCATAATTCAACTGTTGAGGTTTTGAATTATATTGCATAAGAGGATGTACGTATTGCTCATTTAACATTTAGGTCGTAATTCAAATTCCAAACGTTCTTTAAAAAAATATAAAATTGCTAAGTACATCATTGTAGTATCATATTAGATAATTAATAGTCTTTATTATTTAAACTTTAATTATCATTAATTTCATTCATTAACAGGGTCAAAGTGATCTATAATTATCTCTTACGTTCATCTCAAGGAAATTGAATTGTCTTGGATATATTGCAACGAAAAGCTATCTAATCAGGTAAAGACTTAGAGTCATTATCAATAACTTCAAAATGTGTCTATTCCCTGTGATAAACTTATCAAAATTTATCGAAAATCCTAAGCATATCAAAATTCAACATCAAGTCCGTATAAGATTATAAGTTCACAACTAAAATAGTGATGTTAAAAAGGAAATTTTTATTAGCGATCATTTGCTCATTTGCAACATCATTTCATCGTCTTAACTTTATTAGATGAAGTCAACGAACAGAACTTAGAATCAATGTGTAATTGGTCCACAGTTTTGTCATTTGGAGGTGAGACTCTATGAAGCTTTAATCGAACATTCATATCTCAAACTAGTGAATTTCCTTTAACTGGTGATCATCTGTATCAATGAGCACTCATTGTTTCAATATGAAGAACAAGTTTTCAATCACCAACACAATTTAATTATTGCTCTCCTTCAAAAAATTTATATCAAATGATCTAACCCCATATTGGAAGCAATGGATTAATTAAGAGACTTAAGACACAACCTCTTCTAGAAGTGCGATGAAACAAGACAATGACAAGGGGAGTAAAACATAAAAGAAATATAATGATTCTTTTATGTTATATTCTATTTGGTTTCAAAGGTTTAAACACTCAAGGTGCATGTCTGGTCAAAATAAATCCAAATTTTTGTTCATTGCATATGTGTCGCTTGAAGCATCATATTTACATAGAAGAACAAAACCCTTATGTTAAACACTAATTGCCATTAACCATGCTTCAGATTAAGCTATAAAATCTTAATTCTTAGTCAAAAATTTATTGAGAAAATAAGCATAAGTACTCTTATTAAGATAAGAATCTTTGGTACAAAAAAGCATCAAAACTGAATAAAAATCCAAACTACATAGAGAAACTTGTCATAATCGTCCAAAAGTTGTGGGCCGTTATAAAGAAGCCCCTGCAAGCCAACTTCTTAAAATCGATGCTCAAGAAGATAGCCTTGAACCTCCTTCACGCTGAGGTGGTGTCCACTCTAAAGAATCCAGCCTTCACCCAACAAAGATTTGCTCCAAAATTCTCGAAGGTAGATCTTCAAATTCGATTTTGAAAGAAAAGAAAAAAGAAAACCTTAACATGGACAATGAGCAAAGCTTGTCAAACGAGATAAATTAAGAAACTAAACAATAATAAGAACAAGAAAAATTAGAAACCATTTATATACTTCCCTTCCTGACTATATCAGTATTTACCTTCTCCAGAGGCTCATCATAACAGGTTTCATCATATTCATTAATGAAGAAAAGCAGGTCTAACATGAAACATAAGAGCCGGTCAAATTAGTCAAGGAAACTTGCTATGAACAACCACAAGGTGTGTGGGGAAGAAGATGATGTTTTAGTTGAAGAAGCTAGCAGGCCCAATCGCTCTAGAGAGGACATAGGCAAGTCATCCTTGGCTACCAAACACAGCTCTTATGTTCATGTAAGATCTCTTTTCCTTTGGATCACATACCCAGGCTGCAACTTCCATTTCCATTTCCTTCCTTCACTGTCAACAATGTTGATGCCCATGCAGCTTCTAGAGTTGGGAAGCCTCTCTTTATAGCCAACCAGAGGTGAGGTGCGAAGGTGAAGGGTTGGGAAGATCAGATTCCGATAACCACATGAGGGAATATATCCTTGGGAATTAATTGGGACCAAAATTACATGTTGACTTTGGTTCGTCCAAATTCAACTTCATGTTTGACTTTGTTAAGTCAACTCAAATCAGGAATTCTCAAGAAAGCTCATTTCAGCCTCCTCCTGAGTTACCCTTGAGAGGAAGAAGTCACAGACAAATGAAGGAGACGAAAAAATTAAGTCAATCGTGAATTTTTCATTGGAGGTTATTCTTGTCCTTTTGAAATATTTAATTTATTTACATTAGCACTTGATAGTGAATTCTTAATGAGAGGGAGTGTCTATAATATATTTTAATCCCATGATGATTCGATTGATAAATTGAAAGATTCAGCGGGTAGAAATAGATTTAGCAGCAAGTCAGGGGAGCCGCTGAAAATTTCAGAAAGAAACAATAATTGATGCGTGATCCATGCGCTTTTGCTTACAGAAAATTTCTCACTCACGCAGTCACGCCTCAAACTGTAGAATTCATAAAAAAACAGATTCTCGTAGCTCTTTGGAGAGGGTAGGTTTAATGGGCAGTACTGAAGTTGGAGGAACTCCACGCCTGTCCGATACCCACACAGAATTCCGCTAAAGCCTTTGTCTCCCGCCGGTTTTAGTCTCTGAAGCAATAAATCGAACAAGTGGACTGCACTTATAGTAAGGCAACTAGCAACTTCTAAGTTGCAAAGCAAGTACTAAAAGTGATCAATGATGGGTGATCTCTGAATCTCTCTAATCTGTTCGATTGTTATCTTTAAGAATACATTCATGGCTTCACTTCCCTCTTCGTCACTCCGTCGAATTGAAGTGTTTTGGCACGAAGGAATGCTTAATCATAATGCAGGAACCGGCGTTTTCGATACCGCCTTCGATCCAGGGTTCCTCGATGTATTGGAAAAACATCCTGAAAACTCTGATCGGGTAAAGAACATGGTTTCTATTCTCAAAAAGGGTCCTATCTCACCCTACGTCTCCTGGCATACAGGAAGGCCTGCTCAGATTCCTGAATTGCTTTCGTTTCATACTCCAGGTACTTCAATTTCCCTACTTGACGTCCCTTATTCTTTTCTTGCTGATTCATTAACAATACTGGCATTGATCAATTACAAAAAACACAATTTTTCCCCTAACTTAGATCTATTTCTGTATTTCGATTACAGAGTATATCAAAGAACTAGTGCAAGCGGATGAAGCAGGGGGTAAGACACTCTGCGCGGGCACTTTCTTGAACTCTGGCTCTTGGGATGCTTCCCTTCTTGCGGCTGGTACAACACTATCAGCAATGAAATTCATATTAGATGGGCATGGGAAGATTTGCTATGCACTAGTACGTCCTCCAGGTCACCATGCTCAGCCTACACAAGCTGATGGCTATTGCTTCCTTAACAACGCTGGTCTTGCTGTTCAGTTGGCTTTAGACTCTGGCTGCAAGAAGGTTGTAACAATTGACATCGACGTACATTATGGAAATGGGACTGCAGAGGGCTTCTATCACTCGGATAATGTTCTTACGGTCTCTCTTCATATGAATCACGGTTCGTGGGGACCATCACATCCACAGAGTGGATCCACTGATGAAATTGGTGAAGGGAAAGGGTTAGGTTTTAATCTGAATATACCTCTACCTAATGGAACTGGTGATCGGGGATATGAGTACGCCATGAATGAATTGGTTGTCTCTGCTGTTCAGAAGTTTGAACCAGACTTGATAGTTCTGGTTATTGGCCAAGATTCTAGTGCTGTAAGTGAACTAACCATGTTTGTTATATTCTTCTCAACTACCCTGTTGAATTATTTGTGTTGTATGGCGAAGAATTTTTTTTTGTTAAGATTAACCATTTTTCTATGATTGCAGTATATTTGTACTTCTTAGTATCTTAATTTTGTCCATGATTCTGTGTTGCTTAGATAATTAATGTTATATGTAAAGTTTTCAGCATATACCAACTGGAGTTGGACTAAAATTGTGTGTAACTAGAGTAATGGATTTTGTCTTGGTCTAGATAAATAATAGAGTAGGCACTTATGGTAGGAAGAGAAGTTCTGATCCACCCATCTGTCTTTATCTACATCTTAGATGTTATATCATCAAGAAACAAGTTCTTGGTCTGGAGTCTTGTCAAACCTAAAGGCCTCTGAAAATGGCTCCACAATGTTATGTTATTGCTGCAAGATTATGAATAAAAAGAATTTAGAGAAGGGTGAGGTTGCATGATTTATTCACAGTAAAATCTTTACCTGAGATTTGATCTGGGGAACATTCATCACCCAGAATATGGTTAATTCTTTTTGACAGGAATGGGAGTAGCCCATGCTGGTGGTTGCTTTAAGCCAGATTGTTTCAATTGATTATCTAAACGAAAGAGTATCCAAAGGCCAGCTTTGTAATGTGTAATGTGAATAAGTGGACTCAACCGTTTTATTCATGTGAAGTGTCTAAAGTTGTTGGGAGCAGTTGTAATTTGAAATTATGGCACTGAAAGATATTCCTATGGTGGTTAATGATTCACTTATATAGCAGGCTCTTTATACCACCTAAAGACATCCACAAACTCCTAATTTTATTGTGCATTACCATCCATGGGTCTATTCCTTGAATTATGTAATTTTCACTAATCCTTTCTGTGATGTTTCCTTTGATGGACTTGAGATGCCTAGTAAAGTCATTAGTTAAGGATTTGCTATGCCTAATCAGCGATACCAAGAAAACCGGACACTGATTTCAACTGATCCAGGAAAGTGGGGTATTAGTAAAGCCGGAAGGCTAGTTTGGAGGTTCTGTTAAAAATTAAGCAGCATTGGATTCAATGCAGGTTATATGGGGTAGTTTTGGAAGCTACTGCTCTTTCCTATGGCAGGTTTGTACCTGAGTTAGGGGTGTCAGTCAGACGGTTCAGTAATCTTCAGTCTCAACTGGGCCAAACCAAAGCTGGCTAATAAGAAGAGATCAGTTTTGGCTTCAGCCTGGTTTGGTTTCTGCTTTTGTATCGAGTTTTTCTATGCTCCTTAATTAGTTTGTCATCGAGTTGCTTGGTTTACACTGGTTTTATAAAAACCCAAAAAATACGTAGCCCAATAAGAGTTGCTTCTGTTTTGTCCTGGCTGGATTGGCCATTTCATGTGACACTTCTATCCTAAGTCTTATCCAGTTATCTTGAGATGGGAGTGGAACAGTATTGAAATGAAAACAGAGATAAGTTACCCCAAGTAACAATATAATGGAATAGAGAGAATAATCCCCTCCTCTTCCCCTCTCAACTTCAATCCTCCCCCATTCCTCAACACCTGAACTGCACCAAAGGGAAGTACACATAACTCATTCTGGTCCTTTAAAAGAACTGCAAGCTGCACAGCAGTACAAATTGTGGTTTGCATTCTTTAAGCTTAAAAATAAAAAACAAAGAATTCTAATTAACATTGCAAATCAATGTAAAGACTGAAATCTTGTGTCAGAAAATTTCCATGTCATCATTTGAATGGTAGCTAACTGAAATTTCAAATACCAAAAATATATTTGGAATAGGCAAATAAAAGGAAATTGTTTGTTTATGAACATGTGAACGCAATCATTTTGCAATATGTGGATTCATGAGAATCCAGCTGAACAAATGGATATTGGGGTTGTCCTTCTTGGTGTTATTTAAATTTTTGTTGATTTGATTACTTGTATTTTTGGTGATTATCCTTGCTGGCTAATTTTGGAGTTGCTTTTCCTGTTCCCTCATAAGAGCAATAAGACAGAATTGATATTCCTGGTTTCCCATTGCTTATCAATTAACACTATTTTCCTGCATTATTTTAATATGTTAAGCAACCTTGTGACTTAAGTATTGTTGGAATGATTCTGAAAATTAGTTTCTTAAAGAGAATCAAGATTTCAAGTTTATATGGATCACCATGGATTCTGCACATGTACATTCTTCGGATCCCTAATTCCTAAATTGTTTTAGTTCATCCCAAATTCTTATGATCAACATATATAATTGCTTAAAATTGCTTATGGTAATCATCATCATATGCACTAGTGTTGATGTTACTTGTTTCGCATTTTGGATGAGATATAATTGTCATCGTCGGTGCTCTGGTAAGGTAACTTCAGTTGTTCTGTTCTCCAGTTTGATCCTAATGGAAGACAGTGCTTAACAATGGAGGGTTACAGGGAGATTGGGCGGATAGTACGTAAACTGGCTGATACGCACAGTGATGGGCGCCTTTTGATCGTCCAGGAAGGTGGATATCATATTACATATTCAGCATACTGTCTGCATGCAACGCTTGAAGGTGTTCTCAAGCTCCCAGTTTCTCTATTATCTGATCCCATTGCTTATTATCCAGAAGATGAGGCCTTAGCAGTTAAAGTTGTTGACTCCATCAAGCAATACTGGAAAACAAGAGTACCATTTTTTGTAGAAGAATGATCTATTACTGTGTTCTCTAACTTAAGGTGTAGTAATTTATGCTTTTCTGATGCTGTGATGTGATTCAATTGGAAAAGCACCAATTTGGTTGTATATTACTGTAATCTATGCTGTGAACCAATGTTCAGAGTCTGTTTTTTCAGTTTCTAATGACTTGTGACGATGAGGCTTGCTTTGCCAGGAAACCTACATTACAAGGTAAATCATCCATTCAAGATTTCCATGTTCAAAGCCTGACAAGACAGAAATTCCTTTATCTATGCTAGTTGCAGTAACCTGTGTAACAGTAAAGATGTGGTGGTTGGGAACTTTGGATCTACCCATTGCTCAGAGGCCAAGTGGCAGAATCTTTTTTTGGTGAATATAAGAACAAGTGGCAGAAATTACTTGATCATGACATGGGAACACATGTTCCAGTGTCAGAATTAAGATAACCAGTTAAAGTTTCATGTTTTCGTCAATTTCTGAGCAATCAGTGCATTTTGTGTTTTCAACTTGGGCTTTGATGCATCTGACATTCTTGCTTTCATGAATCGAATCGTCCTAAATACTATGATGGATTCCTATATTCCGTAAACCACTTCAATTTTCTATTAACAGATTGCAAATCATCCCATGATATTGTTGGCTTTTGTGCCTCGCAACCACAGGGATTGATGAACCTTTAACATTATGAGGAAGGATTATTGTGATTTTCTTGGTAGAAAGCTAATTTATTGATGAGGACATGTATATTACTGATGGTTTTTCATAACTAAACTATATATTGAGTAGGTTGAAGTAAAACATTAATTTGACGGAGAGAATTAGTACTAAATTAAGAACAAGAATATAATTCATTATAGTATAATTTTTATTTTTTTAAAAATATCTTATCAAGTAAATATTTTTCAAAGTCGATAGACAGAAATTTTTCCTTTGAAAATCTGGTTTGGGTGAAATAAAGATTATAGATATGAATGGACAATGAAAATTTATATTCAAACCCAAAATCATATCCATGGAAGATGTCTCAGACTCAAATATATAGTACTTTCAAAAATTATTTTACTATCTAATTAATTATTCTACGGTCATATAAGTTATTTGATTATATTAATGATTGAATTTTATTTTTTATCTTATTATTTGAAGTTAAGACCTGAATTATGAAACTTAGCCCTCAAGATAATGTAATTTTCTTTTCTTTATTTTTTATTAAAATAAATGCAAAACAAAATAAACAAAAATACTTTACAAAAAGAAATAGTACTAAAGTTTTTTTTTTTTTTTGGTAACCAAATAGTACGAAAGTTACACAAAAAAGAAAAGTGAAGCCACCACATGAGCCAGAATCTGAAAAGCTTTTGAATTTAGTAAGGTAAAAATGAGTTGTCGTTCGTATGCATTGTCTGTTTCCTTGTCTCTCTTCTGATCTTTTTCATTTTGTTAAGTTGGGAAGAAGGGAACGCAACCAGGAGTTGGCAGAGTGAGCAATTGAGAGAGAAGGAGAGAAATGGGGTTGTTCTCTAACAGGTACTGCTTAAATTGGAACTCTTAAAAGTTTATCTTTGAAGGGTTTTCTTGATTATTTTTTTATTTTTTATTTTTTTTACCCCTGTCTTCCTCCTTCTCTATCATTCAACTGCGGTTCGTGTGTGGCGCAGGATCGAAAGAGCCACCCTAAAACCAGGCGATCACGTCTATTCATGGAGGGCTGCTTATGTTTACGCCCATCACGGTACTTCTCTTTCTCAAAATGATATTCATTCTATGCGTTTTGGTGTGAAATATGTCCACAGCCCTCGGAAAGAGAGTAAAAGAGGTTTCTTTATAGTGTTTATAGACGGTGAAATCGAACGATCGAGCAGTTGAAGAATTTTTGAGTAATACCTATGCGTTTTGGTGTTAATTGACCAAGGTGATTTTGATTTTATTTAATTTGGTTCCTAGCCAAACCTGGTATCTGCAGCAACAGCAATTTGTCTGTTTAAATCTCTAGTACACCTCTGCATTTTTCATAAACAACAGAGAAATCACAAGATTGATAAGCGCTATCCTCTTTTTTTTTTAACCTAAACTGTGTTCCCAATTAGAGTTAGAAGAGTTGCATGCAAGTACTATGACATGTGGGAAAATGACAGATCTCTATGACAACAAAAAAAAATTGTACCCAATAATTATCTTCCCATGTATCCTTGGTAGTGTATCAACTTTGGAATTTTCAATTTGGTTTGTGAATGGGAATTTAGGGACACCATGTTCTTGGATGTTCATCCACATCATATACAGTGGTCCTCAAAATTGGAATTCAAATCCTAACATGGAACCTAAGTGGGCTGGCTTCTGGTGAAGCTAATCATGCAATTAAAGAGTTTTGGTCCAGCAAGAAGGGACGTCTAGGCATGAGTGAAGAAACCAAGTTCAGAGTTTATCGCGGACTCATTGTGACCAAGCCCCTATATCTCTTTATTTCTTTATCGATGTTCTTCAATTATGTAGCGCCCATTGTCTGCCTGCACCAGAATACCGTTGAGAAATTAAGATGTTCACGGCATCTTTCTCCTATTGTTTCCAGCATTCTTCCAGGAATTGATGATCTGATGTTGATCCTTATATATTTCCACTCTTTCTTTGTCTTTTTGGTTTACCTTCAGTATTGTCTCTAGCTAACTAAAACTTGTTTTTGGAGCATCCATGAAGGATGTATCGTCTTTATGTAAATATACAGGAGAGGCAGAATTTTTAATACTGAATCTGCTGGACGGAAAATTTGAACCAGAGCCTTGCTTCCCAAAGGCGAGGTTAACTCAGGCTTCAGGGTATCTGCCGGGAAATGCGTTGAACAATACAGGGTAGAAACTTGTATTTTCTGCTGATGTTGTAGAATCCAATAAACCAGGCACTGCAGGGTTGGGGGAACAGAGGAGTTATGTACCAAGGATGTCTTGTGCTTTTTCCAACTTGATGATTCAAACTTTCTGACAAAGAACGAAATTGAATTCTGGGTTTATCTTTAATTTTTTACCTTATCAAAAGAGTCCACCGCACAAATATGAGAAGGTTGCTTCTCCAAACCTGAAGCCAGTGGGGAGCAAGGCTGCCTACTAAGTGGGTTAGGAATTAAGGGGAGACATAAGTAGATGACAAGGAGAGAGAGAAGGAGAACCCAGTTACTGAAGAAAGGAAGGCCTTAACTGAGTCTGAAATACCAAAAAGAAAGAGGTGGAATTTTTGGAGACTTTCAAATGGAAGAGAGATCCAAAGAGATGGAAGGAGGAGGACGAACATGCCTTTGAGAAGATCATAAGATCATCCACAAAGGCAAGATGAGTAAAGTTAAGGACTATTGGGAAGGGGGGAGATGAGATGTTGGTCAGCCTTGGATTTGATACTATAGGAAAGGACCTCATGAGCAAGGGAAAAGACGGCAGACCTGGCAGGTGCCAACCAAGGAGGGGAAGAAACCTGCAGGAGGCCCATTCACATTAACAGAGAAGGAAGGGATGGAGATGCAAAAGTAACCAATGTAGATAGGATATTGTAATCAATATGGGGTTGATCATTATTCTGATTTGATGAATGGTCCTGGTTGGTTTTAAGAATTTAGGATGGGAAAAGTCAAGTTTTTGGATTAAATCTGATTGAAACATTGTGGCAGGACTGCTGTTCTCTTTGGCTTCACAATCTTGTAACTCCTGACTATTCTTTTATCCATGAGATGGTTTACTGCTAGATCCCACAGAGCTATAGACCTATAGTGTGAGTTCTTATGCACCTTTTAATCAAGAATGGGCAATGACTAGCAATTTTTTTTTTTAATATGCCTTCCTGTACCGTTTCATACTTGGAAAGTTTTTATACTCATTGGGTTCTCGTGTTAGAATATTATGTGAATGTGGTACACCGTGCACCAAAATATCATATTTCTCTGTTCTTCTCTAATAAGGTGTAGACAATTAACTTTGTTTATCCTATGGATGCAGGCATCTATGTTGGAGATGATAAGGTAATCCATTTCACCAGGGGACGTGGTCAGGAAGTAGGCACTGGAACTTTTATAGATGTTCTTCTATTAAGCTCTGGACCAACTGAATCACAGCCCTGCTCCACCTGCCCACCGCTAGGAGAAGGTCATGGGGTCGTCTCTTCCTGTCTAGATTGTTTTCTCGATGGTGGGATCCTGTACCGTTTTGAGTATTGTGTTAATCCTGCTCTTTTTTTAGCAAAAGCACGGGGTGGAACTTGCACACTTGCTGTCTCAGACCCAGGCGATATTGTAGTCCATCGGGCAACCTACTTGCTTGACAATGGCTTTGGGAATTACAATATTTTCAAGAACAATTGTGAAGATTTTGCAATTTACTGTAAGACTGGTCTGCTTGTTGTCGAACAAGGACCAATTGGCAACAGTGGCCAGGCAATAGCAATAATCGGCGGGCACGTTGCTACTGCCTTGTCATTACCCTTGCGACTTGTTACCAATGTGTATGGGATGGCAGCAACAGCGATAGGGGTCTACTGTGTTAGTCGGTATGCTGCTGATATTGGCATGAGGAGGGATGTGGTGAAGGTAGCAGTGGAAGATCTCTGTCAGAGATTCACTGTCTCTTGATTTTCATATGTAATACTTGGTTTGTTTTATGACTGGTCTTTGATGATTCTGTCCAAAATTATGGTTCCAAAAACTTGTGTTTGTCAACTAAATTGGGGTTTGTTGTGTGTATGTGTCTGGGTTGGTTGGGGGTCTGAAATTGCTTGGGGGGAAGTCTTGTAAACCTTCAGATTTTCTTGATTTCGTTTCCTTCCGGTAGTAAAATGTCCATGTTTCTATGTTGTATATTATGGTTTAGAAAGGTGGTGTCTGCTTAGATCTCATATAGGTTTATTGAGATACTTCAGCCAAAATTTTACATGGTTTCTCTCATTTCAGTTTCAGAAACTGAAATTACAGAGTTCTCCCATAATTTGGCATTTAGTTTGAAATTTGAATTTTTATTGCAACGGAAAACGACTCAGATTAACTAATAAGCAATGATGTTCTTAGCTCTGTTGGCAATTTTAATTACCTTCTAACTCTTTCAGATTTTGCCTATTTTGTTCGTCAAGGCAAAGGATTGATCCTGTGCTACATATGGATAGATGATACAAACTGAGGAGTTTCCTAAACCCTAGAACTCTTGTCCTATGGCAGATTCAGATGGAATCTGATGTTTGGGACATGCTAAGACTCGATTCAACTGTCAAGTTTCAGCTCAACAGAAATTTTCAACCTGACAAAATATAGTTTTTAGAAAACAGAGAGTAAGGAAGAGTAACACGGATGCATAGATTTATGAAACAATGGGAAAAGAGCTCAGAAGTATTGTCCATGTATGTTCCCAAGTGCAAATGTGCAATTCATCTTGTAGATTCCCCCATTTATTCGAGACAACCAAGTAAGGTGCGAAAGTTAGGCAAATTTCGCTGTTTCGTCCTGTGGAGAAACTAGCAAAACAGCAAAATTCGTTGAAATTTCGACCAGTTTGGGCCCCCTTATTTTGGGGTTATTTTAGGTTATTTTTGTCTAAATTTGGTATCTAGCTTAATTTGATGTCAATAAACATAGTGGGATTGTTAGTTTGACCTAAAACATCACATAAATTGATGTTCTTGATCGGCACATACTCGACTACGCACTTTAAGCTTAGGCCGGTGAATGGCAAGATCTTGTAACATAACATCTGTAACGAGTCGTTTGAAAAGAATATAGTGAAAATCTCTCTTCTTTCTATTTTTGTTCGATGGTGTGAGATTAATAACTTTAATCTTAATAAAAATGAAGTAATATTGACTAATATCTACCTGCATATGTCGAACATCAAAGGAAAATATGGCAAGAATGCAAAAAGTGGGAGAGAAACTCTAGAGAAGAGAGAGAAAATACATAAAAAAAAGAGTTGATAATTCACCAAAATTTTGATTTTATCAGCAAATTTATCGATAATTTGACAATATTTCACAAAAAAATTGCCCTATGGTTGATAAATCGACTTTTCGCAATATTTTGGCGGAATAGCGCCAATTTTTTGGAATTAACTGAAATGCAAGGCAGAGTATAAACAAAAGAAATCAATTCATTGAAATAGAAAGAATTCAGCATCCAGAAACATTGAGATTCATTTTAGTCTTGATGTTCTAAAGTTTGTATACAAGGTCTTACTTGGTGCTTTTTTTAATACTGAACATACCATCTGTTAAAATTGTCTGTACAACCTCTCCACTTAGAAGTATGAATCTCATCACTCAACCAACTTGCATTAGCACAATGTCTTATAATTCCTTCAAGGCACCTCATTCCTTCAGGGCACCCCTAGAACCAATCGTACCCTCCACTGACTGATCACAAAATGCTGCCAGTGGCAATTTCTTTATCTGCTTGGACATCAAAATCTTTATTGTAACTATTTTATCATGTAACTACATAAATCAATTTTCTTGTCACAATAAAAATGGGAATTGAGGACCAAATTGGCAAAATTTTGTATTGCGCACTCAGAATCCCTATCAACGGAACAAATAAGATAAAACCAACACCACAAGCAGGTTCGAATGGTTTTTCTAATCCAATTTTTCATTACAGATTTAATCAAATTAGACAGAGGCACAAAACAAATGCGGCTTTTCTGCCATCGATTTACATACCTACTCTTAGCAAATTATATGTTAAGAGCAATTTTACTGATCTACGGCTATCCGTAAACAGAAAGAAGCCTGTGATATTCATTATATTCTCTTAGGAAGTTATTACCGAACAAAATACCTAAGTACTCAAAAGGAGGATAGACCACTCTTTGTACTGAAATAATAGAAATTCTATTGTTCAGTACAGTTTGGGTGGGTTGCTCTCATATAACAAAAAAGGATTTTCGATGGGATACAGGGATACCAAGCGTTAAAAACTCCTCTAAACAAGCAGAACGGCATTGATGCAACCATCGTTCTCTGGGTTATTTGTAACTTGAGCATATTTTCCTGTAACCATCGACCAACATTAGCAGAAGGAAACATGAACATATATGAACTAAATAAAATACAAGAAGAAGACTCACCCCACACAACTTTTCCAGCTGGAGTAACCAGACCAAGTTCACTAACATTCACCTGCAGAATGGCAAAAATTTTCATTAATCAGAGAAATATCTTCAAGAATGTATAAACGAATGGAAGCTATCAAAAGAACCACGAAGACTAGGCCTTAATATTACCTCAATGATAGTTCCCCTGGTCATAACACCCAAAGAAGTATACATCTGACCATTGGGATTTTTCTTCACTCCTATTATCTCTAGATTAAATGTACACTTAAGCTCAGGGTGTGTAACATGGGCCTTAGTGAACCGCAAGCCAGAAGGACGAATGAACCGTTCATACTTTGGAGGCTTCCTTGTAAAACTAGGTCCCACGAATGTGGCCTTGGTTATCATCCTCTTCCATTGCTTTGCTGCAAAACAAAAAATGTTAGGAAACTTTCATCAATTTTTAACAGCAAAAGGGGATGATAATGCCTAGAAGAAACGAGGGGGATTAACTCTATATTAATCCCAGCTTGGAATGACATGCAATTGAGTCATAATACGTATAACAACAAGAACAAAAAATAATTTTAGTTTCATCCACTGGAGATAACAAAATAGGTCTGATTCTGTTTTGTGACTCCTGCCATAGGAATGCAACAAACCCAGAAAATATCCTAGTTCAATTCTTAAATAATGATACAAATCATGCATGCAGTGATAAGTCCTTGGTAAGGTTGGCATCCATGTCAACCACCAAATAGATCTCTACTATATGGTGTACACTAAGCTCGGAATTTGTTTCAAGCAATACCTTTGATTTTCATTTGATTAAAAAAAAAAACTGCTTCAAACAGGCATTCACCTCACCCGGCAACCTCCTCAATCTTGTCACCTATTAGAACTACTTCTATGTTGCATTTCCAACTCTAGGCTTCTCAATCTCACTACCCATCAATCCCAAAGTCTGCTGTCTCAGAACCCTATAGCTAAGTACAAATAGTGCACAGATAAAAAGACCCCCAATCCCATGTTCGCATGTTGAAGAAAGGAAGTCCAAAATCATCTCATCAGATCAAATAAGCTCACAAACATGCACACCAGCATGAAAGGAAAATACCTAACAACCTACTGTAACAGAAGTCAAAATTTGCAAAAACGAAATGCAGAGTAAAAATGAGAGGAAAACATGAAACAACATTAAACAAAATGAAATATAAAAACTTACAAATCAATATAAGAATTGAAAATAAAATAGAGGAAACTCACTTTTCCGTTTACCAGTCCTGACAACCCTGAACATCTCATCTTCAGCCACAGGTCTTACCTGCAGGGAAAAATAGTTCCCCATTATAATGATCTCCAAGAGTTAGAAGTGTACTGATTAAAAAAATCTACCAAGTGAACGCAAACAATTAAGTATTAACGTAGGTTTGTCTGGTCACATCAATAGATAATGATAGCAATCCAACAGTCAAAAGATAAACCTACCTTAGGCAGTGGAACATCCCATTTGCCTGCCCTTTCTTTCCTCTTTTGCTTAATAGTGTTGCTAAGGACCTGGATAAACAAGTGATTTTATCATCCACATGCACGCAAGCATGAAAGCAGCACAGAAAACTAGCTGATTGGCATGAACTACAAACCTTTGCCCTTGTTGTTGTTTCACGATCCAGAAGATAAGCAGGGATAGCTCCTTCATGAACCTCATCGTCCACCTTACGCCTAGTTGATGATTCTTCATGCATAGCAAGCCTGTCAAAGTATAAAGAATTAGGTTGAGGGCAAAACTAAAAGAAATTCCAACAAATGTAGAGTAACACGAGATATGTAGCAATTGCCTAACCAGTGAAAATATTAACAGGCCATTATTTTAAAATTCAAAAGCAATACAATGAAACTAAAAAGGTCAGACTCCTTGACACAGCTGAAAACGAGGTGCCAATTCATTAGTCCCTTAATCCTACACCTGATCCAGATGCCTTTAACTTCCTTTCAACTTTACAAAATTGACTCTAACGCAGAATTAGTAGGCTGCCACTTGACCCAAGGCACACCTTATCCTTTGGCTCAAGGAAGCAATACCTAGAGAGGGAATACAAAGGACGGACTGGTAACCATGACAGGTTAAAAGAAGAAGCAAGGATTTTTAGATTAAGTTTCTGAAGATATGATTACCTCCTCCTACAATATACCAAACAAAACACGAGAGAAGGCTTCAAAAGATGAATATTTAGAGACCCATTCCAGAAGTCAAGGATTTGCTCAAGGCTTCAACAAACAAGTTTCAATACCCCTATCTTATCTATTTCAAATTCTTGCCAATCTCCACTGTCAATCATCTCTACTCAGGTATACTGTTAGCTCAATTACTACTGCCACACCCCTTCCAGAAAGTCCACACCACCACTCACATCTCCACCTCCACATGGATCGCACCCTGGTCTGCCTCCCACCACCTAACCCCCGCCCGCCCCCAAAAAAAAAATTTAAAAGAAACGAAAATAAAAATTAATCAGAAAAAGGAAACTTATTTTGTTAATCAAGAGCAATACTTTATGTTGATCAGATGTTGGCGGGTCAAGATGCCTAAAGGCTGGACAGAAAAAGAACCAACTATTGTCCTCTTTCCAGGAAGGGAGGACTCTTAAATGCAGTCATTGCCATCTGGCCATCTCCTAGTTCAAGCTAATAATGTTCTTGCACGAGAAAACTCTGGAAATCAAAACCCATACACAATGTAGGAAACACAACAAGGAAAGATGAAACAATAGAAAAACCCAAGGATATATTTGGCTTGACAAAATGCCCATGAGAGGAAAGAAGAAACAATCGGAAAACCCAACACGTCATAGCTGTACAGGCTAGAACCAATTCAACACTCCCCATCTAAATACGAAAATGACCAAACGGTGAGAGTAGGATTCTCCTATTCTTACCTCCCACACCTAGCAGACAGGTAAAAAATAAATAAAATCTTATCCTTGCTGAACGCTCTGGTACAGGGTATCAAGTCCTTAACCTTGCTCTAAAACTGAAGTCAGGTAATCATGCAGACAAGAAATAACCCACACAGCAAGAAGTAAGGTGCTTCTTATGTTACAAGACACGGCCTTTGGAGAGCACCTTAAAGTTTGCTCCTAGGAACCTTCAACTGGACAAGTGTATCACCCATGGTCTAACAAGAAAAAATAAAAGGCTGCTGCCTTTTTTCCTTTCAACAGAGAATAAAAATTGATTGTGAGAACAATCTGGTGATAAACACCAGCTTTTTCTTCCCAAAGTGATTCAGAATATTTCCTAAAATGTTTTGATGCAACAGACATCGTCCAGATGGGTATATTGGCTCAGGAAACCTTAGTTTGACCTATGGTTTGCTTTTATACACCTTAGGCTTCTTGTTTTTGGGTTTATTGAAATAGATTACAAACCTATACGGTGGAAATAATGTACTACATAGGATTAGTACTTGGGAGTTTTTTTTTTAACCAATCATAGTTGTGTAAGGATTTGACACTGGATCCTATTTGGGGATCCTAGCTTGACATCCCAAACCTTATTTTTCTCATCTCGCGTCTACTACTCTCTTCCTCTCTTTTCTTTCTCCCAAGAACATCTTCATTCCTTCAAACTGTGGTCAAGATAATCTCACCAATAATTGATCATCCCCAACCCAACTTTATTTCTTTTAATCCTCTAAAAAACACACCCATCTCAGGAAGTCATCCACAACAATCTCCATAAACCAATCCAACCATCAGAATACCATAATTGGATTGTATCACCCTCACAGCTCTAGAAGAATCAGATCCAAGTTGCAGCCTCATCTGAAAATTTAAGTACATAGATTCCCCTCATCTTCACCTAGTAAGAAACCCAGAAAACAAACACTAACACACTGCTGTTCCAACTTGAGTAATAATTCACTACAGATGAACACCAAACAGCTGAGAAAGGTATAACCTAGCTACTACTCACCCTAGATCCACACTACTGACTCTTATTGGATCCTTTTCCAATCTACAAATGCATCATGTTTTGCCGACCAAAGCAACCACTTCCAATTTAGATTGTCATGAAGAAATTTCACCAGATTAAACATTGATGGTTATTTTTGTATGACCTCACTCATCATCATTATTGGAGTAAGCCTAACCCTTCCAAAGTAAAATCTAATTTAATTCAATGATACCTCCCAAAGAATGACATTTCCTACAAAGATATCTAAAGGGAACCAACATTTAATCACTTTTTTTGTGGGCGGGGGGAATAATTACAAAAAGTGCAGTACATTGCCGAGAGATTATTGACAAGGTAACCATTCAGGTTTTCTAGAGGGCCCTTGCAGATGAGTTACTATGGATGGATTCCTACTGATCCTCAAAAAGAAAGCAACATCCTATATATGGGATCCATCTAATCATTCATTTGTTATGGACAGATTCCAACTTCAAGGCAGGCAAGCAACTTTCAACTAAATTCTGATGGGTGTTCCCTGAGCAATAGTAGACCACCAAAAGTCAGGGGCATTTGGCAATCAGTAGAAACATACGCAAGTAACCAAGACCACCAGCAAGTTGGGAAAAGCAAGTTAAACGAACACAGAAAGATAGGCAAAGCAAGTTCAATATCTATTAACAGCTCAAATCCGTCCTATCGGTTTGACAATCCTATGGTTCCACTTGAAAAATCTACACTGCTAGAGTTGAAGCAACAATCTCATAGGCTTGAAGACTTGGTAATTTATTTCGAGTAGGTAACAGAAGAGGAACATAAAATTCCAGAATACTCCACGATCTACAATTGATATTCAGGAACAATTACCCAGTAGACCACCCAAATAGAGAACTCCTTTACAGCACTGTAGCTTCTACTATCTCATTACTTGTCACAGAATTATTCTTTCTTAAAT
Source organism: Hakea prostrata (assembly GCF_041222555.1). NCBI lineage: Eukaryota > Viridiplantae > Streptophyta > Magnoliopsida > Proteales > Proteaceae > Hakea > Hakea prostrata. The sequence goes on along the minus strand of NC_142606.1, from coordinate 13,497,751 downwards.
CTTATCAATGAAACTATGGCAAATCATACAAGTACACTCCCCTGACATTCGATGCTACATTTGCAAACTGTAACTCTATTATGAATCTTCCAAAGTGGTGCTTTATTTTTATGATGATGCAGAGAAATGAAATGCAACTTTGATAGACATTTTAATTTGTACTCCATATAGACCTCAGTTACTTCAGGAATATCCTACTTGCAACAACTGTACTTGCCGAAAGCAGTGAAGCAGCTAAAGTTGCACAAAAACTAGCTCAGGTTCAATAACAAAAAACCTATTTCTTACACTGTAAGTTGTGCGCATATCTCTCCAAACCGTTCTAAAATGAAAGGATTCGCTTCGTTTTGGAAACCAGATAGAAGTTATAGCTAAACAATAAAAAATAATGCAGGAGGATATCAAATAGTAAAATAAAATCCATAAGGACGTTTTAAAACCAAAAAGCTATAGAAATGAACTCACGTTTTCTTCATTAAAGCCTTCTCGGCATAACGTTTCTTCGCAAACATCTTACCCTTGATACCCAAGGCCTGATTCAAAAGAACAGATCTTAATATGTTAAAATTTAGAGAGCACAAAATAAATTTCCAAGAGGGATGCCAGAAAAGAAAATGCAGGAAAAGCAATAACAAGAAGTTAACAGATAGACATTTATCTAAAAATAAAAAATAGAGAATACCTTCTGAGCAATAGAAGATTGCTTGTGAACTGCACGAGCTTCCTTCTTACGCTTTCGCTCGAAGTGATCAGGGCGATAGCCATGTCGCTTGCGATGAAGGTCGATATAATCTCCTTGAGGCTAAAGAAGATCAACAAAGAATAAGAAAGGAGAACTGTAGTCAGTAAAGGAAATCATTAACACAAGCATGTTATCTGCACAAAATAAACGTCATATTTCACATACCATTGTGACCGAGCAGGGGAAGTTTCTGCAGAGAAAGAAAAGGAAAACCTTCGCTACTTGGGTTTAGGGTTTTCGATTTGAAGGAGTAGGAATTCGGAAAGAGGTAGACTACTCCCAAGTGTCTGAGGTTGGTTTTGAACTAAGCACCGCTTTGCACCGAACGGCCAGGTCCTAGATTGGCGAGGCCGAGGAGGGGAGGGAAGGGATTTTTATTTGCCGCCGCTGCCAAAGCGATCGATCGTGCCACGACAGTACAATATGACCTAACGGTTGAGAATCAAACTGTGGGTGTATTTATAAATAAAAAAATTTATTTTTACATTGAAGATTTAATTTTGTATAAATTTACACAATAAGTCCTTGAAAGTCTTCGTTGCCGTCGACGGAGGACCCGGACCTGGAGGAGGTGGTGCTCAACCTACTTTCGCTGCTGCTTCTCTTGCTTTTGCTCATTTTATGTATAATTAATATGCCACGATACTTACTAATACTAATCCTCCTCAGCCACTGAAACATTACGCGTGTATTTGCTTTAAAAATGCACCACTAGCAGAGAGAGTCGAAAAGTTTAATAATAGATTTAAGGATTTATTTTATAAATTTATAAAGAATTAAATCTTAAATGTAAAAGGTAAAATGTTTTATTTATTTACAAGTACACCTCCACAGTTAGATTCTTTAACCGTTAACTCATCTTATGATGGCATAGCACGAGGAATATTTTGGTAGCAAATAAAAATTCGGGAAGCCAAAGATAGTATTTTAAAGCGGTTAAAGTCTTAAAGATCCAACTTCCCTAAGGGAGGTCTTGGGTTCGCACCCACTCGGCGACATTAATATAAAAAAGCTCCCTTGAGGATGTAAATCGTGGTGCGCGTAAGCCTGGCCGGATAAACCTCATATCAAAAAAAAAAAAAAAAGGAAGCGTTGGAAAAATTATCGAGGGGTTTTAAGGTTTTAGCCATATTCATTTTAAGTTTATAGTTTTATCCTTTAAAAATATATTATAAACTAAATTACATACACATCCTCCAAGTTTATACAACTATGTTTATACTCATCAAAATCTGTTTCACTACAAACGTCCCCCTACACCTAAACCGTTGGGTTACTCTTTTTTTCATAACTAGCATTAATTTTTATTTTTTTTAAAGAAAAAGAACCTTATTGAATCGTCTTGTAAGCAAGGTTTAAAGTATAGGTATCGAGTATCGTATCGATCAAGTGATTTTAAGAAACGTATCGTCTCGTATCGAGTATTGTATCGCTTTGGCTAATACATTTTAGCGTAATTCAATAGAGAGACGCATCAAGATATATAGTATAGCTTGGATTAAATATGAATACATATCGACTGATATCGTATGGTATCGTGAAATACTTTAAACATTGCTTATAAGTGAAAAGAAATTATTATACTTACAAAAAAAATTTATTTTTCCTTTTTAGATACAACAGCATTTTTTAGAAGGTTTTTTTTTATAGAACCACATTCTCCCTTGCTGATCACGAGCAATTCCTCTTATCCCTGCCTGTGTAAACTATTAGAAGGGTTTTTTTTATAGAAAGAACTATTAGTAGTTATAGCGGATCCATCTGCGTTTTTCTTGACCCAAGAATCTGCCCGTAATTCCCATCTAATGTGCTCTGGATTTCTGCTCTGAAGTAGGTTGGTTCTTTGGGCTAAGGTTTTATTGATCTGTCATCTTTTGAACTCTTCATTCTTGTTAGATATGCCAACCTTCTTAGACAAGAAATCTTCCTATCCTAAGCTCTGTCATTATAATTTTTCCACACTAACCACATGGCATTGAATGTTGAGTCATCACATAACCTCATCGTCTTTAGTAAAGGTGTCTGATATAAATTTGAAACATAAAATATGTGAATGTAATGGAATAAATTCTAGGGGATGTAAATGTAATTGTCTTAAACCCCAACTCTCTTATGTAATTAATTCACTAGATCGAACCCAGACGAGTGAAAGGTTAAATTGGTAGTTCATGTTTTGTTGTTGATAGTGTTGATCAACTATTGTAGCTTGAGGTAACAGAACAACCTTGGAAAAAATTGCCAGATTAAGACATGCTTAGAAGAGTGAAATCATTATGATTTATCTTATCCTTCCATTCAAATATTCTTAAGAACATAGATAAAATTGTACTATAATATTTTCCATGAATTAAAATGAAGCTTTCCGATCAGAATCTTTGGGTGAAATTAGAAACTTGAGGTACTTTGATCAGTTTGATCATTCAATCTTCATCTTGTAACAGGTACCAACATTTTTCGTTCTTCCTGAATTCCAAAAAACACAGCAGAGGATTTTTTTTCCGTTAATTTCATTCCAACCTCTCAGTTTAAGCCACATGATAGGATTCTTCTGCAGCAGTTTTAAGCGTTGAAATTTAGGGGGTCAGGTGTCAAATCTTTTCTTTTTACCCAAAAAAAAAGTGTTAAATCTTTTCTGGATTCCATTTTGACCTTCAAGGGGAAGGTACTCAGTAGGCAAAGACCACCTTTGGGCTCAACCCTTATTGGAGTCCCAACTCTTCCAATGCAACACAGCTAAATTTTCCCATGGGCAAACAAATCCTGAATGTTCCTCCCATTTGGGGATTTTTCATACTGAGGATTTGAAAGGAGACATGAATACAAGGTGAGTCCATCCCTATCTCATATCTCATCTCTCTCCCTGCAACTCTTTTGGTTTGATCAAATGCTTACTCCATAGTCAAATCAATGCTATATGAAGTATAAACCTCTCTCTATTTTCGTATTTTAGTTGGATTGCTCTGCCCACTTACAAAAGAAAGGGACATGACAGAATAAGAGCTCAAATCATTCTAGTTCTCAAAAGGGATGTTTACTCCTGAAATCAATCAGGAAGCTGCAGAATTTGATTGAATACGGGGTTCAATAGATAAGGCATTGGCTTGCACAAACAGGTTCTACAGATTCAGGGCAACCAATCCAATGAGAAAGATCCAAGGCCATTAAGGTTTGGTACAGACCCTCACAGAAGTGGAAACAGAAGCACGGAACCACTGAATAAGTTACGAATCAGGGGATTGTCTCTGGGACTGTTTACTTCTTTCTTTGAAGCTTTTAGTTTACTGATAATTTTGGGTGAATATAACCTTAAGTTGATCGAGGGTAAGAAATTTGCCAATAAGAAAGAACAACAATGGTGCCAATGCAGGGTTGGTTGAGTGGTAAAGACCCATACTTCTCAGTGGGGAGGTCTTGGGTTTGACCCTTGCGGACGGCATTTCATTTCTAGTATTCAAAAAAAGCACCGGTACCAAAAAAAAAAAGAACAACAATGGCATATCAATGCAGGGGAGGGTGAACTTAGGCATGTGGTCTATCTAAGAAATGATAGATAATCTCATTGCACCTTCTAGTTGGACTTATTCAAACTAGTCCTGATCATCTAAAAGATATAGCATTCATGATATTGTACAGAGTACAAAGAGTATTAACACCCAGGTCCATTTGAGAAGGGAGCCACAGTCAATAATGAAATCAATTTACCTGGCAATTTTCTTCAAGAATGGCTAAAGAATATTCTGCACACTATAGTTACATGGCTTGCTAGGTAGGCTCCCTAACCACGGAGGGATGCTCGAGGTACAGCAGGTAAACCAAGTTCGTCTTCAGCCTGTAAACGAGAGTTATTAAAATGAAAGATGAGAAAAGTGACAAAAGGAAAACCAAAATGAGGCCTTAACGTAAAAGCAAGCAAAACTACCTCTACAGTAAAATAGATGCACATAAAAATGCATAAGGACCCAATAAGAAGTTAAAAAAGGAAAACAGAAATGAGATGGGGGAACCAAAGGAAAACAGAAATGAGATGTTGTTCTACACTCTGGATACAACTGCCATTTGGTGGCTCGGTTAACTACCAAGTCCATCTACTAAGCATGTGGCATGTCATGTTTCACCAAACACAGGAAAAAAATTCCTTCTAAAAGGTCATAGTCATTTGGAGCAAATACTTGTACCATTAAGAGAAAATTCCATTGAACAAACTTTGTGCTTCAATCCCAAGCATGGTTCGAAATCCACTCCCACTGGCTAACTTTAAGATCGCACGGGATTTCCTTTTTCGAGTTACTGATGTCCAATTGTTTCATAAGATTGCACTTTCAAAGATAATTTGAAGTCGCTTGCAGTTGTCAAAAATTCCCAGAACAGCACAAGGTTTTTGAATTTTGATCAATGTGCCACCTCCATATTTGAATCATTAGGGTGTTATCTGTTCAATAACCTAGAGTGATTTAATGCATTCTACATTCTCTAAGTAACTATAGCATCATACAGCATTAAATACTAATGCTGAAAAAATAAACTTGATCCGTACTTAGTTCAAGTGCTTCATTGTATTCTAGTTTCTGACTTGTCTTAACACTCCAATGTAGTCTACCTTTTCTACTAGATGAAACCCACCAAAAGATAATAATCACAATAATTAAAATAAAAAGAGGGAAATTTTTCAAGACATTCAGATTTTAAAAAAGATTTACTTAATAAGATATATTTTTTTTAAATATTTACTTAATGGAAACTCTTTTTGAAAATAATTACCAAATTCCAAATTTGAGATAATGTTTTCCGCCCGACTAATATTCTAGCCTGAACTACCCAAATTACCCTCAAGTCTTTCATTGCAAATGATTAAATTGATGAATGATAAGAGGACTAAGAGCTACAAAAGACAAGATATGTTGTGGGCCCTAGAATTGCTAAGAAATTGAAGGGAATTGGTAAGTGCTTTTCTAAAAGATTTGAGAGTGATTTGGGTAGTTCATGGTAGAATATTAGTTGGGCGGGAAAAATTATCACAAATTTGGGATTTGGTAATTATTTTCAAAACAGGATCCATTAAAGTAAAAAATTAAAAATTTAAAAAAAAAACAAAAACATCTGATTGAGTTTTACTTTTTGAAAATCTGACCATCTGGGAAATTTTGCCCAAAAAACATACAATACCCAAACATCATCATTGTCCACTGGTGCAGTGTCTGGATACCACAAGGACGTTCATTTTTCTTATTTGTAATTCTACTCCAACAAGGAAGAGAAACTAGGGAAGTATACGTCCACTTGAGCCATCTCTTAGGAAGACTCCACCGATAAAGGAAAAACTGTTACATGATGTAGAACTATAGTGGATTCTAGGTTTCTCAAGAATATTCTCTTCTAAAATATGAAAGTGGTAATATATTACTTCATTTCAATGTAGAAATGGTCTGCCAGCATAAGATAGCTGGTTCCTTAAAAGTGGTAAATCCTAGTAAGGAACATGGTAAACTTTGAGAGAGAGAGAGTGTTTGATGGCAAGGAAAAGAAAGCATTATGTTGATATCAGTAGAAAGTGAAGCTGCATATTGGAACAGTTGAAGAAGGTGGACAAATTATAGAAAAATTAAGAGGGGCACATAGAATTGTCACATCGTGTAACATTTTTTAGGATAATTAAGACAAGCAGTACTAGAAAGCTTGGCAGTTTTGGAATGATAGAACAACATAAGGAATCACAGAAAGGTGGTTAGGGAGAGATTTTAGAAAGAATTGAATTTCTAATTTTTTTTTTATTTTTTTCCCCTAACAATGGGTATCACAGGAATATCATTAAAAAGAAATGACCAAGCAATGACATCATAGTTGTCACGGCGACGAGGCGATGCGAGGCGGTTTTAGCTAGTTGGGGCGATGAATCGACGAGGCGCCCTCAGAGGCGCTTTTGAGGCGGTCGAGGCGTTTTAAGTAAAATTTTTACTTTATGTACATCTCATACACTAATTCATTATAAACCTATCTTATATATAATAAAAAAACTAATATTAGCCATTTAGCCTACCTTAAGTCATCCATAATACTACAAACCACACATAGTAGGTCCTAAATAAATTCCAAGTATCATACTACTTGGAGTAGGAATTGTATGGAGTAACCAGATAGCAAGGTTCGAGTATGAAAGATGTTGAATGACCTTTAAACAACAAGAATCAAATACTACTTGGAGTAGGATAGGATGCGATAATCATATAGCGAGTTCGAGTATGACATCAGAACATTACATGGATAACAACCACGTGAAAGTCACAGAGAAGTAGCTATGTCACAAGAACCATAACAGAAACTTTAATTGCAATTTGCAAGTCACAAAGAAGTAAATAATTAGTTAATAATCTCCAAACATAAATTAAATAACGAGTAGCAACTTATAACATTGTTAAAACACAAAAGAAAAAGAAAAAAAGCATGTTGGCGACATACCGTCGCCTGAGATGGTGAACAAAATCACCGGAGGCCGTTGCAAAACGTTAATGAATTAATGTTACAAATGATCCCATGTATTCCGTGTAACATTTGTATAAGCATTCAGCCATTAGATTATTCCCAATTGGAATCTAATTTCCAATTTATTTTTGGCCTTTGATTTGGAAAAAAAAATGGTGGTTTTTTAAAATCCCATAAGGCGGTCGCCTCAGGGTCTGAGGCGTCCAAGGCGTCCGAGGCGAGCCCGAGGCGACGCCTCAGAGCCTGAGGCGCCCGCCTTATGGGCTCCAACTGAGGCGATACTCGCCTCAGGCCCTCTAAGGCCGCCAGGACGCCAAGGCGTCGCCTAGGCGACGCCTTGACAACTATGAATGACATAGCACACAATTGCTGGATATAAAAAATTAACCCCTCCCAAGAAAAAGGTCATAGTGTAGTTGTTTACTTTTTGGATGGGAGATGGGCGAGACAGAAGCCTTGTGGGAAACCCACCCTCCTTTGCATAAAAAGACAGTACTGCAAGGAACACAAACATCTTTCTAGTCTTTCCAATGAACTAGAAGGGCGGTGGGGAAAAGAAAATGCCAGCAGTTTTTTTTTTTTTTTGGTGTGTGTGTGGGGTGTTGGGGTGGTTTGGAGTCATTGTTGGTGTGGACAAAATGAAGATGCATCAGCAAATTATATTTCTTGACTCCAAAAGTAGGAGCCACTGCAAAATAAATAATAACAGGTATTGACCTCTGTCAAAAACTTCACAGGTATGCGCTGTACAAGGGTATGCGTATGCTAATTGAAAACTTCATAACAATAACAAAAGAAGGGAAGGGGGGTGGGGGGTAGCCTTTTCTTCATCCATTGTAGCAACTTTAAAAGCTCATAGCAGAAGAGATGGAGGTAAGCAGTACCTGTGCATTATGCCTGCCTGGTGGGCCGGCTGCATGCCCTGATGGAGCTGAAGGTAAGTTTAGTTCTGATTCCACATCTGATTCTTTATCAGGTTGAAGGTAACTAGGCACACCATCGGATTCAGTCTCCATTCCCATGTCAGCTTCCAAGGCATCAAGCTCTGATCACAGAACCCCATATAAAATTAGAAAGAATATTTTTCTATAAGACTAAAATAAAATAAAATAAAGGAAAGGTTTTCCTCATGGACAACATAAAATTTACCGCTTTTCCTTTTCTCTTTTTTTTTTTTTTTTTTGGGGTTGGGAGGGGGGAAGGGGGGATTTACAGAAGAACACCAAACCGAGAAACTACATGATATTTAACATTTATAACTTACCCCCCATGAGATCTTCCTCATCTATGTCATCAGGTACATTATAGCTTCTACCAAGAGATTCTTGAATTTCTGTGCTCACATCCATCAGGTCCATCATCTCATCTTGCATGTTCTATCAAAAGAAGAACAAAATTCTTCAATTTCACATATTTTCAATCTAAGATTAAAGATAGAAACAAGGATAAGAAATACATACATCTATGTCTTGAATCTTCACAGTCTTCATCATTCCTTTCAACTCCTTGTTTGCAGATTTCAGAGCTGTCATCTGAACACAGAAAAGAGTTAGCTTGTCAAAAGTTACAGTGACAATGGACAAGTAATATTACTGGACCCCTGAAACTTATATTACTGGTGAAAACTCCTACCAACGATATAAAACTATAGCAAAAAAAGTGGTCCAACTAGGAATCCAGACATCAGATGAACATACTAAGATTCACTTCTAGACCTTGGCCACCATGATTAATGCCGTAACCAGTCAGTCAGCCAATAAGAATGCTGCAATCGACAGAAACCTTGAGAAACAATCTTTTTGGCTGACACATTGATTTTATAGCATTTAACCATCCAATAAACAAGAGTGCTTTTCCTTCTCTAATTCTCCCTTCCTTCCACAAGACTGGTGTCCTTTACCTGAGCAAGATAGATAGATATAATCATCTGATAATCCTAGATACCTAATAGTCAGATCACTCTGGCTTTGACCTAAATGAGCAACGAGTTATGGATCCCATATTGGGATTTTTGTTTATAAGAAGGGTCAAAGGTTTCCTAATTAATCCACTTAGGAAACCTGACCTAAACAGTCCCAAAAATCTGCCATGTGATGGGTCAGAGGCCCTAAATTTTGTGTAACATGCATGTCCCACGTTTCCTGCTTAAACAGCATGATTGGAAATTTATCAAGTAGAAAAATTGAAAATCCTCAACTAAAGGATGGTGCAGAGAAGAAGTCAGAGAACCATAGGCATACACGGACATACACAGGGATGCATGCCAATGCATAGGAGGATATTTTATTAAAGAAGGCTCTAAATTGACTATTCCAAACCACGTCCATGAAATAGCTACCCCATCTGTCCGCATGGCTGAAAATGACGGATCATTTGGGAAGCTCCTCAACAGGGCCATTGTAAAGGCAATTTTCCGATATAGTTCTGATGTATTTCTAGCAATTATAACAGTCAACCAGAAAGGTGGTTACGACAATTTGATAGGACAACTTATTTGGGACAAATACCTTTCAAATGGAACACCATGAGCTGATGAGTTAATCAATATTTCACACATTGTTGGTCAATACGACTAGAAAGCATTAAGGTACTACAACTCCATAAACCCATAGTTGAGGTAGCAAAATATCCATTGAGAAAAATGCTTTGAAATTGTGAAATGAGCTACTCATACAGCTACTCATACACATGAACAAATGGACCATCAACAATAAATAATACTTGAACATGCACCAAGTAGCATAACTAGAGCAACCACCCTACGTCCCCTGGTTGGCAACGGTGTGCTGAGGTAGCTGCTCCAGCACTCAGACACATGACCACCGTGCTCCCATGGACAAACAGAAAATCCTGGCAGTATGATTGTCATTTTGTGCCGCACTGTGTCTGGGCACTAAGGCAGCATACAACAGGCACACAGGTATGTACACACACACATATATATAGAAGCAAAGAAAAAGAAGTTACTTAATACATACAGTTTGTTGAGCATCTTTAATTCCCTCAGCAGCAAAGGCAACCTGGTCAAGATTGAATGTCTGGTTGTAGAGCATATCTCGCTGTCCCTCATACCTGATCAGAAGAATCTAGTTGCAGTAAATACTTTAAAAGAGAGGGGGGGAATGCCATGGATTTTAAATTTACAACAAATACTTGTTTATAACCCAGTTGGTAATTTTCATGATGATCCTAATCCAGCATACCATCAGAAAATATATGGTAACAATTTGATGTATGGAATGCGGCGAATGCCACCTAATCAGCTGGAATGATCTTATGGTCTAACCTGACAGGAACTCGGACCCAAAAAAGGAAATTTGGTGCAACGAAGTGGAAATGCAACATCTGCTACAAGGAAAGGATGACACACCATGTCCTCTAAGTTTGATCCCTATTTTGACAGGAAATCTAATCACCACTACGAACATCGAAAGGTGTGAGTTTAGATCCGACACCATTAGACAATGGTTACTAAGATTAACTTTAGGAAATGCTGGATTAGACAATAGTATGACTAAGTATGCTATCACTTGTAACTGCACTGTCTAAGTTTTTATAATATTTTTCATTCTCTCATTAAAAAAAATTAAAAAAAAAAAAAGAAGAAACAGACCCCAAGCTCAGCCAATAGCAAGAGAAACAGTAAGGCAGCCCAAAACCTTACCCAATAATAAGCTACAGCCAAACAGCTTCATGAAGGAATTTCTGTCCAATTCCAATCAAAGCTGCAACAATTCTTAAATATGTAAAGGAGAAAAATGGAGTCCTATTTGTACTCAAAAGAGAAAAAGAAGCCTGAAACCAACCCAACTCCATATTGCTAAATAGAATTAAAATATCAATTCATTAACTACAAAAATTAACCCGTCCAGTTAAGAAAAAATCCTACATCCAATTTCATCAATTCTCCGACTCCTAAAGTCCAGTCTGTCAAGCTAAAATGTGAATCCAAGTCACCCTTATAATGATATCAATGTTGAAGTGAGACCTATCTTGTGATGCAGGCCTGATTAGGCTGCTATGGTGGGCTGTATTGGAGAGAGAATTAGAAATTAGACAAGGAAGAGGAAAGGGAGTGCTCAGACTCACACCAGCCACACAGGCTCTCATAAACATAACTCACTCCATTCTATTCAATCTGCCAACTGTATCCTAATACAATCTATTTGAAGAAAATAAAATGGAAACCCTAAGTGAAATCAAAATCCAAAACAAAATCCTAACCAAAGTCTTAACTCACTCTTATGTAGAAATAATAAACAAATAAAAGACTAAATTAAAACCCGAAATAGAGACTTAATCAAATCCAACTCTTGTTGGATCAAACCCCATTCAACCAGTTCTTTTGGGGTTGGACCAAAACCGATTGAACCAGTTTGATAGCATCACCTTGCACTGATTACATACTTATGTTTAAAGAGGTTAATAAGAGACTCCTGATTGGAATCTAAAATTGAAAGGAAAAAAAAAACTCCAAAACCGAGTTTGAAATTAACTACTACCAACATTATCTAAAAAAGAGGTCAAGTTAAAAATACAGAATAACTCTTAACTCCTGAAAGAAAAAGAGAAAAAATATATATGTATAGTTTCCCCTGGTGGTGTTACTGCATTGATGGCCCTACATCATCTCACGCTACATGATTTACAAAATTGCAAATAAGATGAGCAAATTGCCAACCCAAAAAAAGGGAAAAAAGGGCACTTACATTCTCTTTTGCTTGAGAACCCTCATAGCTCGAGCTTTAACAGCTTCCTGGGCAGGACCAGGCCGTGTTTTCTTGATTTGTTCTCTGTATCTAGTAAGCTCAGAATCAAGCCTTTTGATCTTCTCATCAACAGTTTCACCTCGCTTATTGATCTAAAAATAGTTACACATTAATAAAGGAAATACCAGAGCATTAGCATCACACAGGGAATGTTATATGTGATTTGCAGTTATGACAACTCCACATATAAGTATATACAAATAAGAATTGTATTTAGAGTATCAATAACAACAAACTCTGCAGATAACCTTTTTGTAATTATGCATAGGGAAAATATGGGAGACAGTAAAGTGAAGAAGAAGGACGAGGAAAAGAGAAGAACCAGAGTTGCAAGGAGAGAGACAGAGAGAAGAGAAATTACATAAGCAGAAGAAGAAGCAAGGGAGAGAAGAGTGCAATGCACATGCACACTCAATTCAATTCATTCTATTTCATACCCAACAAACGATGATTACATGAGTATTTAACGAAAAATTAAGAGACTTCTAACCCAAGTAGCCTACTCCTTAGTTGAAACCCCAACGGGATTCTAAATAAAATTATAAGATAAACTCAATTAATGAACCTAAAAGAAATTAAATATCACACTAAACCCAACATTTAATTCTTGATCTTCATCCAGAAACCGAAGTTATATGTGTCGGTGCAAGGCTGTGCTGCGTCATTCCATCTCAATTCTTGCTGCATCAGAAAGTTAGTGGTTCACTCTTCTTGTTATTGAAATTATTTTTGTTGACATGCCTTATTTTATTATCCAGATAGTGTAGGAGTCCAAGTTAGTTTTAACTATATCTTCCGTCTAGTTTCAGGGAAAAATATGTTTGTGGTCTTTGAATATAAACACATAACCAAGGATTAGAGATAGGAGCTTGTAAAATGGGTTTACCAGCTGGAGCCTGATTCTGAGTTCAGCTTTCTCCTTCCACTTCTCCCTCTGCTCAATTCCAGAATCCCTCCTTCAAGTCTGGTCCTTTGCTCTTTTATTCTTCTTCTATTGCATTGTTTCGCATTAAATACTACTGCCCCATCCTGATGTAATTCTGGGAACCCATAGGAACTGATAGAATCCTCTGGTCGAAAGACATTTTGATTTGAAATCATGGGATTAACCTCATAACCTTATAGTATCCCAACAGCTGGATCTTGTCCACCCAAATCATTTTGATTAAGAGAATAACAATCAGCAATTAGATTTTCTGCTTCAATCCATGACTATTAGGGATATTACTAGGGCGGATTGTATACACGGGAGATAATAGACCTGCTCCCAGTTCCTCCTGTGATTGGAATTCCAATTTTTTTTCTGGGGGGGTTGTGAGGTAGGAATTTGCTTCCTACAGCTTCCATGCGTTTCTTTTTCTAAAATCTTCCACTTATCATAGGTGTTTTCACAATCTTGGACTAAAAGACGAATCAAAGAGATCTAGAACAACATCCTCCTCAGTCAACACTCTTCATTGCTATCAACTATCAAAACATGTAAAGAAACCTCATCTTTTATGATAAAATTAATTTAATAACTAGTATGGTTACACATTATTTTTCATCCTGATGTTTATGCATGATGCTTGTTATGAATTGTTTACTAAGGCTCTGTATGGTAACAATTCTGTCTCTTTTTTTCATGTTTCTAGGCCTGACACAAGTTTTGTGCTTCTTGTGTTTTTTGCACCTTTCTGGGCCTGGGATTTTGTATGGTGACACTTAGGAAAAAGATGTTTCAATAGCAACAAAGGAAACACAAAGCCCTTTTAAAGTTATATTATGTTTTATATGCGAATGACCCTTTCACGCTCATGACTTAAGCATACATATTGTGCCACCGCAGTTCCTTAAAGAAGACACCTTATTCATTGAAGGAACATTAATTTGGTGTTTCTACAATGAGGCTAAATTGTGTGCTAAACAGCTGCTTCATGCCAAAAGAACAGCAACATGAACCAGAACACTTATACACAATTTGGCCTGTTTCTGTTCCAAAATCACTAATAAACACCAAAAACTTTTTTTCTTGGAACTTTACCAAACAGAGCCTTATATTGTTCTTTGTTCTAGATGTGTATTTCCATGTGTTTTTGCAACGTTCAAAAAGTATCTTGGTTATGTTAAGTCCTTCAGAATCAACCGACCTCTACGATTTCCCATACCAATACTTTAAACCCTGACAGTGACTCACAACATCACTCTGAAGTCTCCACCAGTCAAGACGACACAGTAACACAATGGGCACCGAGGTAAAAAGGCCTCAGATTCAAGAAGGTATGCTAATCATATTTTTAGAGATTAGTACCCTACAAAAACTTGTACCGGATATGCTAACATGCAAATCTGAATTGTTTGTTTGTCTACGTAATAGCGTAAATGAAATGGTTTGTAGTCCTTCAGAACTTCCTTGCACTCTTTCATTTTCTAAACGAAAATATAAGCGACCATCGATGTAAGTTTTAATTTGACAAGAAACGCCTTTATTCCCTTTGGCATAACTTCTTAACAAAGATTGGGGAAAATTTGGAAATTTCTTTAACTAAAGGGACTGCCTGTTTGATCTAACCTAGTTTGAAATTTGGAAACTTCATTTACTTGCCACTTACTCACAGAGTCACAGCCAACCACAAGGGAACCCCCACACCAAAAAAAAAAAAAAAAAACTGCACAATTCTATTTAACGCAAACACGATATAGTAAACCGGAGAAATGGATCGAGAGAAATACCCTTTCGGAGGCATCTTGAATGGAGGGAGGGGGCTCTTTGTCTTTCTTGACACCGAAAATCTTCTTCATGTTCTTCCTCCCTGTTCGAGGCTGAAAAATTCCTAACCAACAATATGGAGTTTCGATGTCAATCAATTTGTAAAACCTCCCGGAAATCGGAATTGCCTAGGGTTTTGAATTTTATGAAGCGATGAGAACAATTTCGACGAAGCCAGAGGCGAAGTAATCAGAAACGTGTAGGAAGATCGAATGTCAATTGTTGAGGAAGAAGCAAGAAGCACCGCATTATAATTAATTGCAGAATCAAAAAGAAATAAAAAGGGGTGGATACTTGGGCGGGTTTCTGGTTTACCTGTCAACCAAGACCCGCCCACCGGAAAGGTAAAATTTTCAAAATAAAAGTTAGAGTGGAGTTGGAATTTTTTTTTTTTTTTTTTTTTTAATTTAAGAAGATCGGTGGAATTGGATTAGATATCTATATGAGTTGGTCTCGATACTTCTCAGTAGAGAGGTCATAAGTTTGACCATTACGGATGACAAAGTCCCCTTAACGATTTAATCAAGGTGCGCGCAAGCTAGCTGACTCTGATGAACCTCAAATACCAAAAAGTTGGTCTCAATAGCTGATGACATTCAGTTTGGAGAATACAATCTTATACCCTCACAAATAGAAGATCTCAACTCATATTCTTAGACATAAAGGATAGTAGCGTGTGCCACAGGCATAAGGGATCACAAAGGGGCTTTATTAATATGCCTCAGCAAGAGTTTTAGTTTTTTTTTTTTTTTTGTACAAAGGAGCCCATGACCTCTTCACTAAAAGGTGTTGGTTTCACCACTAGAACAACTCTACATTGGCTAATACAATTTTATTTTTGAGTAGACATTTCTATGTCTTACTTTCTTTCTTTTTTGGGTATAGAACTTCATTCATGGAAAAACATTGTGAGCTACAATGGAGGAGTCCAATTCTATAAGAGAGAAGATCCAAGGACTGGAATTAGATCAAACTGAAAAATATAGCATCTTTCGGGACAGGACATCCGCACATGCGTTACTCTCCCTAAAAACATGTTGAGCTTTACATTCAATGAACTTGAAATTTAGATAAAAAATATCATCCAAGACTGCGAGGTTGTCCAATGGGCCCTGAGTTTTCTGTGCCTTAATCCCCTTGATCAACACGGCACAATCAAATTATAGAATAACAAAATCATATCCTTCTCCCATTGTGTATGACATTTCATCTCTTAATGCCATGGCTTCAACTTCAAGAGGAGTTTGGGCCTGGGCTGGTTTAGAGATCTCCAATTTACATTACCCCTCAAAATCCCTAATAATGAAGCCCAACCCACACTTGCATTTATTTCTTTTCATAGCAGCGTTTGAATTCAATATCACCTAGCCATGATCAGGAGGCCTCCACTCCGATCTTTTATCCCTTTGTTGTATCTAGATTCCTCTCGTAGATGGTTTGTTGGTTTTTATGAAATCTCCCAGTTATGATACCACTTTATCAATTGCCTTACTTGGGGAAATGATATTCTTGTTAATTATGAGATCATTCATTGAAATCCAAATATGCCATGTTAGAAAAGTTACCAAACTGAAAACTTAATCAAAATCTTTTCCACTAGAATTTACAGATAGTTCCATGACTGTATCCATTCATGGACTTCAACACAAATGACAAAGGAGAGCAAAACCACCCCGCACGTGCAAAATGACAAACCAAGAAAATGTGGTTATCTGTTTCAGCACCAATATTAAGGACAACACGGATCCACATCAATATTCCTGATCCGAAGGCCTTCAACTGTTGCTAGGCCTTTCGCACACACTTCCATAACAATTGTCTAATTTTGGGGGGAGCCTTACATGACCAGATTGAGTCCTAAACTTCATCCTCCACTTGAAGCCATGATTTATGTCGTGAAGAATATGCATTTTGCTTTAATTCCTCCAATCCTTGTTTGCAAAGTATGTCATATGCAGATTTCACTGAAAATTGACCATTTGAAGATGTTTACCCATAATTGTGAGTATTGTTGGGAAATAGTCCTAAATTAATATTGAAACCTCCTTTTGTTAAAAAAAAAAAAGAAAAAAAAAAAGGGTACAATTTTAGCATTTCAGTGGTTTTGTATAGACCTGTAAATGGATAGCTGAAATCCGCCTCCGAATTCGCATTCGTATTCGTTTAAGGGTATCCGTATCCGAAAATTTTATTACCAGAAAATATCTGTATCCGTCCGTTAAGCAACCGGATTTGGATTCGGATAATTGCTTATCGGATCGGATAATATCCGGATAAATTTTTATCCGGATAGAGTAAAGTATTTAACATTTTTCTTTAAAAATAGATGATAATCGGATTCAGATAGCGGTATTCGATAATCGGAAATTAGAAATTTATAATAAAAAAGTGTAAAAAAGTGACAATTATCAATCAATAAGATATTTTATTGGATCGGATTATTATCGAATATCCGATAAAGTTTCGGATTCGGATACCTTTTCTAAATTTTTGCCAGATTTTGATTCGGATAACGGATTTGCTAATCGGATTCAGATACCGGTAATCGGATTCGGATAGCAGTATTCGGTAATCGGAAATTAGAAATTTATAATAAAAAATGTAAAAAAGTGACAATCAATAATCGGATATTTTATCGGATCGAATTATTATCGAATCTCCGATAAAGTTTCGAATTCGGATACCTTCTCTAAATTTTTGCCAGATTCGGATTCGGATAACGGATTTGCTAATCGGATTCTGATACTATGTATCCGAGCCGAATCCGGTTCGTTTACGGGCCTATGTATGATCAGTTAAGATTTTCGATTTCGACCGTTGAAAAACAACCGGTCAATATCAAGATCTCAATCCGCCAAGTGCATTTTTCGCTAAATGTCTCGTACGCATTTATTTCTCAAAATTGAAGTTTGATTGCATAAAGAACTATCACCCATCACCCATCAAGTCCGGATCAGCGACCCGTACGGGGAGCACTTTGTGCTCCTCCCACGCTTCGACCACAAACATCAGTGGGGCCCACGGTGAAAAACACTTTTTGAAAAAAATAAAGAAAAGTTTTTTTTTTTCACCAATGGGACCCACTGATGTTTGTGGTCAGAAAACCATGGGGGCTCCCCCGACGGGGAGAAGATCCGGATTCTCACCCATCATCCTGGGGTGCGAACATCAGCTGTCTAGGGGTTGTAAACGGAAGTCACTTCTCAAAAAAACGAAAAGCATCAGATATTGATGGTGGGTTCTCAAGAACTTTTTGTTTTTCCTTCTGCATCCGTAAGCAATGCTGCATTGCAATTTACAGTATAACTAAAATTTGTGCACTGAACCCTGACAACATCCCCAACGCAGAAACACACACACCAAGGAAACAAGCTTGATTTACTAAGAGCTTGAGAGGACTAATATATTTCCTGGAGTTAAAGGAAGCTTCTCCTGAATCCAAAATCTGAGTATCGTTTACCTAGAAGGCTAGAACAATGGCTCCTTCAATCTCCTGAATGCTTATTATCTTTGATTTGCACAAATTTATAAATGCTTAAAAAAAGTTGTTCAACTTGCTCTAATTCAGTCTCAATTTCTTATCTTGTACACCTTCATCAGATCAGGAGCTCCGTCATACTTCTACAAGAAATCTTTCTCAGCGATACTGAAGGCTGTAGCCAGAATCGTGTGGTTTTTCAAACCACACCTCAAATCTAGGAACAATTCTTTCTTTTAAACTGAACATCAGAAGCTATGGATCTTTTGAAACATTTCAAAGAAATCCCAATTGAGCGCATTTGCATGGATACCCATTCGTAGCCTCATCTTTTTCTCTGAGCATGTCATGAAAAGACGGAATCTTCTAAAAGCTGCAAAAAGCTGTTCTTCAGAGACCAGCCCAATTCCTGATCTTTGCCTCCCAATTAGATTTTTCTCATGCAAGCAAATGTATGAAATCCAAACGCTAAACAATCTTGAGTCGGATTCAAAGCCAAACCCCTTGAGAGTCGATTCATCATCAGGTGAGCAAGTGGGGAACATGTTGATTCCTCAGGAATTCACTGTTGGGTAGCAGTCTTGTCGCAGAATTAGCTAACCATCTTGAGCGCTTCAATGTTCTTCGATCGAAATGTTCTCACCCTTCCCAACATATAGCTTCTAACGACCTCCGCGAGTTCAAGACCTGGTCAACCCAATTCCTGCAGTCGCTTTAACTGGTTTGGAGGGTTTTCTCACAGACGAAAACCACCCAAAAAAATAAGGGTGTTAATGCGTATCAAAACAGTTTAACTGTACTGAACAGCGCTGTCTAAAACTGTATCGTACCGCACTGTTTAAAATTCGATATAATTCGTATTGAAACTGAATTTCTTCGATACAGTTCTAGTTTTAGATACTCATAGCATCTGTATGTACATAAACTGTACCGAATTGGTACGATACTAAATTTAGGGATATAAATATAATTTTACAATTAAAACACTTTACGTCTTTACTTTTACCTTATCCCTAATTTTCTATTTCAGTTTTTCGTTGTTTCGTCATTAACTTCTCTTCTATTAATTGTTTGATCATGATTTTCATTAAGATTTTAATGAACTAATAACAAAAATGGCATGGGTTTGTTTATACAAAAATTGTATTGCATTAGCCATGTTTAAACTGTTTTTTCGCACCGATTTAATACCAAAACATTCCGAACCGTTTTTATAAATACTGAAATCGTATCATACCATGTAAATTTGGTACGCAGGACGGTTGTGATTTTCGGTATTCAAAATTAGTACCGTACCGAAACTGTACTGATTGACACCCTTTAAAAAAAAATCATAAATTTTAATTATCAAAATAAATATTATTATATTTTTTTGAGAAACATGCTATCATATTTATTTATTTCGGCAACCATAATCATAAAATCAGATCTACTTTTTGCCCATAGAGATCTCCACCATACTCAGCGTTGAATTGATACACATGTGCCCCCACAAATCCCAGATGAAGTGCATAAAAAAAATGAACAAATTAGACGATAAAGTTTTATTAAAAATCCACCGATCTCATGTTTAATTACAAAATTTTAATTATTATTTATGTATATCTTTTTGGGCAAGAATTATTATATATAATCAATACTTTATAACTTGAAAAAACAGAAATGACAAGCATGCCATGTGAGAAAACACCTGTCTCGATGATACATAAAACTTAAGTTGAATTATTTAAGAAAGGCCTTAAGAGTGAAGGTTGTATGTGGTAACGTTTTCATCTTAAAAGCGACATTTATTAAGTTTCCACCAATGGCCAACTATGTTATGTTTGTATTTTCCGTCTTAAACTTAAACCAATGCCAACCCATTACTTTACTCAAACCCTAAAGTTCCAGTTGGGCTTCATTTTCTTTGAAAACTTCTCTGCAAGTGTGAAAATCAAAGGAATGCATTCTTTCCACAAGAATTGTGGGACCTTAAGATAATGGGTTATTACATAAATAAGCTCGAGATCTATCATTTTCATGATGTTTGAATTATTTTATTTTATTTCTTTCTTGGAATTGAGGTTCACTGGGACCAGCTGATATGTATTTCGACTATATCCTCGGACATAAACTTTATAACTATTTAAGTAGATGATGAGGGTATTGCCTCTGGCCCCACGAAGACTCGAACTCTAATCTTCATATTATAAAATGTTACATCTTTACCAAATGAACCAATCTTTGAAATCTCAGAAAACCTCTTCATGTGCTGTGCTCAATTTTAAGAAACAAATGCCATGCTCAATGTTGAGTCCAATCTTGTTTTTTTACTACATTAAAGGGAATACGAATCTATTTAATTGATAAATGCATGAATGATATAGACAGAGAAAGCACAATATCAGAATCAAAAGGAGGTCCCAAGAAATTAAGTACTTTTTCTTGAAGGGATAATAGGGAAAGAGACAAAGAGCCATATGGCAATGAAAAACAGCCAAAGAAACCCTCCCTCCTCCTTCCCATTCTCTTCCAGGTCTCCCAACACCACCTTTCCCAACCCATTCAAAGTTACAAAACATTCATCTTTTCACAAGTAGTTCAACTGAACCCTAGACCCAAATGCTTCTCTTCCAAACTTCACAACAAAAAAGAAAACTCTGTTTACAGTTTGACAGTTTGACAGTTTGTCATCTCTCTCTTTCTCCACAATTTTGGTTCACCAAATCAAATATAACTTTCTCTTCAAGGAAAGAAAAACTATACCATCTCCATAGCCCATCACTTCTTCTCAATAATCTGCATTGAATCACACAATTTCCAACACAAATGCATGAGAAGAGATGAAAAGGAAAGCAAAAAGGATCCCATCACATCTAATTTAAATCCATACTCACCATCATGTTTCTTCATCATTGATCTAAAGAACGTCAGTAATATAACTAAAAATCCCAAAGCTGCTGCCCCTCCCACAACAATTGCAATGGTCTTCCCTGTATTTTGCCCTACTCCTGCTTCATTCAAAACAATGATAGATTCAAAGATCAATTAAGGGGAGAAGAAATGGAAAAATCAAATCAAAACTTGGTAGAAATACAGAGAACTTGATATATATTTACCTGAAGAAGATTTCCTCGAGACTCCTCCATTGGGCTGGTAACTATAGCTTACATAGCACATCTGAAGATAAACTTGAGCATAGATGGAAGCTCCACATTCAACTTGGACTTTCTGAACAGCAGTTTGTACGCAGGTTGCACAATCTGAAGTTCCCAGATCTCCTTCACATTGAGCCAACGCATAAACCGATTCGTAACTTGTTGTGTAAAACCCCTTACTGCTCGCCACGCCCTTTTGAAGAGCAGATAATGCCGTATCTCTCCTCTCCAAAAAGCCTTGCCCATCAGCAGTTGAAGCACTACACGTCTTGTAGAGCATCTGCACACCAGAAATATCAGGAAACGCCGAGACCTCATAGAGCATGTAGCAACCGGAGAGCTGAACCCTTGCGGCCACGGAATTTCCACAAAGGCGATAAACCATATCAGGGATCTTACCCACACAGCTATAGCAATCATTATTACTGAGATCTCCTCTGCATTGAAAGAGACCAGAAATGGTGACTCGGCCTCCACCTGTACTGGTTTTGAAGAAGGCTTGCTGGGAAGCCTGAGCTGTGAGAGAAGCGAAAAGTGCAGAAAGGGATTGTGAATAACTTTGGTCCGAGAATGACTGACTTGCACAACCCTTGTAAACAAAAACACTGTTATCCGCAGCGGAAACGACAGATGGGAAGAACTCGAAGCATGCTAAGAAGAACAGAGTGAAGGAGAAGAAGCAAAAGGGTTTTGCTATAAAACCCATCTGAAGTTTGCTTCGATCAAATCATGGTTGGTTTCTTAGATTGTTTGGAGAGATGGGTTTTATTAGAAATGAGAAAAGTTAGATGGGTTTGAGAGTTTTCTTGCAGAATAATCTCCTCTGTGTGCCTGGTTTTCTTTCTTTTTGGATGATCTACCCCGGCTAACTTTGAAGTTGTGGAGATATGGGTTTCTTCCACTTTTTTTTCTCCACAAATGTAGTAGTTTATAATAATAATGTACAAGTATTAAAGTAATGTTACTAATGGAAACACTTGATTTATTATTAATTTCTTTTTATGGAGAATGAGAACAACAGTACAGGGAATCTGATTTGGTGGGGGGATAGTCCATGAAATTATTTAAGAAACAGAGGCAAATGCAATATTCCTTTAGCAAGGAAAGCGTGGTAGAAAGTAGGGCAGCGAATCTGATTTGGTGCGAGGGGAGTGAGATCAGAAGTGTTTTGACTTTTGACCGATGAAGTTATTACATGAATTAGGGTTTGAATTTATTTCAAATTATCATTCCATTTTTTTTTTCCTTTCAGATTTGGGAATGGAAGCTGAGCTTGAATCCTTGCAGCTACAAAATTAGGTTTGACACCATTAATCTATCGTTAATCTTTATAAGGACTGTGGACATGTTTAGGTAGTAAGACTGAGAATGTCTTAGATTTGATTCGTCCCTTCATTCCACTCTCTTATGAGCCTGTGATTGCCTATCAGTCGTTTTGGCTCTCCAAGGCTTTAGCTCTTCGTTAGATTGGTCTAGTCTTAGTTTAGTTTCTGAAATTTTTAAACTTGTGATAGACTTTAATGTGATTTTGTTTAATTTTGTTCGTAGGACTAGCAATGTTTTTGCTGATTTTCTTGTTAGGGGGGCTCGTTGTCTTTCCCTTTCTCAATCTTGGTGGAATATCCCACCTTTATTCATGGTTGATGTCTCTTTGTTGGCATCCAGGTTTCCTGTCTTACACTCTTTTACTTAATGATATGACTTTTATTTGTTGACCAAAAAAAATTGGTAACGACAAAATCATGAATGCCAATTGGAATTAGCCGTAGGCCGGCTAGCATGCGCACACCTCGATTACATTCTCAGAGGGAACTTTGTCGTCCACAAGGGTCAAATCTATGACCTCTTCATTTAGAAGTATGGATCTTACCACTCTACCAACCCTTATAGACAATTTTTTTAGATTAATTATGTCAAATTTTAGATCCCACCCAAATATATAAAATAATAGGTATCATTTTTTTTTCTTCCCCGTTTATAAGTATTGCTACTTAGTCACGTAGTACTACATTAACATTGGGATCAATAAGAATGTTTATAGAAGTATAGGTGATAAAGAATTTATTTTTCTTCTTCCAAGATTAAATAGTATTGTGAATACTTTTTTGTGTATAGAGTACTCATCAAGAAATAATATTTATTTCCTTCAAAAATAGTACTTTATCTTAGAAACATGGAATTTTATGAGTATGAATCACCTCCTATAGTGTTTTTTTATTTTTTTTTTTATTTACATATATTGTGTGGGTCCATGTATACTTCACTAGGTCCTACTCCTAAATTTGATCAAATTCAGAAGGGGGTGACACAGACTAGATCCTTATCATGTCCAAAAGTCATACTTAGCCAAGTAGTCTATAAAATATAATTGAGGAGACGTTTAATCTTTTCCACATTCAGACACGTTCATTTTACATCTTTTTTTCTTGTAGATGTTTTTTCAGCATTACAATCCCTTATATAGAGATAGTAAGAATAACGATGTCTTGAATTTGAATCTCCGTAACTTCAAACTTTTCTCCCCATTTTCCAATCTCTAAAGCCTATAGGCTCTAATCCTTATGATTATTTTGATAATAATCAAAATCTTTTTATTAAGAGTATTTATTGTGGTAAGAATATCACATCTTTATTGGTTGTCAACTAGCTCATGCAGTTTGGGAAATCTTACACTTCTCCATACTAGAATAGTGAGGCCACCTAGTGGACAAAGTCTTATCTCTCATTGAACAATGGAGAAAGGCTCTGCAAGCAAAACAACCTTTGACTATCCTCACAAGTCACAGACTTGTGGCTTATGTGGAAAACATATACCGGTTTATTCGATACACAGGAAAGGCCATCGCTAGGAAAAGTTGCATTTGGCATTTGGAAAAACCTTCAATTCTACAATCATGGGGTCCTGCATATTGGGCATCTGCGGTTGGAGCCGCCCCTTATCAAGTGGGATCCTCCAAAACCCAACTCCATAAAACTGAATGTGGATGGATCTTATTTATCTTCTTACAAACTAGGCAGTTTTGGCGGAATAGCTCGGGACCACAAAGGAAAGATGATCTTCTGTTTTGGTAGAGGCACACAGAGTCAATAGATCCTAATCATAGAAGTGTTAGTAGTGCGGCAAACCTTGTTGTGGGCCCGTGATTTCAAATCGACCAACATTGAAGTGGAGACGGACAATCAAGCCATATTCCACATCTTGCAGAACAGGCCGGCCGAATATCCTTGGAAGGTATCTCCCATCATCGTCGACATTATGAAACTCAAGCTTTCATTTGCTTCCATAACCTTCAGGAACATTTATCACGAAGCTAATATGATAGCTGATGTTTTGGCGAAGAAAAGCGGTCTTATACAAGACGCTTTCCTAACTATTTACATCCCCCAATGTATTTTGGTTGTTAATGTTTGACCAATTAGGAGTAGGTTGTACCAGGGTTTTATCCCTTTAGTTCATAAAATTTGTGTTTACCGAAAAAAAAATCCCTTCTAAAATATTTTACTTGTATTACAACTTGATCACTTGAAATTTCTTTTAGTGAATATATACAAAATTTTCTATCTCCTCGATGAAGAAATCAGTCCCCATTGGGAATCACCAATTTTAAAAGAATTGTCACGTTTAGGTAGTAACGCTACTTACATGAGTTCCCTTTAGGCAAGTTATCGAACAGAAATGTAATTTTTTTTTTTCAACCATTGACAAATTTTATTTCTATGTAAAAATGTAAATTACAAAATCTAAGTTTGAAAATTGCAGGACAATGGAATGGTGCACTCCCAACGGAAATTTTATCATGTTCGTTTATGACACGTGTTTATAGATGAATGATACATGTTTATAAATCACATCAAAAGATTAAAATTAATTAAAATTAACAAAATATTTGTTTTCTAAATTTTTTGAACCCTTTAATGTGACCTATGATATGTGTTACTCATCTATAAGAAAATGATTAAAACTCTCCAACGTCCATTTATTTTTTGGGATAAATAATCCTATAGACCTTTATAAACCAAAATTTTCACGAGTCAAATAAAGAGAAAAAGTAATACAAAGTGTCTAAGTTAGTAAGTGAGATTTTGAAAGGATCAATTGGAAGGGCATGGTTGATTGGTTGGTGATCTAATACACTTTTTTTTTGGGTGAATGGTATCTGATGTACTCCATTAAACATGGTAAGTAAAACCTTTATTCAACTATGGTGGCATTTAAATTTTATATGGCAGAAACAACAATTATGAAACATAACTATTAGAGTTTACCAAAAAAAAAAAAAAAAAAAACATAACTATTAGATGACCCTATCAAAGGGGTGGTAGTTTAGTGGTCCCAAGCCACTCCAAGTGGTTTGATAAACCTCATGTCCCAAGTTCGAATCCCTTTTGCTCCTTTGTTTCTTGCATTGGATAGTTGTGTGCTCTTTGGCCTGGGCGTGAGTGCTACCGGCTTCCGATGGGGCTCTGTTGATGGAGTCAGTGCTTGCGCTGGTAGTGCACATGGTTAATGCCTTGCATAGGTCGCACTCGATAAAAAGTTTGAACACTGCGTAGCGGGGGGTGCTAGGTCTCCACTACTGCATCCCCTCTTTTTTCTACAAAAAAAACTATTAGATGACGCTGCTCTTACATCTTTTCCCGCACTAGATGTTTCAGCTGTTTTATCCCATTAATAAAGACGTAATTGCACATACACATGTGATGTGTTATCTTTTTTTTTTTTTTTTTTTTTATGCAATTTAATTTATTTAGTTATTATTATTATTAATTTATTTTTTTTTAAGTAGCATTTTTCTCTTTGGTTTAGACATTAATTTTATAATGAAGGAATATGAACATGTGAAAATTATTTGTTCTTATTCTACCAAAAAAAAAAAAGAAAATTATTTGTTCTTAAACTATGTTGGTGTAATTAGGTTTTTTTTTTTATCTTTGGATTAAAGATATTAATTTTATTAATGATTGAATTGAACATGTGAAAATTATTTGTTCTTAAACTATAGTAAAATTTGAAGCAAGAATCGTTCCCCCTGGAGAGTACTAATTATAGTTGCAGGTTCCCGCCGTTCAGCGTTAGGGATGACGTGAAGGTGAAAGACCAACAGAGACTGAGTGAAAATAGGTTCATTCAGCGTTCGGTTCAATCAATGAACCAAACAGATAAACCGGTTCAAGAACCTTTTATCATCCAACCGTTAGGAATTATTAGACAATACGTGGCACTCTCTAATGACATGCCGCTAGATGGCCGCTACTATGTTGGCCGCAGAGGATTCAAACCCCTCCCCCAGAGGATGTAATTAAGGGCATAGCTCTAGAGTCATGAATACAAGATTTATACATATTTGGTTGTGAAAATCTCTCGATTCATGAAATCTAGAGATTCATATTTTTACACTAAAAACGTGAATCTGTAAATTTATGGGTATGAGATAAAATCTAGAGATACCCCTACTATAAAAGTGTTAAACATTTGAGCACTCACAGAAATCACGTCGAACTATATTTGAAATCTCTAGATATTTTATGAATTATGACTCCATAGATTTGAAATCTCTAAATATTTGAAATCTTCAAATTCATGTAACAAAATAGGCCCTAAGAGATCTAAGAGATTGGAGGAATGTTTGACAATGAAAACTTACAATTAATATTAGTAGTATTGAAATTAATAATGAAAATTTACTATTAGTATCACTTAATATTAATATTAGTTTTAATTAATATTAATAAAATTATTGAAATTATTATGGATGAGGATGCCCATTGGGATTAGAAGCAACACAGGAAAAGAAGAATCGTGTGAATTTCCCAAGCAAACGTTGGGGGCTAATGGCATATAGGATGTTCACCTCATTAACGAATCTTCTTCTCTATCCCTCAAATAGTTTTTAAACATGAAATTTTAATATATAAAAAATACAATGATGATTAATTAATAATAATTATTATATTACTTTTATTAATTAATATTGAATTATAAGTGATAATTATAATTTTAGGCATCATTGTTAAAGAATTTAAAGATCTAATAAATTGAATAGACAAGCGTATCTTAGGAAAGATAAATATAAAGATGTCCATGAGTTTATGTTCAATTAATTATAATTATTATATTATATCAATTAATATTGTGTTTATGAATGATAGTTACAATTTTGGATATTTTTCTTAAATAATTTAAAGTTCTAATGAATTGAATAGATAATAGTATTTTAGAAAAGAGAAATGTAGCAATGTCTTGTGGGCCCCTTGATTACATCATCGGGGAGAGCTTTGTTGTTCGCAAGGGTCGAATCCATGACCTCTCCACTGAGAAGTATGAATCTTACGTGCCTTTATAATGATAGTACATCAGTATGATTTATGGTTTTTGTATAGTCTACAAATTCAATGAAAAGAGCCACAGGCTACATTTTGTGGGATCTTGGAGGCGGGTTTCTAGTGGCTAAATGCATCACCGAAAGCAGCATTTTGGCTACCATTATAGAACTTAAAACCATTTGGGACATTGATTTTTCCATTTCGTTATAGTTAAAGCATATTCAAATAAAGTCTGTTTGTCTACAAGGAATCAAGTTGTTGAACTCCCCCGACATCTCATTCATGCAATTGGCCTTAAGTCTGAATGACCTCCTCAAACGCTTATTCACCGCCAAATTAGGTGGGCCCATGTAAGACTCACTGAGTTATTAAATTTCTTAATTCTTATTATTCAAATGGAGGTTCCACACCAATTTTGTGGTGAAAAAACGCCGGAAAACACGATGCACTCTCTCAATGGGGCGGTGACCTCTGGACTCATTTTCTCATGGGGCATGTCAGCATAAGATTTTTTTATATTTTTATGGCATGAAGCACGTCCGAATGGTTATGATTTCCACGTTTACAAATAAAGGACTATATTTTCCACGTCTTAATCCACGTGTCAAGGCGAGAGAGAAAAGGAATAAAAGTATAGTAGGGACCAGGATTCTAAGGGTGACGTAACGTATCCAGCGTGGCAACCAACGGACATTCAGTCATTTCACTCATTACCTAACTTTCCGACGCGCTGAGTTGGCACCTGTCTTCCAGCGAGATGGTAACATAAAAAGGGAAAGGTGAGCTGCGAAGAAGAGAAAGCCCAAAGCAAAGCAAAGCAAAGCGAAGCAAACACTCTCTGTCTCTCTCACGCGGTCACACCTGTTATTCTTCGATACTGAGAATTGGCTGGATTGCTATTATTAGGGCGAACTGTTTCGTGTCTTCTCCGACGTTTCGCCATTAACGTAGGTTAGAAAGTTTCGATGAATTCGCTCAAAGAGAAAGCTGCCGACAAGCTCTCTCGTTTTTTCACCGACTCTTCATCCCAATTGTCTAGGGATTATTCCGCCCTTCCTCTTGAGCCTGAGGTAGAACTCCATGCCTTCTTTTTTTTCTTTCCCTTTTTTCTCTTTTTGTTGTTCTCCTGCGAAGTCGAATGCTCGATCCGATTCCGATGCCGAAATGCGAGAACTTGGGAAAGTTGAATGCTTGGTAATTTGATCCTTCTGCCTGTTCTTCTCTTTTGGGAGTGAATCTGAGGGAGTACAGTTAATATTTTGCTAATTTTGGATATTTGGGATCTTTAGTAAGTTTTTTTTCTTTTTCTTGGGGAGGTTGTTGAAAGAAACTAGTATTTGACATATTTTGGGTTCCTTGATCTTCTAATAGTTTCAGCTACTGAGACTTTTTAGTTTATTCTCTATGGGCGGGTACATGGTAATACCTTTTTGGTTATGGTTCCCTCTGTTGTGAATTTGTAGTTTGCATTGTCTTTTGTTGAAAAAAGAAAAAACTTCAAATTTTGAAATGTACAGAATGAGTTTGTGAAAGGAATTTAATGTTCTCCCTTCGTGATTATGATTATTTTGTGTTGATTCGTTTGTGCTTGATGCTTATTGTAATGATTAAGCTTCACTGGATGTTTATTAGTACTGGTCTGATTCCACTGTAGTGAGAAGAAAAAAGAATTGTACAGGAATAAGCACCAAATGTTATTTAAAAATTGATCTCTGCAGATCTTCAACTTGCTTTCTTTTTAAGTTATGCTTTTATTATTATTATTTTTCCCACCTTCTGAAATTTAGCATGTAACATGATGTTTTTACGTGTGTAGGCCAGGCCATCTTCTAAGGAGGGTTCAAATGATTCTGAGAAATCTATATCTTCGTATATTAAATCACTTATCCCTTCAGCAACCTTTGGTGGACGCAAATCTGGCAGAGGTCAAAATGACAGCAAACATCTCCAGTCACTTCCAAGTAAATGGAGAAGCAAAAGCTTTAAGTGGCCGGAAGTTTCACTTGATTCTAATGCAGAGTCTGCTACATGCAATGAGAAAGAAACTTCAAAAAAAATCGAAGAAGATGGAGGGAATGGCTCAGGCAGAAAAATAAAATCTGCTGATGAAGAAGCAACTCCCTCGTATGTTCCACCGCAAGTTGTCCCTGATTTTATTCAGAGTAGTTCTTCATTTATTTCTTTAGATTTGTACGAATTCTTTCAGTCATCTCTTCCCAATATAGTTAAAGGCTGCCAGTGGGTCCTCCTGTACAGGTAACTACTGCCCTGGAAAATTATCACAACTTCCTTCAGTTCTGTTTCTTTTGATCTACCTCTTAGTGCATTATTTCTTTCAAATGAAGGGCAGTACGTTAAAACATGGAATATCACTCCGTACGCTTCTGCGTAAAAGTGCTGACCTCTCTGGACCTTGTTTGCTGGTATGTTCATGGTGAACTTATGTCTGTTCCAATAGAGGCTTCTCAGTTTTTTTTTATAGAGTTGTTTTGTCCGAGTAATTCTTTTTGACTTTTATTATTTTAACAACCTCCAGGTTGTTATGATGTTTTGGTTTTTCTTTTTGGAATCTAACAATTAATAATGTTTTGAGCTGTCTAGATTATTGGTGATATGGAAGGTGCTGTGTTTGGTGGTCTGTTAGAATGTCCTCTAAGACCCACTGCAAAAAGAAAATATCAGGTAAGTTAGCAGTTATCTTATTCTAAGTTGAGATTGGCTATTTATATGTATGTGAGTCTAGTTGGAAAAGATGGTTTACCTTGATTTCATTTATCACAATTTTGCATCAGGGAACAAACCAATCCTTTGTATTTACCACTATATATGGCGAACCAAGGCTTTTTAGGGCAACTGGTAAGTAATCTTACCCCCATGCCCTGGTCTCTTTCACTATATACATGCATCTGTCTGACACTTGTGTTTTAATTCCTCTCCTATACTCTTGTGGCAATGCTTCGGTTAATTAGTGTTTCCCATCTTTTCTCTCCTTTTCTGCTTACCTTTGTCAGAGAGACTTGCTTGATGGTTTACTGAACTATTTATCAAGTCATTTCTCTATCTTATGTGTACTGAAAATTGTTTTCAGTTGTACAGTTGTAGATAATGCCTGGAAGTTTCTTGTTAATTAGTACTGGAAGCAATTGACAGCTTCTTTCCTGAAGTTTTCCTTCTGAAGAAGTAACATTGGAAAGGCAAATTATAACAATGATGGTTAGCAAAGAATAGTGTCTCTTGGAGTTCCTTGTTTATTTTTATTTTTATCAAAATGATAACAGAGGGTAATATTTTTAATGTTTTGTTAAGGAACAATATCGCAGCACCTTGAAGGTCCTATCTATGTACTCAAATCTTATAATTATGACAACCCTTGATGGATCAATCAAGTGGACTAGCCCTGATTAAATGGGTAAAAGTTGCACTATTTTAGGCTGATTAATCAGAAGGATCCCATGGGAAGTTTGCAGAAAGTTTCTCACAGAAAATGCTCTCCATCTGGGAGCTCTTTTTCCTTGTTCTTGTACAACCAGAGAATAACATCTTTAACACTTCAATCCCTTCTTATCAATTGATGCATGTACCGAGGGTCTATAGTTGATATACTAAACCTCCTGATTTCTGATCACCTTCTTTGCACTATAATGCAGTGATTCACATCCTCTATGCTAATAGGGCACTTGTTAATGTTTCTCTCAGCTGAGATTAGGATGGATCAGAATGCCTCTGGGGTCTGTCTCTGTTAGTTTATAAATATTCCAAAACCAGTAGGTCCCAGTTTCAAATTGAGCTTCCTGATGCTTAGCGTTCCCTAATATCATGTCATGGCTTTAATAGAAGTCCAGTGTGACAGAATCTTTTTGATTACTTCATAAAATATTACACTGACGAAGCCAGGCATATTCTGCATATTGTTTTTGAACAACAGTGTGTTTTTCCTTCTCTTGGCACAGGTGCAAATAGGTATTATTACCTGTGCTTGAACGACCAATTGGCTCTAGGTGGGGGTGGAAACTTTGCCATATGCTTGGATGGAGATCTGTAAGTTACTAGTTATTTTTTTTAAAAATCTTTCCATTTGTCTTGTCGGAGTAACCAGACGCAAAGCCTCTGTATATTTTTTTTACTAATTATATGGTTCCTTTAAAAAGGTTACGTGGGACAAGTGGACCTTGTGAAACCTTTGGAAACATGTGCTTGGCCCTTAGTCCTGAATTCGAACTGAAGAATGTTGAGGTAATCTGCCCTTAACGTCTAGGAGATAATATCAGACATTAAATATTTGCTGCTCCCGCTCTCTCCATCTGATTGTGGCTGAATTGTGTTAAATATTTCTATGTAAATGATCAATGTAACTGTCATTTTCTTTCTTTCTTCTGGAGGGTTTGGGATCTTGTTACTTAGTTGACAATAAAAAATATTTCTGAAAACATCTGTGATAGAAAAGAAGAGTTAAACAGATTTAACAGAACATGTATTGAGTCATTTTAATACCATAGACTTCACACATTATTGAACTTTTTCAACCAGAAAACTTGTTCTCATCTTGCATGTGTCAGCATTTTCTTCAAATTTTGTTAATTTATTTTTTATCTAAATCTTTTTTTGGTTTTACCATCCTGTTCATTGCTGTCTGCAGTTGTGGGGATTTGCACATTTGTCACGGTACCTTACTTGATCTGAGGCTGAGTTTCTTTACTCCAATTATCTCCTTCATAATGTTGTCATCATTCTTTATTCTTTCGGACACTTTCTTTATTTTGGCCTGAATAAGGCTTTTGTCGAGTGTAGGGTATTATCCATTCCCCCCCCTCCTAAGTCTACTGAGAGTTTTCTCTATTTGAACATCTTGTACTCCCAAACAGTGACGTCAATCAACATTATTTTGTAACCAATATAGATATTATAATTGATCTTCTTTTCTGTTACCAGCAGCTATAGAAAAGTCAGTGTGCCAACTGCCGTTAACAGTATATGTAAAACCAACCCTTGCCTTTGAAGGCATTGCATATTGCCTTGTTGAGCTGTGGTGTGAATCCATTTGATATGGTTACCCCAACTTTTTTGGTCTTGGTAAGTCTTGGATTTGAGATAGCTGTGGTACCAATCTGTTAAGACTTACCACCTTTTTATGTTGGGAACTCATGGTTCTGAAACCACTTGGGTCATTTTACCTGAACATTGTCTGCCAAAGCTCCTCAGGTATATGTTAGAACTTTGAATAGTTTCTTTCTGGTAATTTGTAGGATTGAACTGGAGCACATCTCACATAAGTGTGTTCTTGAAATGATAATTATATTTGCAACCAATAAGATAGCTGAAAACTTATCAGCCTGGTACGGATGGGCAATCTGATTCTATGCCATGTATGTTGCGGATTTAGAATAAGGCTGAAGCTCATGGTAAATCAATGCCCTGACCTTGTCAGTGCAGACTGGAGGACGGTTAGGCTCATTGTTCCTGAGGAATTGACAATGTGCAGCAAGTCCGGATACAGGGTAAAGGATTGTAGTTTCTTCATGTGTCTCCATCATATATTATATTTCATATCTGGACTGATAAGGTGGACCATAAGTGACCATAAGTGGTTGCCCTCTAATTTCTAAATATGTGAAGGGGGTGTAAGAACAGCACAATCTTCCAGTTATGCAAATACAAGATCCCACTCATTTGCAGCAGACAATCAAGTGGACTGTCAGCGTTTGCATCGCAATGGAACTTGTTTTTGGTGGATTTGGGAGCCTGGTGAGTTTGCCATCTCTAGGAAAATGACAACTGTGGCAGATCTGATGTGGATCATCTACACATGCCAGGTCATCAGGAGAGACTGGAGAGTGGTAACGTTTTACGCTGGCGTTCGCATTTATTTTGGTGTTGCACTCGGATTGGGTCATCTTATATTTGTTTGAGGCCTCGGGAAAACAGCAATAGAACCAGCAATCTCAAGGATCCGAAGAAGAAAAGCTCTGATGGGAAGGTGATGGGGGAAGTAACGAACCATTCAAACTACAATGTTAACAATAATAGTGCAAATAAATCAAAATTTCTCCTTCTTGAGTGACCGTATTAAGAACTATACAAATCGTGATTCTTGTAGACAATATCTTTTGTTCACAACTTGGTTGTTAATGGTATTATAAGTTCACAACCACCTCTATAAATACATAAAATCACACATAACACAAATGATTTTTAACATGGAAAACCTCTCCAATGTGAAAAGGAAAAACCTCAGGGACCGTAATCCTAGCATCTCTCCATCTCACCTACCTTTCCTCACTATCCACTTTTAACTGGCTTTAGCTTTGGCATCTCCCCCTCCCACCTAGGATTTTCTTTTTCGTATGAAAGGTTATTCATGATAAATTACCCACAGTAGATCTGTTGATATTAAGAGGATGTCATCTTCCACCCCAGTATATTTCTTGTGGTCACTCTAATTTTTTTGGCACATCACCTCTCTAAGAACAACTGCCTTTCTACCCTTCATCTCTGGCATACCCTTCAGCTCCAGCCGTGGGACCCCTCAAAACCCTTATGCCCCCAACTTCAAGTTTGTGTCATCCTATCTACCCCGTCATCCCCTCATAGACATCAAAACCTACACTCTCATTGCACTTTGGGCTCTTTGGGAATACTATAATCTTGTCACACTCCCCCAGCCCGTAGATATCAAGATGTTGTGCAGCGCTTACAACAAGCAATAACTAACTCTCTCCTCCCTCCCCACAAAATCCTTCTAGCAAGACACCTACTCTCCTTAGGTGGGAACCTTCGCAGCCAGATCAAATCAAGCTCAATGTAGATAGATCTTCCTTTTCTGATCGAAAATGTTCTGGGATTGGCGGAATAGCACGTGACTCTAATCATCAGGTGGTATTTGCTTTTGGCCAAGGAACGGACTATCAGAATTCTCTTACTACGGAAGCACTAGCCATTAAGTGTGGACTCAATCTTGTCCTAGATTTCTAGATTCCCCATATCTTTGTGGAAAGTGACAACCATGTGTTAGTGTAGGGTATTAAGCATCCAGCATCCTGTCGCAGCTAGAAAATCTCCCATTAGTCAATGATATTCTCAAGCTAGCGAAAGCCTTTACAGATTGTTCATTCACACCTGTACATCGTGAAGCAAACTTCGCTGCTAATGAATTGGCTAAATCTGCAACACTATCTCAGGATTGGTTCGTGTACCACCATACCCCCCCTCCTTTATCATGGATCCTGCTCTATGATTCTCTAAGATGTAAAACCCCTTGTGGTTTTCTCTTGAATAAATAAAACTCTCTTTTCTACCAAAGAAAAAAAGATTTCACCAGAAATAGAGGTGCAAAGGCTACAAATCACACTAATTTTGCAAGCTTGGATTCACAATCTCACCGTTGGATTTGAAGAACGTCACGAACCTTCAATCCAAATTTCGGCTTGATCAGACACTAGATGACCACTTGATGAAGAGTTTGATCACAACTAGACAGGACACACTCAAAAAGGGGATTAGAGCGTTTGCCTCTCTATTTTTGGGATTTCTTTCTTCGCCTACTTCTCACTTAACAAAATAAGCATTTGTCTCCTAGTATAAAGCAAAATGCCCTCTAAGTATTGGGTTGCAGATGAGCCACCCACTGGAGCCCCCCGCCCTATTGCTCGTTCCCCGGGCGGCCAAAATGAACTCTGGAATGAGGAGATCTCCATCCTCGGTAAACTTAAAAAGATTCTTACTTAAACTTGGAAAGAACTCAAAGGAGTTCTTTTTTTTTGGGGGGAACCCATTTGGCCATTTCAGCACAATGCTACTGCCAATGATGTTAGAGCCCTTGCATCGGCAGTTTGGAGTGGGATTCTGCAAACATGGAAGACTCCGGTGGAATTTGGAATCATGAGAGTTGATGGTTGATCCTCACCCCTTCAACCTTTCGTTATCCCGGGGACTTCTCTATCCTCCTTAATTCTAGCTGTTGAAGTCACATACCCGTACCAGTAAACCCTCTGCATTGTCAGAAAAATATCTTTCGCTATACTACAGTATATAATAATAAGCGTCTCTTGCTACCCAAAACGGACTGGGCAGGAAGATTGAAGGCTAAGATAAGTCAACAGCTCTACACTTCTATAACTACCAAGGAATGAGGAGAAGAGCTCTGGGGGTTACCAGCCTTAATGCCTTGTGACCTCTTTTGGGGCATTCCAACCAGCAAGCAGCCACCAATCAACCAAGTTAACATCTCACCCGAATAAACCAGTTCGAATGCTGAAGAAAGGAGTATCTGAAACTCAATTCACTAAAACAGACCAAGACCAGGAAGCAGCCTATCATGCGGGGGAAAATGCCAACAAAGCCATCCATCAATCACATTTTGGGGAAGAAAATAGTTAAGACATTATCAGAATTTCTGCCGGAATTACCAGATACCTCTTCTAAGGAAATGTGCTTCAGGCAAGAAAATACTTTTACAGTCCAGCGACATCTTCCAAGGAAAATTTTGTTACAAAAGTAATTCTGCTATTACTGTACTGCTATTACATGTTACATGCTCACTACGATAAACTTGAAGCAGAACGTCTGCCAAAAATCTTACCGCATCATTGACCGAATACCTCTGAAACCAAAACCATATAATTTTAAAATGCCTGAATTTCATCTACTTTCATCATCCGATAATAAAAAATGAACCACCGAGGCATTACGCGAGGCCCACACGATAAGAAGGCAGGGGAAATGAGTTAGCCCTAAGATTCTTCTGGACCATCCCCAGGCAAGCCAAAGATTCGGAGGTTCCGGTCCATAGATCCTACTGCTATATATTTTGCATCTGCGCCAAACTTCACACTAGTTGCTTTACCTGAATTTAGTAAAAAAACAGGTCAATAAACATGCACTGGAGACATTAATCACATTCACATAATTTCACAGAATAACAATCTTTAGTTGTCGGAGGGGGGAAAAAAAAGACTATTCTCTGTTAAGGACCTGTGCCAGATAAATCGGGGAATGTTTTGATGCAATTCCATTCTGCCTTGACACTTGCAACTTGGTAAACCCTGCACCGATGTACAAGGAGAACTTAAAAACGACAAATGTACAAATACAATATAATGGAGAATAGAATTCTTAGAAAGAACTGCAATATTCCTCTCACAACGTGCTAAAATCAATACAGCAAAGTGCCTGAGTATATCTTAGCCATTTATGCCTCTATGATTGCCAAGCAGCTAATAAAGGGTAAAGATTTAGAATTTCACAAGAAATGGGCAATCTGACAAAATTCCACAAGAGATCACAAATGGAGGAAACCCAAAAAAAAAACTGGCTCGATTAAGAAAAATAATAATTTTCTTCCTCTAAGAAGCAAAAATAAATCCAAATCTCACCTCACATCTGAACCAGCAATCGCAAGGTAAGATCCACTTTGGTCAAATTCCACTGCAAAAAACAAAGCAATGTATTATAGATAGTTTTTGACAACTGGTTCTATACATCTTTAAAAGCAATGAGAGAGAGAAAAAAAAACAGAACGCTACTGTAAATTGGTCCAAGAAGTCACACAGAGGAGTTCATCAATGGTTATGAAATATCAATAAATAAAACTGGGAGGGTCAGTCAAGAATCCCCACACAAATCCACTAGATCTAGCATACTTAACTTTTGAAAAAGTCAAACTTGAGCAAAGATGCATCCTATTTTGCCTATCTAGTAAAAGTACAGAAAAATTACATACCAGCACTTGTAGGTGTATTTGAATCGTAAGGGGTGAAGGTCCGGAAATTTTTCAATTTGCGGAGATCCCAGAGTTTAACACCATCATGAGCTGACGTCTGATCAGTTAAGATACAACATTAAAATCAAGCATATCACCAAAACCTGGCTTCCTCAATTAAGATCAGAAAACTGCATACCGCCAAGAAGTAACCATTTTCTGAGAAAGACATGGCAGTTACTGGCCCAACATGCCCGTCAAACTTTGCAACATTGGACTGCAAACATAGCATTTCTTTTAGAAGAATAATAAAATATGTATCATGTCCACAAAAAAGCTTATGAGAAAGTCCCCAGAGAATTAATCTAGCACGTACAGAGGAGAAACATTTCAAGTATATATGTGGACAATTAACAATACGTATGATGGAAAAGCGACGAGCAACAATGGTGGTTTTTCCCCTCTCTCCCTCACTCTCGTTAATTTTCTATTATTGGTGGGTAGGGAGTTTTTGCCACTAAGGTGGGGGGAGGGCGGGTACAGTGAATTCCCAATTACAATTGGGTTACATCAAGGATCAACTTTTGTTCTTATTTGTTTGTGATTATCATGGCTGATTTAACCAGAGAAATTGTTGTAGGCTTTTTACTATTGAATGTTGATATTCTTTTGGTAGATGAGACGAAAGTAATGAAGCCTGATTAAAGAGCTGAGATCAATCTTGGATTCAGAAGGTTTTACGCTAAGTACGGAGTATTTGATGTGTAACTTTGGTCACACACTAGAATAGATGATGAGGTGGGGGAAACCTAATGAGAGTAAACTTCCACAAAAGAATTATGTTAGGTGTCATCATGTTCAATTGTTTAAAAAAAATAATACTATAAAGAATGATATTTCCTAGAGAATTAGAACTCTAATAAATGGAGGGAAGCGCCTAGAGTTCTATGTGACTGACATAATCATTTAAAACTAAAAGGAAAATTTGATAGGACAATCATATGACTAGCTAAGATGGATGTGTGGAATATTGGGAGTTATGGAGCATCATGATGTAGCCCTAGATTGGAAGGGATCAACTTGGGGGTGAGGCAGACTTATCACTGGGCTAGTAATTTTCATGCAGTGCTAAAAAAATTAGCCCACAAGGTATGGTCTTATAGCTAAACCACCTCGTTCATAAATTGAAATTAATATTAGCTTTTACAAGTCATTCTCCTCTATGGAAAAACCTTGTGTCTGATCATGATAGGTTGGAGATCAATCCAATCAACCCACCTTGTGGTGTGAAGCCCATTGTCCTTATTGTTCTCTCATTTCCCTCATATTGTTCCTCACTTTCTTCAATTAAAAGGTTCATCTCAGTAATTAATCTTCTGTTTCCAGTTACAAATCAGATTTGCCCTCTACTTGATATCAGATTTTCAGTGATCTTCTCGTCCATTTTTGGTAACCTACACTTTAGCCTAGCATAATTATGATTTACAGTTCTGCCCTACTTCAAATTACAATTGTCTCTGTTGTCATAATGTTATTCTATCGTTACCATTATGATATTACTCCAGATTTCAGTTTTGTTCTACATCTGATGTTGTACTGTAGTTGAGCTTTCAAATCTGGAATTCATTCTCTGGGAAAAGATCTTATATGGTTACTCTTTTGATCATTCAAATAACAATGCTAAATTAGAGGGCCAATAAACTTGGACCTTGCCTGAACCGTCCAAAAGTTCAACAGGTCAGAATAGTGTGTGCATCCCACTTGAGGGTTATGGTTAAGTCAACATTAGAGTTTGATGGTATGGTTATGACCAATAGGTAATGGAGAGTCTACCAGTGAGGGTTTGTGTTGTCATAGATAAGGTTTGAATGATGAACTGGGGTTTCAGCAGAGAATAAGATTCTACTGCATTTTGAAAAAGTGTTAAAATAAATAAATAAATAAAGGTTAGATGGTCAACTGCAACCAAATTTGGATGTTTATTTGGGAGGGTTACACTAATATATATATGATATAAATATGGAAAGGTTTTAATGGCTGGATTAAATGTAATTGGGATTCTATTGGATTAACAGGTTAAGGATGAAGTTGAAACTCTCAGACTTCTTCTGGTCTGGTCAGATGTAGATCTGCTTTGGGTCAAATGTCAAGGGGCTGGATTGGGTTCTATAGTCAGTATATGGAAGGGTTTAATGCCTGGATGCTGAGTAATGGCAACATTATGAACAGACAAACATGAGAATTTTTTTCATGATGGAACGAAGTAGCAGTGAGCATCAGATATTGCTGGTGGTTTAGGGATGTCATGAACAGGTTATTGAAGGAATCTAATGGTTGAATGGATGCAAAAAAAAAAACTGAAGGATTCTAGGGTGTGGTGAATCCGAGAATTGGAACAAGTTGGGGATGGGGACCAATACTTGCTTTTGTGTTTCTAAAGCTTGACAATAGCTGATTATGGATTGGATTCCTTGCAATCAACTCTGAAACTTGAACAATGAAATCTTCAATCTAGTTGAATGGAAGCTTGAAATAGAACATTCGAGGCACTTCCCATTGAAAGAAATCAAATACGTGTACACCAAATCCACTGGAGTTAACATCCAACACTAAACCCAACCCTCAAGAATGGAGGAGGCAGCAGCAGCTTGCACAAACTAATTGTCGAAAACTAGGTCGGGTATCCCCCATCCATGATCCCCTTCATTATATATGGCCACAAGGCCTAAGTCGTATGTAGCCTAGGAGCTGGACTCCCAGGCTGAGCTTTAACAATTCACACCTCCTCTCAAAATCCTAGAGGGTGAAAAACTACTGTATAATCGAAAAAACAACCACATAATTAAAAATATTCACCCCATCTAGCAAGGGAATATTCTAACAACTTGAATTGAACCATTGGTTCAAAACCAGCAAAAGCGGTTCAATCTAAAAACATAAAAACAAAATATACAAGCTAATTTCAAACTCCCCCTACTAGAGATTCTTTAAAATGACCTCAAGTAGGAAACGCTCGGGATCAAAGGCCCAACATGCGTCAAACCAACCCTAACCAATTACTAATAAACCAACAAGCCTATTTGGGTGATGAATCTGCATCACGTCATATGGATAAACTTAAATATAGCAGAAGATGATCTTGATATAGATGAGTGCAAAACTAGAAGAATAAATTATGGAATGATCACACTAGCTAGTTTGGACTAGATACAATTCATGATAAGCTATGAGAAAGTCATTTAAGGTGGCATGGCCATGTTCACAGAAGCCTTTGATGCTCTAGAGGGGAGAAGTGATCTAATCTAGATTGACGGAACTGCAATAGCTAGGAGCAGCCCTAAAGTAACATCAGGAAAAGTGTTGAGATAAAACATGCATGGCTTAGCCCCTTGTATCAAGTAGGACTGAAAAAGAACTGACTGAAAGCTTGGATCCACGTAGCCAACCCCATTTAGTTGGGATAAGGCTGTGTAGTCGTATGAAAGTAAATGGGACCAGAAGACAAAGTACTTAATGAGTTAAACAAACAAGAGGCTAAATTAAGAGTCCAACAGCATGACCAAGTTATGAAAATTTTTATTGAATACCTAGCAACACATGGAAGATACAAAACTAGCGAATTTCTACTAGACTATCAGTCTGACCTCTATTGACCAAACTTGTCAAACAAGTTAACATTTGCCAAAACATACTTGCATCATTCCATTCTCACATGAAATTTTAAATCAATCAATACCTGACTTTTTACATCCCAAATTCGTACAAGTGCCTCTGCGGTTCCAGTCCCAAGGATGAGACCATCAGGATGGAATGCAGCTGAGGTATAGCCCTCCGAACCTGAAGCATCCCCAACCTGCACAAAAAAGTGAGTAAGAGGGGCACAGAGGAAAAAATAGGGGGGGGGGGGGGGGAAGAAAAAGAGAGGCATATCAACCTGAGTAAGGCATAGCCCAGAAGAAATATCATAAAAGCACCATGTATTGTCGAGAGAAGCAGTCACAAAATAATTATGGGTGGCATGGACTGTGACAGCTTGCACCTGTCAGAAACATGAGTAATTATGTCAGACTAAACAAAGTACATCACTGAGACTCAAGTAGCCTTGAAAAGGGGAAATGCAACCTATAGTACATGAGCTCCAAACTAGACCTTCCATGAATAAATCAGTAAGTACTTAACAATTACTCAATACCCTTCATCTGAAGCTGATGAGAGAATATAAGATAAAACAGAAATTCCCAGTAGGCATTAACAATGAATTAAACCAGGAAGATACCATATTTTTGGCCCTTACTCTTACCAAAATTTCAAATTCCTCTTTTCATAATTTCTTGTGGAAATTTATGATTATAGAAACTATTCTGATATTCTATGAACATTATTAGGCCACTGTTAGCACTCAAAAGACATCAGCAGCTAATAGATTCCAAGGGAACTACAGAGATATCAACAATTGATAGCAGCAGTCCTACATGCAAATGAATCCTATTTATTTATGTAGAAGAAAACGGCACCCACCCTGCAGTGCCATATGCCCTCACAGTTTCTCCTCCCCGATACCCTGGTCCCACGATATACCAACAATGACCCACCCTCTCTTACACTTACATTTGCAGGGCAAGGGGATTTCATCCCACACCACCATGTGGCAGTCACCTGCCTTTTTCATATAAGAGACATAAAGTTGCCGATGGTAAAAATGTTAGTCACGCAACCAAACAAGACAAAGGTGCAGAGCCTCATAAGATTTATCTTATAAATAGCTAAGCATTTGATCAGACTGTGAAGCCGCTAGAGCAAGAACAGTCCAACATTGCTTTGGTTTAAGAGGTTGAAACTAATGATCTTGTAACTACAAATGTATAACAAGTCTAGCATTAAACAACCAATCAAAGTACTGAATATAGCTATAAGAAAGGAAAAGAAATTCAACCTCTGCATTATGATCTTTCAATATGTGCTGGCAACTGTAGTTTCCATTTTCGGATCCTTGCCATAGCCGAACCGTCTGCAATGCAGTGAAGAAATTTTCACACAAAAATTAATTAGCAACCATTAAACAACAATCTTCTACAATCAACATTAGCATTATTATTATTTTTTGTGGGGTTTTTTTTTTGGTTGGTGGGGGGGGGGGGGGGTTAGAATGATGCTTTTATCTGATGTAATTAAATCTCTCTAACCTGCCACTATTTTTTTTTTACCATGTACAGGAACTCAATAATGGCAAAGTTAAGAAACATTCTGAAAAGAAAACAACATCTGAACAAAAATAAAATAAAATTCTAAGAGTAGCTCGGATTACAAGGATGGGAGGACCATATTCATTGTACAACCCCTTTTAGTTCAGAGCTCATAATTTTTCCCCCAATTTACTGTAAAAGGGAATTTCCTTATATTAGTAATCATTAGAATGTACCACATGTGATTAAAACATCCATTGATCTACTAGTCAATACTGATTTCTTTTTCTTTTATGAGACTTTTGTATACTGGGGTGCACAAAACTGGCTTTTCACCAAATCCAAGAATGCTTAATTGTGATAAATATTGAAGAAATTATGATCCAGCAAAACTTCATTTTAGATGTGCATCAATGCTGACAAAAGCACTCTAAATGAAAATTTTATATAGAAATCAAAATATAATAAAAATATTTAGATCAAAATTTTGGGGTCTAGAAATGTTTTATCAAATTTAGACTTGCAAAAATCCCTAGAAACTAGAAAGTGAAAAACTTCATCTACAGCTAAAAATCCAGTTTTAGAGGTTAATTAATTATTGAATTCAACATTTTTTCTCTTTTTTATTAGGCATAATTAAGAGAAAGAGAATCTTGTGATGCTCAAGTAATTTACTTGTAACGTTATATAGGTGATATTAAGCCCAAGATTTGCTCAATCTCTATGGAGGCTCCACAATATCCATTGCATACTTATCCAACTAGATAAAAAAAAAAGAACTAGCAGAACACGTCAAATATAAAACTCCGTCTATTGAGTTTTCATCTAAAGGTGAACCCGGTACCAAAGGCTACCGCACAAGCAGAGTGCAGGAGCAATTTTTGTTGGGAGGCTGTTTTGATACCTTGACCTCAGGGCTACAACTGTGCGCCAAGGCCAGCCCCAACAATATTGAGTTTCTGTCTACAACAACAAGAAGCCTTGTTCCGACTAAATGGGATAAAAAACATGGATTCTTGCCTTCCAATCAGCTCTATTAAAAGCCATTTTAGATATAAGGTCTAAGCTAAGTATATCCTTTCTCACCACCTCAGGTTTGCCACTAGCTCTTCTAATTCCTTCAATTTGGATTTAATCACTTCTCTGTACAGGGGCTTTTATAGGCCCTAGGCCCCTGTTGAACGTGATCATGCCACCTCAAATGACTTTCTCGAAGCTTATCACCTATCAGAGCTACCCCCAAACCAACTCAAATATGATCATTTCTTATCTTATCCTCCTCATTGCAACTACATTGAGTTTATCTATATGATGCTTCTTAATAGCTCAACACTACACCATACATCATAGGTGGTCGTACTACGGTCCTATAGAATTTTCCTTTGAGCTTTAAAGGAATGCGTCTATCACACAAGAACCCGGACGCACCTCTCCACTTTATCCACCGTATTTTAATTCTTTAGGAAACATCATCCTCTATATCACATTTTTTTATTTATGGTTGAGCCAAGAAACCTAAAATAATTGTTTTGAGCAATCTCCTTCTCATCAAGTTTCATCACCCGATCATGAGTAAAGTTACAAACTAGATATTCCGTTTTCATTCTACTAAGCTAAAACCCTTTGATTCCAAAGTTGCTCTCTATGATTCCAAAGTTGCTCTCTATGAGCCCCCTGGTTTGGGCCCTATAACTTTCATTGTAGATCTTCTCAGCATAAAACCAAATTGTTTCTCCATAATTGTGGCTACTTGTCTCAAATGCACTTCTATTACCCTCTCTCATAATTTTATAGTATGACCCATCATTTGATGCTTCTATAGTTATTACCACTTTAAATATCACCTTTATTTTTCTATATTGGAACCACAATGCTCCTTCTCCATTCATCTAACATTTTCCTTGTGCTCATAATCTTAGTAAAAAACTTTGTTAGCCAAGCTAGCCCATGGGCTCTATTAAGCAGAATTTATCTTCAACGAACAGTCAGCATGGACATAGAATGCAGCATTATTGACTGAAACTCCTTTTATAATGAAAACAGATCACTGTGGCAGCAATTCCAGAATGAAGATTAAATAACAATATGGTAAAAGGTGGATGACGAAAAAGACAGAGGAAAAGAACGTCAGGAGAAAACCATTCCCTTTCACCCAGGAGCTCCCAACTCTTTCATGGTGTAGTGTGAGACATCTTAACATGAATCAAATACAAAAATGTACTTCCAACAATAAATCACTTTATACATGTAGAAAGGGAATAGATTATTAGTATGTTCAAACTTG
Source organism: Hakea prostrata (assembly GCF_041222555.1). Lineage (NCBI taxonomy): Eukaryota > Viridiplantae > Streptophyta > Magnoliopsida > Proteales > Proteaceae > Hakea > Hakea prostrata. The sequence goes on along the minus strand of NC_142606.1, from coordinate 13,452,914 downwards.
TTGAAGGCTTACTTTATCAGCTGAACCAGTAATAAAAAGTTCATCTCGAGGTACAAACTTGACACTGGTAACCTACAAAAGAAAATAAGCCTCATCAAGACAGTGGCTGGGGTTGGAAGACAAAGTTCAGCAATTAAACCAACACAAGAAACAAAACCTTCTTAGAATGGCCACTAAGCGTGGACAAGATCTGACCAGATGTATGGTCAAATATGACAGCATTCATATCAACACCACCAGTGGCAACCACATCCTGTTAGCCAGCCATGGAAACAGCACTAATCAGTCTCAAAACCGAAAGAAAAGATTATCAAACAAAACAAACAAAGGCAACTTGATTAGATAGCAAACATTTTTGTGGACTATTAGTTCCAAATACTGTAGAAATGGATGCACACAGACAGACAGACAGATTTAATAACATAGCAACCAACTTTCAGTCTACTTATGCATCCTGAAATCCCTAATCTACACAGACAGAAGTGTGCTGCTAAGATTGCCAAATGCAGATAACAACATGCACAAATAAAAATGCAAATGAAAAATCATCAAGAAACATATAAAGGACATGAATTCGGAAAATCTGCTTATAACTCCAATATGAATTTTGATAGAAGAGTATCTGCTCCAGTATTGTTAAATGACAATCTAGCCATGTTCTCTATGAGAATCCATTATTATAACCAGTACACGGTTCTCAAAGCATCTACCTAGGCATGCAGTAAGGTGGTTGAAAATTATTTGGCATCACTTTGTTGACATGCAGTTTTTCAGCCACTTTTTCACCTAATCGCTTTCACTTTGTCGCTTTGTGCACCTTATTACCACCTAAAAGCTAAGGCGGTCACTTTTTTGACATTTTGTACATAATAATTTTTTTTCTTTATTTTTTTAAATTAAATTTTATTCTACAGAGCCGTATATGAATTTAATAGTTGGTCATTTCGGAATCCGTAATCAATGAATCATTAAATGGATAATGATTTGGAAATCAAAATGATGTGATTTATTAATTTTTTGTGTTCGATAAAAAGAAGTGGTAAAAACCAGACATCTCAATTCTAATTCGGATTCGAAATTATTCGCTTATTTCAAAAAAGTCAGGTCAAACAATTTGCGGGTCTATGCACAAGGCACTTATTTGGCATTACAGTATCATAGAGGTAAGTAAAATGTAAATTTACTACTTTCATTTTCATACTTATAATTTGATATAGTGCATAGTCATATGTTATGATGGTTGATGAGATGAACTTATATTTGTGTTCTTTTTTGGATAATCTTTCTTAATTATGATTCTTAAATGCTTTTTTTTTCTTTGAATGAATGTGATTCGTGAATGTTTATTTAGCTTACAATGAATATTTATTAGTTTAAAAGTAGTTGTATTGAAAAAAATTGACTGAACCACTTTGTTGCCTAATCGCCTAGGCGGAGCCCCAACTGCTTTGGTCAACTTGCCACCTTGAAAACCATGAACTGGTAGCATTATTAAAAGAGGCAAAGGCAAAAAATGAACACCATGATTTTGTTATGCCTACATAGAGGCTAAAACCAAATCCCCACTCCTTCCAACCATCAGTTGTAAATTATAGTTCAACCTTCAAATTCAGCCATTAACCTGAATCCTAACTCTCTCAATCCTCCAACCATGTGAAGAAATTGACGCAAGGATGATAACTTGATGAGTTGTATTAGATATTAATCCCATATAGACATCTAGGTGCAACCTTGGGAGGCCCACAAGGTGCTCATGTAAATCCAACAAGATGAAGTTGACTTTTGACAGTCTTCTATTTCTTGAGGTTTCATTGTTATGATCCTAAAATAAACTTAGTACACAGAATTAGCAGTGAAGTATTTGAATTAGATTAGGATATTTGACGGTTGAAAGAGGTTTTATTATTTACTTTATTGAGTCTTATAAAGTGATCAGGGGTCATTTTATGAGTTAATTTAAGAAGTTACGGTATTGATGTAGTGAAAATAAACTTAGTACACAGAATTAGCAGCGAAGTATTTGAATTAGATTAGGATACTTGACGGTTAAAGAGGTTTTATTATTTACTTTATTGAGTCTTATAAAGTGATCAGGGGTCATTTTATGAGTTAATTTAAGAAGTTAAGGTATTCATGTAATACACCATCAATCAATCGGAGATGATTTGACTAAAGAATATGACTTTGGAGTAATAATTCAAAGTGGATAGTAACCCGATATCTGAGACGTTACATGAAATCAATATTGATAAAGTTTTGCAATATCTGAAAGATGTCAAATTGATATCCCCTAAGTATACAGATTTGAAGTTGGATACTGTCAACCTAGATTCCCATGCAAGACTATTACACAAATATGCTGATTCATATAAACTCATACCTTAGAGGGATGAATATCAATAGATAAGATACCCGGCTTGCTAGTTTTGTGGAGGGGATGACTGGAGAGCTGGGTGTACCTCTCTAGTGCATCAACAGAGGCCAACGTTGGAGGAATCTGCAATGAAATAAAAACATATCCAATTAAGAATGTCCAAAAACTAAGCAACAAAAAGCTGACTTCAACTATATTATTTCGTTAGCAATTAATCAAATGAGCAGTCCAATAGTGACCCACATTTTATTCCACTCTTGAGTCTTCACTATATTGAAGGGCAGAAAAAAATTAAACTACTTGTCTGCTAAACTGGTCAGAAATAATGTGAAAGGAACAGAGGTTTAGGGCCTGCACTCAGAGATTGTGATCCCAAGACTATCCTGAAATTCTGAGTTATAGTTTGATAACTTGGTTAAATTCATACAGATATAGACCTACTTAAAGCAAGTCATCAAGTCAGTTAGCATGTCAACTAGGCTTACAAGCCAATCCCAATCCCTGGATCTAGGTGAAGGAAAATAAAATTGAAACAAAAAAATGAAGTAGAAATTCTTTAAATTATTACCAACAATTTTGTAACTAACAGCTTGTATAAATCTATTAATAAGCTTGCATTTTACTTTCAACCAATGAAGAGAAAATAGGTTAGTGCAAAGGAATCAGAATTAAAAGTTTAATTTCTTAACTTGAAAAGATTTTATGTTAGTTACGCAAACATCATTACAGAACTTTCTATTCTCATTTTCTCATTGAACTGAAATCTCTTTCTTTTTTATCTCTCTGCCTCCTTTTTATGGAGTGTCGCGCACCGTACTGCACTACAAGCACTACTTGCCACTTTTGAATATGCCAGCTTCATAATGTAATAAAGCTGACGCCCATAAAGAAAACAACGAATTGAAACCCTTCCTCCCCCTGATATTGTTAAATACTTAAATACAAACACTCAACCCATTCAGACAATAAATTGGAAAAATACCTGCCGCTTCTTCCTCTCCTGTGAGAGTGCAGTGTTACAGTCTGTCAGCTCTCCAATGATACCAGAAGAAATACCTGGACGAATTCTCTTTCCCCCAGGGCCAAGCTCCTCATCCTCAGCAGCTGCAAGCATGCATGTACAACTAAAGTAATGACAGAAAGAAAACCAGCAAAGTTTGTGATGCAGATCAAAATATGAAGAGAAAAATTACATCTAACTGTTACTGTGAACAGTATCACAGCCTCATATTTGCCTTGTTTAGGGGTGCACTTTAGAAGATATTCTCACCCCATCAAGTGGAGAAAGATTCTATCCTACTACCGCCATTAGTATAGTTTCTATTTTCAATTTTGGAAAGTAAATCTTATTTCATATAGGTACCTTCTAACCTCAGTTTGTGACTATCTTGTTTTTAGGAGTTTACATTTTGAACTTTTAATGTGTGAAAGTAAGAAGATTCTGTTTAGTTGCTTACCTTTTATTTAGTAGTTTCTACTATCTTAAGCTTCTAATTTCAGAAGCTCTATTTTGTGAAGCTTAACCCAAGAAATAATAGGCCCCACCAATCTCCTAAAAGGAAGACTTGACCATGAAGTCTCTATTACTTGCAAGAGTTTGGTTTGAGAAAGAATTCGTTCAACAGCTGAAACAGCTGTGGGTGAGAGGCCAAAGGCTGAGCCAGCCTCCACGCCTTACTCCCTTTCTTCTTCTTGTTCACATTTTTTCGTTTGATTCTTCTTTCATGTGAGGAAGGAAGGAATGAAGGAAGGGGGGGGGGGGGAAGCAAATTGTTCTCGTTAGATTATATTTGTTCTGCCTGCAACAGATTTCCAGCTGGTTTCTCAGGTTTCAAGAATGACTTTTCAATTGGTCAGCATTCAGAGAAGGAAATGAAACACAATAGGATATCAAGATTATAGTGCATTTAAAATGATTCAGATGCATGCAAAACAAAAACCTCTTTTCCCATTGCTAAGAGCCGAAGCATTTGTTGTCACAGGAGCAGATGCTGAAATTGGCATCTGTCTTTCAGCCAGCGCCAACAACGATCTGGCCTCATCCCTTTCTTTCTTTAGCCTTGCAATAACACGGCAAGCAGCATCATGCTGTAAAAAATAACACAGACTAATCAATGCAGTCACAATGTGGTCATGATTCCTTTCTATCAACACGCAACACGAGAACTTAATGGAGGTACAATAGAGAAAGTACATGGGGCTTCAGCAGGGCGTAATAGAAGTAATTCACTACATTATTATAGACCCCGAACAAGCTAAAAGTAATGAAATATAGGCATAGCTTTTGCCAATTTTCTGCTCTTAGGAGAAACTATCGGATAAATTCGGGATCTCACAGACCCGTCTGATAATAATCATATCCCTCCCTCAGATAGGAGCATGCTCCCTATCATCTCAAATTTTATGCACATACATCCCTTGCTCCAAAATAGAAACGGCAATAAGAAGCCACAAAACTATAGGGAGTAATATTTGATGGACTAGGTCAAAGAACAAAAAGACAGTCACTGAAATATCGTAGCATATGGATAAATAAAACAAACCAGCATCCAAAATTTAGCTTATATATCTGCTAAAAGGACAATACCTGATACAAAGCATGACTCAGCTCTTGTCTTGCCATATGAAGCTGCTGCTCCAATGCAAAAGTGGATAGCATCAAGCCATCCCACTCCTGTTAAAAAAAAACCAACAAGGATTAATTAAAAAATCCATTAGAAACCGCCGGGGGGGGGGGTTGCACTATTTAACATCCAGCATCATGAAGCCAACCACTTTATAAGTAAATACTAGGCAGTATAAAACCACAACTTCATAAGTGTCTGTATAAAACCACAACTTCATAAGTGTCAATTCATAATAATAGAATTCAATGGCATTCTTTGAACTTCTTGTTCATGCAGATGAGTCTCCTACAGAGCTTATTCAGCAGAAATAGACCAAGGGTTGGGCTATGCATGCAATGTTTCTTTTATTCTATGTGTTATATACTTATGATTGGCTAATCAAATGAGCCTAAAATATAGACAAGAAGTACAAAAACGGGATTTCCTTGATTCGTTTAGATAGAATCCTGTCCACTGGGTTCAGCACTTATTTTCACCCTATTTCCACAAATATTCATGAGCCCAAGCCCAAACTACAAAGGAAAATCTGAGGCCCAGAGTGATATAAAGCCTCTACAAGCCCGAGGGCTCTTGATCCCGTTGGTTGAGCGAGCTAGTCTTCCTCCTCAGAGCGATCCCCTATTGCTCACTCAGACCCATCACCCGCCTCAGAAGGGATGATAAACTACCCCACCACTCTGATGGATGCCTGACCCGGAAGTCATCTGAGGGACCGGCGTTCTCCTCTAACCTTATTCGTTCTATAGGGCGAGTGACTTCGCGCCTCTCCCGCTGCTTCATTCTCTCCCGAAAATTTTATTCGTCGATATAGAGGCTACAGCCCGCCTTTTCCGAGTCAAGTGTTTGGGAGTGCTGCCCCCACACCCCTGCCCGGGTGGCCCCCAAAAACTTGAGCAAGGGCCCCCCATGTCCTTTGGCAGCAAAATGTGAAGCATGTGCCATACCCAACAGTTCCAAACTTCCCATTTTTTAAAATTTTGTTTTGTTCAGGTCTTAAATGATCTTGCGTGTTGTTATTTGTTAAACTTTTTTTTGGTAATTATTGCTACTATTTTTTTTATTTTCTGATTTTAAATATTATTTTATAAATTATCTATTTTGAAAAATACATACGTATGCATGATGTATGGGCTTGAACTTAACATATGTGAGACACCATTACTTGATTTAATTGGTCATTGTATTTTGTTGACTTGTTGTATATGTAACCATTCTATCAAACAATTAACGCATGTTGATGATTCTATGCATGTATACGATACAATTTGTACTTCTCGGAACCAGTCATTTATTAGTATATTTGAATAATAACTTTTCAATGGCTTTTTTGGCAAATTACTAATTCCATTATGTTTATTATGCTTTAAAGGTAGGCAACAAAAAATCAAATGAAATGAAGGTCATACAAGCCCCAAAACCTAGGGTTGAAACCTTGCTTGAAAAGTACCAGGTTTCAACCAAAATTTCAGTCGAAACCTTGCTTGAAATTTTGAATTTTGGCTAGGTCGAAACAGGCCTCAAAACCGAAATTGTGATCCTTAGTTCGATGACCAGAGGAGCCTGGCAATGATGGCAGAAGTATTCAATGGGCTTGAGAATGGTGACGGAATTTGACCAAAAAAAGGAACGGTGGTGGAAGGGTTCAACGGTGGTTCAAAATAAAGTTGTCGCAGGTTTTGTTTTTTGGTTGCAGGCAATGAAGAAAAAGAAAGAAAAAAATGAGGAGAAGCTATCACAATTTTTTTTCCTGGTTGAAACTATAGGTTCTAGGGTGTACAAGACCTGGCAGAAGAAATTGCAAGTGAAGCTATAGTTGTAAAGGGGTGGATTATGGGTGGCAGAGCTTCCGGTGGTTGCAGCGCGATCATGGAACAAAATCTCGCTCAATTTCTCCGGTTCGCTACTTGGCGAACCGGCGAGATTTTGCCAATATTTCCCTGGGCTGAAACTTTGTTCACATGCATCTTGTTGATCTATTCACAGTACAGTGTTCCTTGAGAGAAGGCATCGTCTTTTTCAGTTTTTCTTTGAGAGACTCGACAAGACATGGTGAGAGAGAGAAGGAACTTTAAATGAGACAAGACAAGACAAAAGAAAGAGAAGATGAGAGAGCAGAGAGAGAGAGAGAGAGAGGGACTTACACGCCATGGGCATGAAGCCTAAAAGCCCATAAGGTCAAGAGACTCAGTACGTCACATCTCTGCAAATCTGCTATTCTGCAAAATTATAAACTTTATAACAGCAGTTTTCTCTTCCAACTGCGGCGGTGCTAACTGCTACTGCTTCTCTTCCGTAGTTCTCTTTCTTTCTCTTTCTTTCTTCTTCTTCTCCTTCAACGATCCGGCGATTTTCGTTTGATATTAAAACAATTTCGTTTCACCCCCTGGTTTCGGTTTGCCAAGGGGCAAAATCACCAAAATTTGGCGATATTTCGCTGAATTTCGGTGATATGTTCTTCCGTGGCAGCGATAGACTCTGGGGTGTAAAAGCCCTAGCAGAAGAAGATGGTGAAGTTGGTTGGTGGTGGGATGGGCTTTGGTGGAAGAAGTTGCAGCCCGTGGTTTTCCTTGCGATCTGGGGTGTATAGAACATGTTTTACTCTAATGTTGATTCTAAGTTGATATATTGCAAAATAAATGGAGCATTTTCTGAAATCCGAATTTTAATCTCCGCTCAAAGCATTGATATGCAAACCGTAAGTGTGGTGTTCAAGTCTACAAGCAAAATGCAATGGTGGATCAAACTTTCAGCTGTTTGCCCTCATCTTAAGTAGCTCAAGAGAGGCATAAACGGTTCAACTATTTCCACCATCTTGATTAGCTCAAGAAAGGCACAAGTGGGGGACAAGAATTAGCTCAATTCAACTTCAGAACAGAAATTGAGAAAAAAATCTTCATATGAAAAACAAATGAAGTTGAATCAGTAACAAGATGAAATACATAAATCAATTTAGGTTTTCATATGGACATGAAGGAATGGTAAAATAAAACTGAAATCTGCAAAATCCATGATTGAAAATAGATCAGACGCACATACATTTTGGAAAATTCCTAGCAGTCCTGGTATACTAGCCGCCTGTGAAGACCTGGGCTTGACTATCTGCATGTCATGAGAACAGCAATTAGAGTTGAAAAATAAAAAAGCAACAAGTCAGCGAATCATTTAGTTTGGCTAAACTTACCTCACTGGTTTTCAATAACACAATGTCATCCATGGAGAGGGACTCCCCACTGACAGGACATTTCCCATAGTCCTGCAAAACCCCCCAAAAAAAAATACACATAAAGAAAAAATCCAATGTTCTTTCAATGGAAGCAAATACCACCAGCAACAACCTGACTAAATCCTTTAATGCTACATCACTAGAGGAAAAAGTAGCAACACAATCGAAAGAAATTAGAGATGCAAAGAATTACGCACAGCTATATGTCGTTCAATTAACCTCTTCTCAAAGAGTAGTCCGGATTTCATGGAAACAGCCGGCTCTTCCGGCACAACGCCGGAGACTACAAAAGCAGAGTAGAAGAGCACAAATCAAACTACAAACACAGAACTCTCTACACATATACACTAAAAAACAGGAACACTGTACATGTATAAAGAACTAGACGAAAAGAGAAAGAGAGAGAGAGAGAGAGATAAATACTTGAACAGAACATGGTAACCGAAGCTAGGGTTTATCGCAATGTTTCCTTCGCAGTTTCGAAGTTCTGTAGCTGCCGATAGTCAGGTTAGAGGAGACTGAGGATGATTTTTTCGGGAGTTCCTGTTGGAACTAGTGGAGGGAGGCGGAAAAGAATTTGCGACACCCTCCCTCTTTAGATCGGGCTTCTTCAAAAGAGGGCTCTAACGTTGTCGAAGATGTGTTTTTCAGTTCAAGCACTGATGGCACTTTAGACAATTTCACCTTTTTAATGGATGCTTTCGTCAATTAACTATTGAATCAGGTTTGTTGGGAACGGACCGGAAATTCACCCCCAAAAAAAAAAAAAAAAAAAAAAAAAAAAAAAAAGGACCGGAAATCATACCAGAACCGACACAACTCATACTTACACCTCACTTTGTGTTTAAAAACACACAGGTTTTAAAGCAAATTGCACTGAAAGCACCTCAAAATGAGAAGCGTTATAGCACTGACACCGCGCTTTATATTTAAAATGCAAAGAGACTCCAAACTTAGATTTTTATTTGATATATTTGTCAAATTTATCACTAAAAACAGTTAAATTATTGTTTATTTTCAAAAATATCAAAAAAAAATTTAGTAACAAATTTAACAAAATATTCAATAAAATTTCAATTTTGGGGTATCTGTGTTTTTTAAATATAAAGTGGGGTTTCAATGCTTTAAGGCTTTTGTTTTAGGGTGTCAGTACAATTAACCCACCATTGGCAATACTAGTGCAATTTGCTTAAACTTTATTAATACTCTACATCAACACAGATGCGATGATAAAAAATCAACCTCCATTGTTCAACGTGAAAATTTGAAATGTAGATCAAGTGCCAACCATTAGATGGATACCAATGTTGATGTGGCGCACATGATTACTTGACTAATTGTATAGTTACTTATATAATGGATTTTAGTTATCTTGCAATTTAATGAAGATTCCTATTTTCTCTTGTATCACTCGTATTCGTTTAAATTCATGTTTCAAGCTTCAGTATGATTCATATATAGCCATGCATGTGCCGATCAAATACACCACTTCAGCTTAAGTAAAAATAATAATCTCAATGTATTTATTGGCCTCAAATTAGAATAGATATAAAAATATAATAAGAATAATAAATAGTCTAAAATAACCTCAGATACAGCCCCCCAAACTTCCAGTGATACATTCCCTGGTGAATGTCGGAGTTTCGGTGGTTTCGTCATGTAGCGGAACCCGGCATTTCGTACTTTGGGTACACTTTTCTTTTTCTTTGGGTAACCATAGCGTATCAACACAAACGTAGGAAAGCACAACTGATGAAATAGAAAAACTCGATCAAGCTTAGGATGGCCTCTAATGGGCCATGGGCTTTGGCAAACTACAGAATTGTGATAACTTTTATACCAGAACCATGGCCCAAGTCCAAATAGAGCCCATCACGAATTTTGCCACTTAAGGAAAAGAAAAAAGGGTTGTATACTTGTATGGCAACCATTTTTTTCTTTTTTTGGGATAATAATATGGCAACTGTTCATGTTTATTCTGCCTTTTTTATTTATTTATTATTTTTTTACAGAAATAGCCCAAATTATGTATGTGTAATCTGCTTTGTTTCTTGTGCATTTTTTTCATCCATATTCATTAATTTTTGTAGTTACATAAACTTTTTTTTTTTTAACCATTTATGATTTCAGCACTCATAAACAGTTTGAAACAACAAAAATGTATAGAGAGTTCTACCAAAAAAAAAAAATGTATAGAGAGAGGATAAAGTGTTTCACACCTAAAAATAGGAAAACATATCATAGATGTTGTCATACAACCCTGAATGTGGCCACCTACTATCAAACGTCGCACGTAAAAGAAACTCCCATTAAGATTAACTATGAACATATGCTAGACAAGCGCAGAAATATAAAGGAGCCATGCAATAAGTTGATATTGGAGGCTTTTCCAACAATATGAAACTTATTTTTTCTTTGGTAGACATAGGCAAGGTTTTGTTGAACCAAATTCAAATTATCTTATATGTTTTTACTTGTGTTTATTTTTTTTTGTTCGTGATTATGCATCCTTATCCCCAACATAAATATCTTCTTATGCTGGATTTTGTATGAGTAGTGAATAATTCTACATCATCAAGGAATGCCATAGTATAATTTAAAACCCATACTAACTCAAATAATTGAATATTGTTTTTCAAAAAAACCAAAACCGAATCATAATCAAACCTATCCAAGAGGAGCCGAAGTGTATTTGAAGTAATTAGTTAGTGTTGAGTAACTCAGTAAAATTATAAAGCGTGTTGGTTTCGTGTGTGGTTTGAAGAAAAAGAAAAGATCATCTAGTGTGCACATCTCTCTATTACACACGTCAATGCACTTATATGTCAAATAGAAGGTTGTGATTAAATTTCAATTTTGAATTCAAAAATCTTCATTTTTATTTTTTTATTTTTAAGTGTTTTTAGCCAATTGTTTGGCATACAAGTGCACTTTTATGTACAACAGATTGAGTAGAGATACGTGCACAACAGAGGATATTTTTTTCGTGTGGCTTTGGCCGGGGTGGGGACTCGGTCCAATACATTTTCTTGTGGACAGTTTAAAGCTAACCAACAAACAGAACCAACAGGATAAAACATAGTGAGGTGTGACGAGACAAGTCAGCAAGAATGCCACGTATGCAAAAGAGACACGTGTCTACCTGCCTATGGCTGAGTATAGTTTAGACAATGCTGGCGAAGAGGAGCCTCAGCGGTTCTCCGTTAAGCTCGGAATCACCTTACGAAGCCAAGTACGTAAATCGAAGTCTCTATATAAATACCAAAACCCCTCCATTTTCTTCGCTAACGTCCCAATAATTATTTCTAAAAATACAAAAATAAAAATAAAATCAAAACCTCCATATCCCCGTGTCTCCTCTTCTTCTTTCCTTGACCTTTTTTATTTTTATTTTTTTCTGGTTTCTGCAATAAAGTCTTACAGGGGATTGGAGCTTAGATTAAGGCTTGAATCACAAGCCATCATCCTTGTTCTTGAGCTACTTCAGTTCTTGTAGGAATTGACAGTTCGGAGTTTTTGAATATTCCTGGTTTAATTTCTGCAACAAAGACAAAGAAGACGATGTTACAGGATATTATCCATCCACCAGAACAACAACAACAACAACTTCTGAGCGTAAACTCCCACAACTCTCAAGCTTCTTTCTTAGATACATTGCTTTTAGCTTTTCTTCTTGATTTAAATTTGTCAAGAACAATATCCATCTATCTGTTTGGTTTACACATTGCATTTGAGCTGATAATACAATGTAAACTACCTTCATTAGAACAAGAAACAAGTAAACATTGTTCTTAATTCTCTTGAATTTGTTAAAGGACCTTCTAAAAGACTTTTAAAGCTTCTCCTTCAAGGTTTCCATTTAGAATCTCTTGTTTAATTGGATCATGATTAAGTTAAGATCTCCATACAGCATTGCATGTGTTCTTCTATTAAGAGCTTTTATCAAACAATCTTTTTAGCATTTTAGTGTTTTTCCTTTAGCTTTGATTCTTAGGAATCATACTCTTAACAAGAACAAAGACAGAAGATCAAATTCATATCTTGCTAAAAGCATTGATCATTGTTATTAGTAAGTTGCTAACTTTTCTAAAAATTTCACATGGTGTGTTGGATGCATCATTCATTGGCCGCATGACATGTCTTCAATTCTTTTCCTTTCCAATATTCCCGAATCAACTCATGATATAGATAGGAATTTGTGCATTTTATTTTGTCCAACTATGAAAAGTGCATTAATATAACCGTGTAAGAGGGCAATAAAATCATTACATATAAGAAAGAGAGATGGACAGATTTGTCAACCTTGCAACTTAGAGAAAGATCTTAGTAACTAAGGAGGTCCACTATAAAGTTGTTTTAAAGCGACTACATTTCAAGCAAGATTGTGAGCATAATTTAGGTTTTTCTTGTAGTACATTTTTTGAAATTATTTTAGGACCTGTTAGTTACATGAATTTAGATATTTCAAATCTCTAGATTCATAAATGGGACATTTATGTACTAAAAACGTGAATCTGTACATTTATGGGTATGAAGTAAAATCTAGAGATTTCGTTCATACAATAAAAACGTTAAACATTTGTGCATTCACAAAATTTTACCTTGACAGAACTCTTCGAATCACAAATTTAGATTAACCAAACAGTTAATTTTATGAACCATGACTCCATTGATTTGAAATCTCCAGACTCAAGTAACGAAACAGGCCCTTAGCACACTTAGTTTTGATAATGCAAAATTTGAATTCAATCCATTGTTTTTTAGCATATATACTGAAGGAGTTTTCACGAGTCAATTTAGAATTTTATATACATTTTTTTTCTTATTTATTTTTATAAATACCCTTTGGATGGCTACAAGTGGAACACATGTTAGCTAGCAAACTTAAGTGCAAGGGAACGCTATATCCTCATGATCGTCGTTGTCATTAATTTATTGTTATCATCCAAATTTTATTCCACTATTCTGGTTTATCTAAAGATGTTACTTTTATATATTCTCTTACTTAAACACATAAAATCCCTTTTACACTTTCTGTGTCTTTTTGGAGTCTTTAACCTGCATGAAATACCTAATTTGTACTAGTTATGTATAGATCTAACCCTTTCATAATCGAGCTCTGCTAGCCAAATGACTTGGAAATTATTTCAAGAACCAAAATCTGAAGAGACTTTCATTCTAAAGTGGAGCTAAAGAGTTCCCTGGTACAAATGTTCCAAAACCCTATTGAAATTGATAGATGATGGGACCTTGGAAGCTTTGGAACCTTGTGCCAAGCTTCTCTATAACACAACTACATATCAAGTTTGACTGAAATCCTGACTAACCTCATTGTTGATAAGTTGGACATGTTTTCTTCATCTAGTCCAGTTTATATTGTATGTCTGTTCTTGAATCATGATTGATATGGTTTTATTGGTTGCTTTTTACTTGAAGATAAACATTCCAGTTTTCCTGGTTGTATGATTGTTCAAAGCTTTCAGACACTGAAAGGGTTCTTTTGGTCTGATTAGGGTATTTAAATGTGTTGCAGGATAAAGATGTTGTGAGCAGCCCCATAAGCTCTCAACAATTTGAATTTTGTGATCAAGAATTTTTCCGTGAGACTCTTCAAAACTCAGATGTTTCTTCCTGCTCAAACTGCTGCTTTGAAGAGAATTCTAATTACACCAGTAACCTCTCCTTCTCTCCTTCATTCCCTTCTAAACTAGGAAAGTCCAATAACAACAGCAACGACAATACCAGTAACACCAACAACCTCCCCATGATCTATGATTTCCAAGATGAGAATAATGACAATAATGAAATCTCAGCTTCCATAGATTTTTCTACACAATCAACATTTTCAAATGTTGTTCCTCATCCACCATTGCTAGTAGCAACAGAAGAAGATCAGTTTGATCTTGCTTCACTGCAATGCCAAATTCCATTAGTGGATGCAAGCAATAGGTTCTCTACTACATACTCTCCTGACACAGTTGTTACTGATCTTAAAGGACCTTTGATGTTACCGGCAGTTTTCGGAGATGATCATTGCTTGTCTTCATTACCTTCATGTTCTTTCCTTGATACAACTAATTTAGGACCTTTCTTGCCTGGGAATTTGAGCACAACAATACCTGCTGATCCAACAGGAGTAGTTTTCGCTGGAAATATTCTTATGGGCACTGATTTGCAGATACAAGAGTTGGATTTTCAAGGTGATAATTGTGGAGTGTATGGTTGTGATTCAATTCAACAAGTTTACCACTCTGGTGATATACAGGTATATCTAAGCCAATTATAGAATCAGTAGGAGTTCTAGAGCCATTAATAAGTAACTATTTTTGTTGCAGTTCTTTACTATTACTAATGGAAAGAAAATATATTTGATATATGTTTCTTTTGTCTATCTAAAAGGCCCTAACTAGTGATAGCTCCCAACTGGTGAATGGTGGTGGGACTTCTAGTCTAACATCAGAAATTTCCACTTTGGAAGAATCTACTTACAAGGTTGGAAAACTCTCTGTTGAAGAAAGGAAGGAGAAGATCCACAGATACATGAAGAAAAGAAATGAGAGGAATTTCAGCAAGAAAATTAAGGTCTCTCTCTCTCTCTCAATTTCTTGTTAGAAGGATCAAGGTTCATGTCCTCTTCATCTGAGTAGATGAACCTGAAAAAACAGAATTTAAGAATAATATGCATATTTTTTTTTTAATCAAAATATATATGCATCTTGTTGTGACCAATTAACTGATCAAAAGAGCTATAACTTTACCTTTTGCCCGTTGTTTATTTTCCAAAATTATTTACTGCAAGGGGCAACCTTGTCATTTCACATGGTTACTGAAGATTATTAACTCATGTGGAATATACCAGAATCACAGTAAGATTTTTCTGAACTTCTATTCAGCTTCTTCTCCTAATTAATGACTAGTGAATCTACAGTATGCATGCCGCAAGACTCTTGCCGATAGCCGTCCTCGTGTTAGAGGGAGATTTGCCAAGAACGATGAATTTGGGGAAGCTGCAAGACCCAACAGCAGCAGTCATGAAGATGATGATGAAGAAGTAAGATATATACATATGCTTCCTATATACTTGCAGTAAAACCATGTAGAGATTCATCCATAATAGACTTTTCAATATAATTTTCCTTTCATGTCACTCCAAAAATAAAGAGAAGACCATTCAATCCTTGGTGATTTGGGGTTTGTTTGGACTCATGACATAGTGAATCTTGTTGTTGATTTTGGTCCCTAATTGTTAGAGGTAGCAGTGAAAGAGAGTCTCTTTTTACTGTGGTGATTTGGGGTTTTTTTGGACTCATGACATAGTGAATCTTGTTGTTGATTTTGGTCCCTAATTGTTAGAGGTAGCAGTGAAAGAGAGTCTCTTTTTACTGATAAAGGGAGAACTCTAGTGTTCTAATTTTGGTTTTTGTTTGTAATTTGAATTTCTCTGTAGGTGGCAGCAGTGAAAGAAGAAGAGGAAATGGTTGACTCTTCAGATATTTTCTCTCACATCAGTGGCGTGAATTCCTTCAAATGCAACTTCCAAATACAATCATGGACATGAAGAAGATCACTAATCCTCGCGTTGAGATCATGTGTGTACAGTTCTGTAAGATCCTCTCATCTCAATGGAGTTGATGAAATGCTCCATATGTTTTAAATAAAAGGATGGGTTGGAACATTGTCAATTCTATATGTTAATTAGTAGGTGATTTATTATTGGCACACAGTGTTATTTCTTCAAATGCCACAGAGCATTGGTTCTGTTCGATCGACAGATGATCAGTCAAGTGTCGAATTCGAAGTCTATTAATCTAGTCAGATATTCCCTCTGTATTTCCATACTATACATCCCATGTATGTTTACTCATGTATATCAATACTCTAGATATTACTGTGCATTGAAATAGAAATTGCAAATTTGTAAGTATTCTTCCATTGTCTTGAAAATTTGATAGTAAATAAAAGAGAACTGGGCATCTCTTGATGTCATTGAAGACATTTGCAGCATTTGCTGGTTTTTTTAGCTAAAAGTTGTTCAAATTTCAGATTAGGAGGGCTTGGTGGATCAAACCACTGCATTTTATTGTTGATCCTTCCCTTACTGAGTTGTGGAAATTCCCCTTAATGCACCATCAACTTCTGAATGTCACATCTTCTTGATATAGTTCTCACCGAACATCTTCACCTGCCCCACCCCATTGAAAAACACAAAGAATTTATTCCAACTATCCTCTTTTCACCTGTCGTCTCTTACCCTACACAGTGAGTGGCTAACACATTTCCCATTAAGTTCTCACCTTTTTGAGTTCTCTAGCTAGTATATGAGAAGTTTGAAAATTCACAGAGTCAAAGCTGCTTCCTTAGTTCATTGTTGGCGAGCTTAGGGGTGAAAACTGAAAATACCATTATGGGAAATCAAAGAATTTCAATGGTTAGTTTTTGAGGATAAAGATATATTGTTAATAATGCGAGCAGTGGTTTGGTTAAAAGTTTGATTGATCTCCATAACTAGTTGGGATCTACTTTCCACTTCATTAGCAAACCTGGATTGTCATGGTTGAAAATTTTTATGAACCTCCCAAATCTGATGATTCGCAGTTGTAGGAACCGAAGGATCGAACCAGAATGAGGTATTACAACCATTTTCGACTTTCCTAATGACCAAACATATAAGATAAAGAAAATATGTTCTTAAACTATTCCATAAGTTATATCCCCAAATTTTCCCTAACTTAGAATCAAAGATCGAAGTCATAGGAAAATATTCAGCCTTTAGGCATTTTGCCCAAATCAAATCAAGTTCATTTAGGAGCCTCCACCCTTGCTTCAAGAGAAGGGCAACATTCATGTGCTCCATTTTTGCCTACTGCCTTTGGCCTTCAACATGTATCCTAGACAATCAAAGTTAGATGCTTGCTTCCTTCTGTAGATTCCAACTAGAATCTCTAGCAAAGAGAGTCCATTTTTCTACAGATAGCTTTAGGGAACGGGGTGAATTGCATGCATATGGTAAATTGGAAGAGCTTGTAGCACGGATTATAAAAGCACAGGTCTCCTAGCAAAGGAGAGAGACTTGGCTTTCCAACCAGCGAGTTTTTAAGTAAAACTTTGCAACTGTGGTTCCAGACTTTTAGACCTTACTCTTGTGGTTGATAAATGAGCTTCCAAGTACACAGCACTCGGTTTCATCTCCTAGACGCCCAGAATTATTAAAAGTTTAGTTCAACCACCAAATCGAGACATTTGCACTAGGGAAGAAAAAAACAAACAAAACAAAACCCTCACCTTTCTCCAAACTGATCACCTACCCAGTAACATTACCAAAATTTTATAGTACAATTTTGATCATACAAACATCATCAACACTCCCTCGGCAGTACACAAAAAAAATGTGAGATTTTGAAAACATTCCTATTAATTTTAATACCTCAAAAGCATCAACATTTCTAAAGGACCTTTACAACTAGTTATGAATCAATTGTATGAAAAAATAATAAACAAAACTAGCAATTAAACATAAATTATGTATAATAACCTTTGCAATCTGGCCGTATTTATAATTCAGACATGCAAAGAAACAAGAAAGAAGAAGTTAGTTGGTGCAAGGGAGAATCAAATATTTTCATTAAATTAAAAAAAAAAAAGAATATATATATATATAAGATTTTTTTTTCTTTTTTTTTCTTTTTTCAGGTTTTGGGCAAACGAAAGAAAAATATAAGACTTTTTTTTTTTTGGTTTGCCAACCCCGGTTTATAAACCGGTGTTGGTCGCACAAATATTCGATACCGGAACCTTGCTTAAGCAAACCAAGCTGCTTAAAGATAAGACTTCTTTTCAAAGATAAGACTTATTTTCAAATACCAAATAGTTTCAACTTTTGTTCAATCAATTATCAATTATATATCCAAACATTTAGGGTGTCATTCTCATGGTCCCATCTAATCTTTCACGTCTCTGGATTGGATTCATTCGATTTGCGTCTTCTACTCCTCTCGGTCCCACCATCAGAAATTTTACATGGAAATTACATAACAAATGAAAACCCACTACTGGGCCCCTCTTGGCCCAAATAGACGGTCTCCTTGGACATGATAAAGGGGAACTTTGGATTATTAAATTATTGGCCTTTCAGTTTGAGAATCTTTTCTAAGTGGTGCCAAACAAATTCAATTGACAAATTCAACTTTTCAAAACCCTAGAAAATTTCGATGTGAAACATTTTATTTTCTCTTGATTATAATTTTGCTTGTTGCTAATGTGTCACATAGGACAAATTAAATCCTGGCAGAATATATCTCGGTGTTGGTCAAGTGACTTTAATCATGGTTATATTGTGCGGTCAGGATTTAATTTGCCTTACATGGTATCAATCCAACTATGGGCATTGCAAATTGCACCATGTCAGTGGCAACACCCAAGCAAAATCCCTTAAGTTACACATGAACAATCAAATTGTGAACAGCCCATCATGGCTGGATTCAGTTTTTCACAAGAACATTAGAGTACATGTGAGGACCCAAACGTCTAGTTTTAGTCTTTAAGGGGATATTTATGAAAGTATCACGTTGAAAAATGTCCTAGTTTTATATGTACAAGCCCTATAGGGGATAGGTCCCACTATCCCAGCTTCAAAGTGATTTGATGGAGGATTTTGCAAGAAGAAGACAAGTCCATTATGGATCAAATGATGGAAGACAGAGTTATAAAAGATGTTTGCAAAGAAACGAATTCTGTTGAGTAAGGTCTACCATTGTCAGCCTCTAGTTTGGGATCCTTGAGGATTTTAGAGATCGTGTTTCCAAGTGTTCGGATTATTGCCAGTGGAGGTTATTAGGATGGTTAGGAACCTGACTTCTCAGTGGAGAGGTCGTGGGTTCAACCCTTACTGGAGACATATGTAATATTCTCAATTTCTCACTCCCAAATTTCCTATGTATAAAAACTCTAAAAAGCGCCTTTGTAAAAAAAAAAAAAAAAAAAAAAGTATTTAGATTATTTCAGAATCATGGTGGAGAACAATCGGAAAAAGATTATTGAATTGGTTAATTGGGATTCTTCATTAGTTGTGAGTGTTGTAGAGAGGGTTTTTCCCGTAGATGAAGATCAAGTAAAGAAAGCATTTAAATTCCGTATGAGTTATGAACTTGACTGTAATCTTGAGAGATGCCTACAGGCAAGATGGTATTTTGATTGAGAAGGATCCTTAGGTGCTCTTTAATGAGAAGCTCCAACGTTATGCACAAATGAAAGAGAGAATCTTGTGATGACATTGATAAAGAAGATTTCTTGTAGGAGACAATGAAAGGGAACGATGGTGGGTGATTTCAGGTAAGGGAGGAGTGGTGGTCGCCTGGGATTATCAAGCAAAGAAGATGGATAAAGGAATTCACATAGGGAGAATCCATTCACCTAGGGATGTCAAAACCTAAACCGAACCGTTAAAACCGGACCGAACCGGCCCGCTATAGCCCAAACCGACCCGAACTGAAGCTTAACGGGCTGTGTTTGGGCTGAACAACCACAGCCCGCAATGGTTCGGGCTAGGCCGGGCCAGCCCATGTGTGGCCCGCTAGCCCGAACCGTTTGGCCCGAAACTAGCCCGAACTCGAACCACCCCGTTAAACCAGTTATAAATAAAATAAAATAAAATAAATTTAAATGTAAAAGACAATAGAAGCCCCAAGTATCCATTGTTTTGTTTTGGAATATGCAAACAACAAGCTTGTCAAAGCTTTTGCCATTTGGAAGATGGGCTTAGAAAATATATAGCAAGTGTATTATCATTTGAAAATCTTTTAATGCTTTATTTTTTATCCATTTTTACAAGTATCAAGAAGGGGGAAGAAAATAAGCAGAGACAACCCACTAAAATTCATCAAGATGCCAACTTTCTTTTGTATATTAGTTTTATAAGTTTTATTTCTTTGTAGAAAAAAATTTTTTGGTTTTGAACACCCAACACAAAAGACTTGAATATAACTTAATGCTTATATGTGTTCGCTTACTCTTGATAAATTTCACATATCAACAAGATATTCAAAATATACCGCTAATAAACCCAAACCCAAACTGTTAATAAACCCAATTCTAAACCGTTAGCCCAAACCGTTGGTCAGCCCGAACCCAAACCGCACCAACCCGAAACCGTTATTTTTTTAATGGGCCGTGTTTGGGCTGAGTGTTTTTCAGCCCGAAACCGGCCCAACCCGAACCGTTGACACCCCTACATTCACCCGTGCATTTAGCTCGGTCATAAAAGTGAGTGAGAAGTTATTTTAATAATTTATTCGGATATTTTCGACCGTTGACCATTCAAATTTGGAAACATAACAGTCAATGTCGCAAGGATGGAAAATTTAGAAGGTTTTTGGACATTTTGAAAAAAGTCAAAAAGTGAATAGTCAATAATATATGCTTAAGTGGGGAGTTTTATCAGGTGTATTTATGGCCTTGGGATGAAGAATACATGTCCTTCAGTTTTATCTAAAAGTTCATGATTATTGATAGACATGTATCTTTCATCAAAGAAAAAAACGATGATTCAATAAAAAAATGGACCCAATAAAATTTGTATTTGATTTGCACCATGAAATAAGCTGATTATCAAAAGAAGAAAAAAAGATAGCAATAATTATAATAGATAAAAGATGAAGCATCCATTAAGGTTGGACCATATCTTCACAATCAAATCAAACAAAGCGACGCAGAAGTGTTGGACCATTTCTCCTTCCTAAACATTAATCCACGTGTCCGACACGGAAGAAGGAAAGCGTACTGAGTGAAACAGCGACAAAACAGCTGATCGTTGGAAAAGTCCGAAAAGAGCATCAACAATCCCGAGAGATCCTTTCTTTCCATGGAATAGGAGAAGGCTAGTTCCGTAACTTTCAAATCGACAACCACTGGTTCTCATTAATTAGTAAATGGAATTCGACATTAAACGAAGTAATAGAACAACGAATATATTTGCCGAATGAGAATGTAACCTGAGAATCAGGAAACTCTCTCTCTCTTCATGGAGAAAATCGAAACTTAATGAGGGCGGTGACTGCGACGTTGGTGAAGAACTTTAGCCGCGTCGGAAGAAAAGTGAAGGCGGTGATGGTGGTAGAGGTGGCGGTGCGGCGGAGGTAAAGCGACGATTGGGCGGACCAGCTCATTCGCTCACAATCAGACTCGTAGTTCTATACACTTCTGGTTTTTAGGGTTTTGTTTTTTCCACTTCGAAAAACAACAAACAAGGGGACCACATTGTCCACGCGAGTTTTGTTTTGCCCTTTTGCTTTCCAAGCAAGAGGAGAGAGAGAGAAGACTTGGAATACGCAACTTTTTGGGTTGAGAAGACCACAATTTGTTAAGGTGTGTCTTGCGACATCGGTCCAGCGCATTTACCGAAAAAGGATATCGTTCCAGTTCTTAAACAACCACTCCTTTTCGGTTAGTTTCTAATCTCATTTCTTCATCAATGGTGAGTGTGAATAGCTTTGCGTTTTCTGAAGTTCGAGAAAATGGGAGTTTTTTATGCTTAATTAATAAATTTCTCTATCCATTCTCCATTCGCTGTGACCCAATTTAGCCGTATTCTTCTTCGCTTCTTTCTCCCTGGTACTTGCTTATGTTGTAAATGGATAATTCAGGCTGTTCAAAGATTGTTTCTTGGGACAACGGTGATTCTTCATTGAATTGGGTTCAAACTAGTCATGAATTCAATGTTTTCAGGTGAGAATGGTTGCTATTTCTTTAGCCCTCCTTCTTGGGTAGTTGTTGATAAGTCACCAATTAAGGGGGGAAACTGAAAAGAAGGATTCAGAAAATTTTCTTGCTGCGAGACTTATTTTGTTGCTTTCCCGTTGGGGTTCTTTGAATTTCACTTATGTGTAGGCTTGGGCTTCTGCTGCAAATTTTGTAGAACTCTGTATGGTTTATGTTGGTTGACTGTTAATTATTTTTCTTTACATGGAAAAAAAATAAAAAAATAAAAAAAAAATCTTGTAAAGTTCCTTTAAAGCGAGAAAGAGTGAATGGAAGAGGTTTCTTTATAATATAAGGAATCTTCATTGAGTGGGCTTGTATATAAGGGGCAGCTATATGTGTTACATTTATTTATAATATATAGTATTTGAATTTCCTTTGAATCTTGCATTCTTTCTGCTGCAAGTCTAGAAAAGAATCCTCTGTCTTTTCGAATAATACATGTTGCATGTATCCATAAAGAGGACCAAGTGGTGAAAAGAGGAAAAGAGATCCTTACCTGTACTTGTTAGATTTCATGAGTTATTGTTCTCAGTTATGAAGTCTTAAGAGTATGTTCCCAACCGCTACCCAAATAAGCATCCCTTCCCAGCCATTCCAATGGTTGATTATATCTCCTTTAGTTTTGTCATGGGAACAGTGGGAATCTTAAAGCTACTACTATAACTTTTCAGTGTTCTTTCACATTTAATTCATTTGCTCCATTAGTTATATGGAAATTAGTTCTAGCCACCTTGAAGGACCTAGTTGCATTATGTTTTCTTTTCCTATTGTATTTTCTTGTTGATATTCTTTGGAGGAACACAATCTAGAGTGAATCCACACGATTAGTCTTTCTTTTTTCAGGAGTTATCGGGGAGCACTTGACGTCCTTTGGAAAACCAGGTTCTGGTTTTCTGGATTGACATATTTGAGTGGGAATATTGTGTGGAGGGTTGTCTAAAACTTGTAATGATCTGATAGGTCATGTATTTTGATGAGTAATTGTGTTGGGGGTGTTGTTCTTGATTCTTGCTACAGCTTGGAATTTTCAAACTATTCTGCAGTGACAAAACAATCTGTTTTTGCTTGCTTGGGAGCTGCATATAGATACTTATAACCGATTTCTTCATGTCTCCTTGGGTGGTTGAAATAATATTTTCTTTCGAGTTTTCTCTTATCATCGTAACATTTGATTAACTTTAGGATGGTTGCTAATTTTTCATATTGTTTTGCAGAGATATTTGTATTTTGTTTACCCATGAAAATTTTAGCACATCCAGACTGCCAGTAATAGTAAGAGCGCAATGATCAATGCAGTGAAGAATGATCAAGAGAATGAAGATTCACCTCTTATAGTGAAAAAAGATAGTAGATTGGTAGAAGATAGTAGTTCAGAGGTTATTCAGTCGAAAAACAGAAGATTAGTTGAAGGAAAATCAAAGGAGGCTATAACTCCAGATTTCATTGAATCATACACAGGTGAAAGATGCATCGAGAAATCACATTTTCAAAGCCAACAGGATTCTGATGTTACAAAGCTCAGGGATAGGCATTCTGGAAGTCCCAATGAGAAAAGTCTCCTTATAGATTACTTGGATTTGTTTAAAGTTAGACCATCTGACTCTTTAGCTGTTGCATCTAGCCAATCCTACCCATGCAATGTTGCCATGGAGCTAAGGTCTTCAAAAAGGGAGATTTTATTGAATGGCTTAAAACCATTTAAAAGTAGAAGAAAAAATAAATCCAATGACTGCCCAGCAGGAGTTGGACAAGGGAATTCAGTTATCCACCCTGGCAGACATTTGATAGTTGGGGACTTTGCTGGGAATGGCAATGTGAGGAGCAGCTTAAAGAGGCCATTAAATTATCATTTAGGGGCCCTAGACAATTGGAAAATATCAAAGAAAGAGAGGTCAACAAATCTTAGACGAGAAATTGGTTCTCAGATCATGAGTTCTCCAGAAGTAGCAAGTATTACTTCATCAATGAAGGTAAAAAGTAAGAGGAATGGGCAGGAAAAAATGCTTAAACGGCAGTATTCCCCCTCAAGTACAAATTGTAGTTGTTCAGATCTGTCTTCCTTATCTGCCTTTGCCCCTGTTTCGCAGGGAATGCTTCACTGCAAATGGAAAGGTGAAATCCCGTATTGGATGTTCTCTGTGATAGATGATCAGGGGGAGGTCTATCTTGCTAAGCTGCATAAGGTGAAGTCATCCAATGAGAAGGGTCTGGATTATGTGTACTCTTTTCACTTGAGAACAGATAAGAAGAAGGTACTGGGGACTTCTGGTAATTCTGTGAACCTTCTTGGTAACATGAGGGTGTCAAATTCATTTACTTTATGCCCTAACAATTTGAAACTCTTGGAGACTGAATTTATATTGTTTGCTACTGATGAACCCGATCCTGATGAGATGCGAAGTTCCACTTCAGCTGATAAAAAGAGTGGTTGGTTCTCAAGAAAGGTAGTGGGTGCGTTCAGGTCAAAACATCGATCCATGGATAAATCTAGGCTCAAAGTTGTACCAAGCTTCTCTGAAGAGCAATGTGCAGTAATGTTGGGTGAACTCAATTCTTTGGATTCTATCCTTCCAGAGAGTAACCTTTGCCCAAATCTTGAGTTGGCTGCTGTTGTTGTGAGAGAGTATGTCCGTGAGACTTGTCAAGAGGAAGCAGTTGGTGGCTGGGGTTTAAAATTTCTTGAGAAAGTTGGGGAAGATAAAACATATACTCCTGTTGAAGGCTTCAATTCTCCGGAAAGTTGCGAAGAAAGTTCTCATAGAAATAGAAATGATTGTTCTATCAGCATGAATGTTTTAATCCCAGCAGGATTTCATGGTGGCCCAAGAACCAGAGATGAAGGCCCATCTGGTCTTAATGTGAGATGGAGATCTGGTGGATGCTGCGACTGTGGTGGCTGGGACATTGGATGCCCTCTTACAGTACTCCACAACATGTCAATCAGGGAAGGATTTCCGCAAACTGATGCGGTACTTCTGCTGTTTATGCAGGTATGCTGATTTCTTAGTGTAATGTGCCTTTACCTGTATCAAACTAACCGTGGATTAGTAAATGCTTTTTTTAACACTTTTAAGCTGGTGGATTAGTAAATGCTTTACTAAACACTTTTAAGCTATGGTGTTTGACATATCTGTGTTTATTTGATGTCCTTATGATTTCAGAAATTTCATGCTTCCTCATAATAGATAACTCAAGGCTTTTACATTACTGACTATATACTGAAATCCTGATATTTTATTTTTTAATTGTCATTTATATTCATAAAATAAATTAATTAAGTAGTTGAGTTCCCTCAAATCAATGCTTTTCAACCTCTTTGGAAGTTGGATCAATGGAAGTTGCACTGATTCAGATATATTCATATGTAAAGCATGATGGCACTAGCTTCTAAATTGCGTCTTGGTACTATAAGTGATTCATTACTTGTGCCAAAGACTTGTAGAATACCCTTTCTTTGTCTAGCCCAACCCATCTAAGCCTTCTTCCTACTGATAGGGGTCAACTACTTCCATTCTGTTTTGTTGTCCCCCCCCCCCCCCCTCTTGTTTAAGGCTGGTGTAATTCTTAAAACTGCAGACAAACATGGACTTAATTGTGGACGTATATGTGTGTTTCAGGGATCTGAAAAGGAGGAACTTGCCTTTAAAATGGTGCATGTCCGTGATGGTCTGTATTTTATTCATTTCGAATCAAGTCTAACAGCTCTACAGGCTTTTTCCATAGGAGTGGCTACTCTTCATATTCAGACTTCCGATTTTTGTCCAAAACATGTAGAAGAGTTGAAGCAGTAGAATTTTATTTTATTTTTTTCAGTAAAGGAAGCAGCAGAATTCAAGAGTGACAATTCTGTATGACAGTTAAAGTGGTTGGAAATCGTTGTCTTGTTTCTTTTTTCTTTTTGTTAATTGAAGGGTTGCTCAGTCTGTAATGACCAGCACCTCTTAATGAAGAGGTCACAGGTTTGATGCTCCTTGTGGTTTATGTAATAGTCCCACCCAGTAATATAAAGCTACCAATTCCCAAAAAAATAATTGTGCTTTTTTATTTTTTTATTTAAATTTGTCTCAACACAGAGAAATGAAATAATTTATACATGATGTTTACTTATATATTGTTTCTCTTGGAGAAAGGTTTATTAGGTGAGTTCCCTGGTTTTCTTTTGGTTTTATGAGTATTTTCCTGCATGGATACTCTATTTGAGTTGTTTGATGAGTTCCAATCTGGATCATCCCTGAGGTCAACCAATTTATGAATTTGTGCAGTAGTCCATTTCTGCTAATCAAGAGATACAAATTTCCTGATCAAGTTTTTCATGTAACAATGGAAACAGTACAGAGACTTACCGTCAATGGATCAGGCCGAGTGTTGGGGTTTTCAAGGTTTTAATAACCAACTCGACAATGAATACAGGATTGGTTTCATCTTGTTTTCCAGGGTTTCAGTGACCCTTATTGTTTTATTTATTTATTCATTTTGGTTGTTATGTTGTCAATAATGTATTGTTCTCTTAGTGTCAAAAGCATCATTGTTTTATGCCATTTTTTTTTTAATTGAGTTGGGTTGTGGGGTTCCAAAAATTATGGATTATGTATGAAAGCATTAATTTTTTTCCATATTTTTAATTAAAATTGGTTTATGGAATTCCAAAGAAATTATGAATCATTTCAGTTGATCTGTAGGTCAAGTTTTATTCTTTTGCAACAGGCATTGTGGTTTCTGGTTGATTATGCATATGTATGTTTTTGTTGTTCTTGTCGTATAGATTTTGTGCATCTGTTATGTTTCTCTTTCCTTATGTCTTTTAGTTTTCTGGTGAGTTTTTATTTTGGTGTCTGTGCTCGGCTGGTATGGGCTATATCATGATGACTAACACAGTCGAGCAGATCTTCCCCTCTTACAGGTTTCAAACTGACTTGTAAAAAACTTCCAGTGTTCCTACCCTAGTGAAGAATATAGATGGTTACATTGACACTCATCGTAGCTTGATCAGAATGGCACCTAATTCAAGAGCGGAGAAGGCAATTGCTGCAATGAAGGCTATTGGTATTCATGAAGAAATTGTCAAGTCTGTCCTGAAAGATTTGTGGGATGCGTTTGATAAAAACTGGGAAACTATTGAAGAAGAGAATTACAGAGTTCTTGCAGATGCTATATTTGCTTATGAGGAATCCAAGGTGCATATCTTCTGCTTTGTCTGCCAAGCTTTAAGTTGTTTGAACCTGCATTTGCATAATCTTTCAAGCTTCCTGGGTTTGTTTACCAGGCGGTGGAAGAAAGGGACAGAGAAGCCAATGTGAATGAGATTGAACCTTTCTTTGAAAAGACTGCATAGTCAATCAGTTGGTCAGACCTTAACAGATTCTAGCTCCAGCCTTACTTAGGGTCAAGGTTCACTTACAAAGACCAAAACTTGAGAAAAAAGCTTGATCTGAAAAGTGTATCAGAAATGAAAGAACAGAATCATGTAGTTTGGAGATGAAAGAGTTGAGACTGAGCTTGTTTCATCATGGCACATCTTAGGAACATGGGAAAAGAATCTGCTTCTTCACAAACTGGGCTTGAGCAGGAAGGAACAGATGCATTAAAATTTTGTAGAAGACATACAAGAATTGAATCTGAATCTGCTTCCCCTGAAACTGTCCCGTGGAAAGAAGGGATCGCCTTCAGCTACTGGGGACAAAGAGAAGTAGCCTGTTTCATCACATATGATCTGAGGGACAAAGTATCTCATTCATTGCGAGCATCTGAGGCAGTCTGTATAGAGCCCAAGATTGAGCCAGGTACTGTTGTTATCGTAGAGAAAAAATTCCTAATCAGCAAAGTGATGCCTTCATTGAGTCAAGAAGTTAGGGACTGAACTTCAATGCCAAATTCCAGTAGTGGATGTAGGCAATAGGTCCTCTACTACATACTCTCCTGACCTAGTTGTTACTGATCTTAAGGGACCTTCGATGTTACCTTCAGTTTTTGAAGATGATCATTGCTTGTCTTCATTACCTTCATGTTCTTCCCTTGATACAAGCCATACAACTAAGTTAGGACCTTTCTTGCCGGGGAATATGAGCACAACAATACCTGCTGATCCATCAGTAGTTTTCGCTGGAATATTCTTGTGGGCGCTGATTTGCAGATACAAGATTTGGAGTTTCAAGGTGATAATTGTGGAGTTTATGGTGGTGATTGAATTCAACCAAGTTTACCACTCTGGTGATATACGGGTTTATATAATCCAATTTTAGAATCAGTAAGTTAGGAATATTTAATTATTTTTCTTATAGTTCTTTACCATTATTAACGGAAAGAAAATATATTTGATATTGAACAAACTACATAAAAACCCCTTAGATTTACAATCAATTACATCTACTACTCCTGGAAAAAAAATCAATTACAAATGCCCCTTTTGCAGTTAAGAATAGGGGTTAAATGAAGACCAATTTTTACCTTTCCTTATTCAGGCATATTTCATAATACTAATTTTAACTTTTCATTTTTGGGTATGGGTATCTGTTCTTCAGACATCCTTCTTTCTTTTTCTTTGATTGGTTTTTCGCTCGTACATAAATCTAGTGAGCAAACTCACATTCAGTGCAAGCTGACAAGGCCAGCAAATGCCTCCATGAAAAAGCCCAAGAACTGCTAACTTTATCTATTCTTGTAGTCTCTGTTTTTCTTATTTGCAGCTCCAGATTTTCTCTTTCTCTTCATTGAGTTCTAACTAAAGGAATTTTTTTCTTTTCTGAACGAAGATTTGAACATCCAGTTTTATTGCAAGCTGAAATTTCTTAATCCTCTGCTTCTGTTTCTAGAAAACGAAATGAACTCCATTCAGTTTCAAATTAGGATTACTTTTCGAAATGGCATGTTACTCTTCAGATCAGTTTGAGAATATAAGAGGTCAATACTGTGACAGAAACAGCTCACACCACACAGATTCAATGAAGATCTGATATCTGTTGGGAGTGCTAACCAGAACTTCAGATCTTGTTCGATCTTAATGGTAGAAGCATGCTGCTGAAATTTTCTAGAACGGCTGAAAATTGGGAAAATAGGGAAGTTCGATAGATTGAAAGCAGCCCAGGTTTCCGTTTTGAAATTTTTGGTTTTTTCTTTGTTTCTCGAAGGGTGCACTATGGTTGGGAAATGAGAAATCAGAGGGATTCCAGGGAAAATGTGGTGGAGCGCTTCTGGTGTTTAAGATTCTATTTTGTAAATTTATGAATTATTACACTTTTAAATGTAAATTTAAAAATATGAATTTCAACATACATTTTATTTTTTTATTTTTACTATTGAATTTAATTATGATGACAATATGACGTGTTGTAAATCCAATGATAAAATAGATGTAAGGATATTTTGATCAAAATGGAGACCTTAAAGTATTGTCACCCCAATTTATGTTTAAAAAAATATAGACACTCCAAAATTAGATTTTCATATTTTGATATAGATATCTTTTTTGAATTGAAAGAAAATAAACAATATGTCATCAATGTAAACTATAGCAAAATTTATATATTTAAAGAATATTTCATTCATACGTCTTAGAAAACAGAATGAACATTTTTAAGGCCAATGACATTATTAACGTTTCATAATGTCCTTCGGTTTTGGTGAATGTTGTCAATTCAATATTATATATAACTAAAAAATAATTTCTATCTGAAATTTTATGAGCGTCTTCGTATATATTTTCATTTAATCTATTATAATTTTTCTTCTAATTTGTTTAGCATGTTTGTTAACTATAAATGTTGCACTAGAATATTCAAAATTTGATTTTCTTATCGATTCATATTTTATAAATTATGTTATATGCATTTTAAATTCATTATTATCTAAAATATTTAGCTTGTCCGGTATCTATTTTATATTTTGGGCTTATTATTTTTAATTTACACGAGGTTTATCTATTATGAATTTTCATTATTGATTATTTCTAATTTTTTAATTTTTTTTATAAATTTGTTGAATATTTTTATTATTTTATATGCTATAAAATAAAAAAAATAAAAAATTTATGATACTCTGGAAATCTTGTAGATTCATCTAGCAAAATTCCTCTAGTATATTTCTATCTGGTATTTTGAAAAAGTTTATAGAAAGGTTTAGGGTAATTATCACTTGGACCCTGAGGTTTGACTTAGGTCAATTTTAGTCCAAAAAAAGCCATACTTTGCATATGCCTCCCCTGTGGTATTCAAAAAGGCCAGTTAAAGATGGATAATTACTTTTGTGACTTAAATACCCTTACATCATTTAACCGTTAAGATTGCGCCACACATGCAACAAAAATCAATGGCTGTGGATGAACATGTGGGGTTAAAGTGCAAATATTAATATTTTAATTTATATCATGAGATCTTCTAATTTTTCAAATTTATGATTTCAAACCCAGAGTCGACCTTTCGTTCTCTTTGTCTCTTTCTTCTGTTTTACTGTTTTTAATGTCTCTCTGCAAAATCCTTATTCTTTTTTCTGTTTCATCTTGAATCTTTTGGTTTTTCAAATCTGAGATTTTCTGTCAAAAGAAATAAATTTGAGATTTCTCCGCTTTCAGATGCACAACCTTTGAGTTATTTGCAATGAATCCTAGGATCTTGTCCTGCTTCCTTCTTGTTCTGGAACCGTAAAGGTGGAGAATTTGTTCTTATTTCATTTTAAGGTTTCTTGTTTATTCTTCAAATTCATGACCGTTTGTTTGGTTTGATTACTTAAAGTTTGCACACAGAGAATGCATATACGAAAGCTCCCAACTTCTTCATCATGACAGATTCAACACTGAGAATTTGAAAAAAAGGAGATCGAATCCTCCACAAACAATACCACTCTTTCCATTTCAGTTTCCTTGTCTCCCTTTCTCTGTCTCTCTTTTTTATCTGGTGAGTGGTTTACAAGTTGATTTTCAAGAAAGCAAAGGAGATCGAATTCTAAAATTCAAAATTCTAAATTCACAACAAGCTATCAGATTATGGGTTCTAGATCGGAAAATACGTCATGAGATCTTCTAATTTTTCAAATTTACTTTTCAAACGCAAGAAGAAGGAACGGGTGGAATCTAAGAAATAAAGCAATGGAAGAGAAATTTTGGGAAATCAGGAAGCGAAATAGCTCAAAGGTTGCGCGATTTGAAAGCGGAGAAATCTCAAAATTTTTTTCTTTTGACATAAAATCTCAGATCTGAAAAACCAAAAGATTCAAGATGAAACAAGAAAAAGAATAAAGGTTTTGCAGAGAGAAATTAAAAATAATAAAACAGAAGAAAGAGACAGAGAGAATGAAAGGTGGAATCCGGTTTGAAATCGTAAATTTGAAAAATTAGAAGATCTCATGATGTAAATTAAAATATTAATATTTGCATTTTAACCTCACATGTTCATTCACCGCCATTGGTTTTTGTTGCACGTGTGGCGCAATCTTAACAGTTAAATGATGTAAGGGTATTTAAGTCACAAAAGTGATTATCCGTCCTTCACTGACCTTTTTGAATACTACAGGGGAGGCATATGCAAAGTATGGCTTTTTTTGGACTAAATTTGACTTAAGTCAAACCTCAGGGTCCAAGTGAAAATTACCCAAAGGTTTATAAGAGTTATGACTTGGATACGCAACTTTTTGGGTTGAAAAGACTACAGTTTTTTAAAATGTGGCTTGCGATATTGCAGCTCATTTACCTAAAAAAAGGTATCGTTCCAGTTCTTAAACCACCACTCTTTTCGGTTAATTTCTTAACTCATTTATTCATCAATGGTGAGTGTGAATAGCTTTACGGTTTCTGAAATTCGAGAAAATGGAAGCTTTGATGCTTAATAAAGAATTTTCTCCATTCGTTCTCCATTGGCTGCGACGCAATGTGGCCGTTTTCTTCTGTGCTTCTTTCTCCCTGGTACTTGCTTCTTTGGTAAATGGATAATTCGGGCTGTTCAAGGATTGTCTCTTGGGACACCGGCGATTCTTCATTGAACTGAGTTCAAACTAGTCTGATGAATTTGAATTTTTCAGGTGAGAATGGTTGATATTTCTTTAGCACTTCTTGGGTGGTTGTTGATAAGTCACCAATTAAGGGGGAAACTCAAAAGAAAATTTCAGAAAATTCTTTCTTTCGAGTTGTATTTTGTTGCTTTCCTCTTGGGTTCTTTGGATTTCATTTTTGTGTAAGCTTGGGCTTCTGCAGCAAATTTTGTATAACTTTGAAAGGTTTATGTTGGTTGACTGTTATTTATTCATTTTATTTTTTCTCTTCCCGTTTCAGAGGTTTTCTGATTTTCGCGGCAGCTTTTGACTCAAACCACACCCCCGCCCCAATCTTGTAAAGTTCCTTTAAAGCGAGAAAGAGTGAAATGGAAGGCGTTTCTTTCAGTCCAGGTGGGCTTTGCGATTGCCTTGTATATAAGGTACTTCTATATGTGTTTGATTTATTATAACACATAGTATTTGAATTTCCTTTAAATCTTTCATTCTTTCTGCTGCAAGTCTAGAAAGGAATCCTGTGTGTTTTCGATAATAGATGTTTCATCTAAAGAGGACCAAGTGGTGAAAATAGGAAAAGAGATCCTTACCTATACTAGTTAGATTTCGTGAGTTATTGTTCTCAGTTATGAAGTCTTAAAGTATGTTCCCCAACCTTTACCCAAAATCAGGATCCCTTCCCACCCATCCCTATGGTTGATTATATCTCATTTAGTTTTGTTACAGGTACTGTGGGAATCTTAAGGCTACTACTATATCTTTTCAGGCTTCTTTCACATTGAATGCATTTGCTCCATTCGATTATATGGAAATTAGTTCTAGCCACCTTGTACTACCTAGTTGTGTTATGTATTCTTTTCCTATTATATTTTTCTTTTTGCTGTTCTTTGGAGGAACACAATCTAGAATGAATCCACACGATTAGTCTTTCTTCTTTCAGGAGTTACCAGGGAGCACCTAATGCTCCTTTGGACAACCACGTTCTGGTTTTCTGGTTTGACATATTTCAGTGGGAACATTATGCGGAGTGTTGTCTAAAACTTGTAATGATCTCCTTCCTTATAAGAGCCATGTCAGGTCGTGTATTTTGGTGAGTGGAATTGTGTTGGGGGTGTCATTCGATTCTTGCTACAGCTTGGGATTCTCAAACTATTCTGCAGTGACAAAAGAGTCCATTTTTACTTGCTTGGGAGCTGCGTATTGATCCTTCTAACTGATTGGTTCATGTCACCTTGGGTGGTTGTAATATTATTTTCTTTCGATTTTTCTCCTGTCACTGTAACATTTGATTTACTTTAGGATGGTTGCTAACTTTCCATATTCTTTTGCAGAGATATTTGTATTTTGTTTACCCGTGAAAATTTTATTATATCCTGACTGCCACTAATAGTAAGAGCACTAAGATGGAAGAGACGTTTGTCAATGCAGTGAAGAATGATCAAGAGAATGAAGATTCACCTCTCATATTGAAAAAGCATAGTCGATTGGTAGAAGATAATAGTTCAGAGTTTGTTCAGTCAAAAAACAGGGGATCAGTTGAAGGAAAATTAAAGGAGATTATATCTCCAGATTTCATGGAATCTTATATAGTTGGAAGAAGCATTGAGAAATCACCTTTTCAAAGCCCACGGGTTTCTGATATTACAGAGCTCAAGGATATGCATTCTAGAAGTCCCATTGAGAAAAATCTGCTTATGGATTACTTGGATTTGGTTACAGTTAGACCATCTGACTCTATGGCTATTGTGTCTAGCCCATCCTACCCATGCAATGTCGCTGTGGAGCTAAGGTCTTCAAAAAGGGAGATGCTATTGGATGCCTTAAAACCATTTAAAAGTAGAAGAAAACATAATTGTGATGACTCCTCATCAGCAGCTGGACATTTGAACGTTGGGGTAGTTGCTGGGAATCGCAGTGTGATGAGCATCTTAAGGAGCCCACTAAATTATCATTTTGGGGCCCTAGACAATGACAAAATGTTGAAGAAAGAGAGGCCATCAAATGTTAGACAAGAAATTTGTTCTGAGGTCATGAGTTCTGCAGAAATAGCGAGTATTACTTCATCAACGAAGCTAGAAAATAAGAAAAATGGACCGGAAGAAATGCTTAAAAGGCAGCTCTCAAGTTCAGATTGTAGTTGTTCAGATCCATCTTCCTTATCTGCCTGTGCCCCTGTTTCGCAGGGAATGCTCCACTGCAAATGGAAAGGTGGAAACCCATATTGGATGTTCTCTGTAGATGATCAGGGGGAGGTCTATCTTGCTAAGCTGCATAAGTTGAAGTCATCCAATGAGAAGGGTCTGGATTATGTGTACTCTTTTTACTTGAGAACAGAAAAGCAGAAGGTACCAGGGACTTCTGGTAATTCTGTGGATCTTGTTGGTAACATGAGGGTGTCAAATTCATTTACTTTATGCCCTAACAGTTTGAAACTCATGGAGACTGAATTTATATTGTTTGCTGCTGATGAACCCGATCCTGATGAGATGCATAGTCCAACTTCAACTGATAAAAAGAGTGGTTGGTTCTCAAGAAAGGTAGTGGGTGCATTCAGGACAAGACATCCATCCATGAATAAATCTAGGCCCAAAGTTGTTCCAAGCTTCTCTGAAGAGCAATGTGCAGAAATGTTGGGTGAACTGGATGCTTTGGATTCTATCCTTCCAGAGAGTAACCTTTGCCCAAATCTTGAGTTGGCTGCTATTGTTGTGAGAGAGTATGTCCGTGACACTTGTCAAGAGGCAGCAGTTGACAGTTGGGGTTTAAAATTTGATGCTGAAGTTGGGGAAGATAAAGTGGATGCTCCTGTTGAAGGCTTTGAATCTCTGGAAAGTTGCCGAGAAGGTTCTCATCAAAATAGAAATGATTGTTCTACTAGCATGAATGTTTTAATCCCAGCAGCATTTCATGGTGGTCCAAGAGCCAGTGATGATGGCCCTTCTTGTCTTACTGCAAGATGGAGATCTGGTGGACACTGTAACTGTGGTGGCTGGGACATTGGATGCCCCCTTGCAGTACTCCACAACATGTCTTTTAAGGAAGGTTTTCCACAAAGTGATGCAGTACTACCGCTGTTTATGCAGGTATGCTGATTTCTTATTGCAATGTGGCATGTATCAAACTAACCATGGATTACTGAATGCTTTTCTAATTGCTTTTAAGCTATGATGATTATTGAGATATCTGCATTTATTTGATGTCGTTATGATTTCAGAAATTTCACGCTGTCTCATGATAGTACTCAAGGCTTTCACATTACTGACTATATGCTTCAAATGTAGAATTTGTATTGAAATCCTAATATTTTATTTTTTTGATGGTCATTTATTATAAAAAAATAAATTAATTAAGTAGTTGAGTTCCCTCAAATCAATTGCTTTTCTCTCTTTGAAAGTCAGATCAATGGAAGTTGCTTTGATTCCGATATATTCAGATGTAAAGCATGGTAGCACTAGCTTATAATTGCGTCTTGCTACTTTAAGTGAATCTAAGTAATGTTCAGTCAGTCCTTTGTCTTTTGGCTCCTCTAACCTGTATCATATCAGTCAAAGGCCTCCATTGTGGATGTCACATTATAACTCTCTCTCCCAACTTATATTCTATCATAACTGAAACAAATCATTTTGGTTTTCATTTCTCAATTTGTAGAGTCATGGATTGCCTTTAGTCCTTTATCTAGTTTCAAGAACTTTTCGTTGTTTTTGAAGTAGAGTGAGTAATTAGAAATATTTGAATGCAAGATTTTCACCTTATTGATATGTCAGTGAATTCTCAACTTTCTGTGATGTATTTCTTTTTGTTTTTGGGTTTTTTTATTGGTGGGTGTCTTGCTCATGTAATTCTTAAATGCAGAAGAACATGGGCTTAATTGTGGACGTATATGTATGTTTCAGGGATCCAACAAGGAGGAACTTGCCTTTAAAATGGTGACGATCCATGACGATCTGTATTTCATTTATTTTGAATCAAGTCTAATAGCTTTACAGGCTTTTTCCATAGGAGTGGCTACTCTTCATACTCGGACTTCTGCTTTTTGTCCAGAAAATGTAGAAAAGTTGGAATCAGAAAATTGAATTTTTATGATTTTTTGTTTGATAGAGATTCTTTTAAATGTCTTGTAATTGAAAGTGATGATACTCCATAAGTAGCTTAAAAATAAATGTCATTTCAGTAACAAAACTATTTGTAAGATTTGTTTTTGGTGAGGTTCCAAAGTGAATCAAATATAAAGGAGTTCTATTTATCCTCTATTCCTTTTACAACCACATGCCATGACAATTTATCTTTCATTGTCATTTCTTCTTCAATTATGTTTTTTTTTTTTCTTTCTTTTTTTTCATTTCCATTTAAAACAATATTTCCATTGGAGTGCCCTCGTAACAAATCATAAATAGGCATCTAGGTGAGTGTGCATAGACGGGCACCAAGTGAGTTTTGAAATTGGTGTAGGAAGACCTATCCGAATTCTTAACCTGTAAAGAGAGGCTAATTTCCTCACATCTCTTCACCATACATTTAGAAAGAAATTCATTGAAAGTCTCATTAATGATTCATCTTGTTAGAAATCAGAATCAGGTCTTCCTCCTAATAAAATAAAGAACGTAAGAGAGCTTAGATCTTTATTTTGATGGGTAAAGAATCCCAACTTTACCTAACATTTTTTTTTCTAGCTTAAAAAAGAAAAAGCATGTTTTTTTTTTAGGATATTTGCCATTGGATAGCCTTTGTAACCATCTTTTGTAAGCGTCACATATCCATCCAATCGTTAGTAGAAATAGCCAACTAAATGAAACAACGTAAAAAAACTGATGATTTTAAAAAGTCGGAACAACGCATCAACAATCCCGAGAGATCCTGTTACTTCCAAAGAATTGATAAGGTTATTTATGTAAGAATCATGACCGGTGCTCTTTAATTAGTAAATGGAATTTTTTAGTGCCACTCCCTGAATTATTTCCTAATATTAATCTCATCCTTGAGTTATTCAATTTATCCATCGGACCCCTTATCACTAACATTGTAGTCTTAGTTTTTATTCATCCATCTCCAATTGTAACCTCACATTCCAAGGGAAAAAGATGGCAAAAAGTAAAAAACAAAAAGAGTTGCAAGAATGAAAGATGAGTGGTTGTAGACCATAGAGCAAGACGAAGACGAGTCACGCATAAAGTTTTCATTGAAAGATATTGTTGTATTTTTGAATAGTTTAGCTTGAATAGGTTTTCGTTTCTAACCTGCGATTGGGGTTTCTTTATTACCTGCGATTGGGGTTTCTTTATTACCTGCGATTGGGGTTCCATATGTTACCTCCCTGCGATTGGGATTTCGTTTCTGCCTGCTACTGAGGTTTTCGTTTCTAACCTGCGATTGGGGTTTCTTTATTACCTGCGATTGGGGTTCCATATGTTACCTCCATCTTTTGGTGTGAGGTTATTTGTATTCTTGCGTGAAGTTTTCACTCCTTGCTTTCAGGTTGTTTTCTGCTTTCAGGGTGCTGTTGTTTTGTTGTAAACGGTAAGTTTGCAGACGGTAAGTTTCGTTGCAGACGGTAAGTTTTTTTTTCACACTTTTTTATCTTTGAGCCTGCGATTGAACACTGCTACGCTCGTAGAGCTTCTCTGTTTCATGCTTTTGATTTCCACATCTGGCTGTTTCGATATTCTGTTTTAATTTTATACTTGTTTAGTTCTTGTTATTTTGTCTCTTGTGTTTGTCAAGTGAGTGGATTTGCTGTTCTGTTACATTTGGTTTTTTTGTTCCTTTTTAATTTGTTCAGTGCTTCAGACAGCTTATTTTGTGGTTTGTTTTTTTGTCTTGCATTGTTTTATTTCACTTTTTTGTCTGGTTCACTTTTTTAAAGCTTTAGGTTATCAAACGAGTAACAGGTCCCATTTTAACTTGGGTGTTTTAGAGGTTATCTTATCAGTGGATCGTGAGATTTTTCTGCAACTCTTGCTGCTTGTTTCCCATTATAAACATGAAGCTATTAATGTGGAATTGCCAGGGATGTGGTCAGTCTTTGACAGTTTCTTATCTATGCCGGTTATGTAGACAATCTAGACCAAGTTTATTGCTACTTTTGGAAACAAAACAACATGCCAAATACATGGAAATGCTCAAACTCAAATTGGGTTTTTCAGACATGTTACTTGTTGATCCACAGGGGAAATCTGGGGGAATCTCGGTGATGTGGAACACAAATTGTTCTGTTATCCCTCTCTCTCTCTCTACTTATCTTGTTGATTTAATGGTTTCTTGGAATGTTGTGGATGTAGATGTCAGGGTGACTTTATTATATGGAGCATCTACTCAAACAGGACGTGGAAGGGTTTGGCACGAGTTGCAACAACTGGGTAACTCTGTTCAAGGTGCTTGGTTGGTTTTAGGGGACTTTAATGAAATCCTAACTCATCAAGATAAAAGAGGTGGCAGAAGGAAACCTCAGTCTCATCTAGATGCTCTGAATTCTACAATTTCAAATTGTGGTTTGATAGCTTTGCCTAGTTATGGCAGTCGGTTTTCTTGGTCCAATAAACGGAAAGGGGATGCTAACATTCAAGAGAATATTGATTTGGTCTTCTATAATTCAGAATTGTTACATCTCTTTCCTGATCTTCATGCTTTCAAACATGTTAGACTGGGCTCAGATCATACTCCTCTGGAAATAGAGCTTCTCAAAGGAGTTAAGAAACCACAAAGGTTTTATTATGAAGTTAAATGGGAAGAGTATCCGGAGCTCAGGGATAACATTTTAAAGGGTTGGACCACACCAAAACAGGGTTCAGATGCTTACAGACTACAACATAAGATCTATAATTGTGCGAAGACCTTACGGTTATGGAGCAAGGAAAATACTAAAGTGGCTTCACGAGAAATTCTCAAAGTTCAACAACAATTGGCTGATATACAAACTTCAAATTTTGCAGGAGATAAAACTGTACAAGAGGCTGAGTTGTCGAAGAAATTGGCTTCTTTGATAAGAGAAGAAGAGAGATTTTGGCAGCAACGAGCGAGGATACAATGGTTAAAGGCTGGAGATCACAATACTGCTTTCTTCCATCAGGTTACCTCGCAAAGACGACAACGAAATCATATTTCAAAGCTGAAATCGAGTACGGGGCATTGGTTGTCGCCAGAGTCCGAGATAATGTCAGAGATTCGAACTTATTTTAGTAATCTCTTCACCACTTCTCATCCCCAATCCCCTTTATATTTTTTATCAAGCTTTGCACATTGTGTGTCCCATGATGATAATGTTAGATTATGTAGAGATTTTTCTAGGGAAGAGATTAAATATGCTTTGTTTCAAATGAAAGGGAAAAAATCTCCAGGAATGGATGGTTTTCCAGCCCGTTTCTATCAAAACTGGGATATTATAGGGGAGGACTTCGTTAGGCATTCAACATTTTTTTGATAGGGGCTTTTTATTAAAAAGTTTGAACAACACCATCATTTCTCTTATTCCCAAGAGGAAACACCCTCAAGAGGTTGGCCATCTAAGGCCAATTAGTCTTTGTACTGTCCCTTATCGAGTTATTGCTAAATGTTTAGCTAACCGTTTGAAAGTTATTTTGCCCAACATTATTAGTGAAACCCAGAGTGCCTTTGTTGCTGGTCGATCCATTTCGACAATGTGTACTTGCACATGAATGTCTTCACTTCATGAAGAACTCTACCTCAAAGCTGGTTATTTTGCTTTGAAACTCGACTGTGTAAAGCATATGACAGTTAGAATGGTTTTATTGAGGAATGTTTGAACTTTTTGGGGTTTCAGCGTGGGTGAGGTGGATAATGCAATGCATCACAACCGTTACTTTTCAAATTAAAGTTAATGGTCAATTATCGGAGCCAGTGGTTCCAACTCGGGGCATTCGACAGGGCTGCCCTCTCAGTCCATATATTTTCATTCTCTGTCATGAGGCTTTTTCTAGGAGATTAAATGCAAATATTGGTATCCCGAGGTTGCCAGGATTGCGAATATCTCGACATAGTCCTGTTATTAACCATCTTTTTTTCGCTGATGATTGTATGATTTTTTGTCCCGCAAGTGAATACAATGCTCATCATATAAATTTTATTCTTCAGAATACATGCATGTTTCTCAGGCGATATTAATTCAATGAAATCTTCTGTGGTGTTTAGTAAAGGTACAATTTTGAATGTCCGGAGAGCTGTCACTTCTATTCTTCAAATTGCTGAGGTGAGCTCCCATGGTACATATCTAGGTTTACCATCTACTTTTGGTAAATCTAAAACTCAAGTGTTTTCTTCTTTCCGGGAAAGAATGGCTAAAAAGTTGGCAAGTTGGAAAGGTAAGCTATTATCAAGTGCTGGTAAGGAAATTTTAATTAAAGCAGTTGCTCAAGCTCTTCCAACTTATGCAATGTCTAATTTTTTATTCCCAAAACAGTAACGATGAGTTATCACAACAAATTAGACTTTTTGGTGGGGCAGGGCTCTCAAAAGGGTATTTCTTGGGTATCATGGGAGAAGCTCGAACTCAAAACGATGGTTTTAGGGTTTCTGATCTCTATTTTTTCAATAGAGCTTTATTACCAAACAAGCCCGGAGATTACTTCAATCCTAGTTCATTGTGCCAAGGTTATTAAATCTAAATATTTTCCTAATGATGATTTTCTTGATGCTAGGTGTCAGCTCTCTTGGGGTTGGGAGTTTACATGTTGGGAAAGAAGTTCTTAAAAAGGTTTGATTCAAGTATTGGTAATGGTTACCAAACAAAGGTATTTTTTGACCCTTGGATTCCCGAGTTACCTTTGAACCGTATTTGGAGAGTTCCACCCTCCGCGTCTGAATGGGTTGGTGAATTAATACATTGGCCCTCAAGATCTTGGGATACCTTTAAATTGCCTTTGGTTTTCCCTGAGTTAGTGCAATTCTTAGAATTCCTATTTTATCCGAGATTGTGCGATAGATGGATGTGAAGCATACTCGCACGTACTTTCACCGTTAGATCGCTTATTTTATGGAGTTAAACGCCTCTTTGGGCTTATCTACTAGAGGCACCACTTCTCTCTCTATCTTTTTGGTCTAAACTTTGGAAAATTCATACGCTTCCTAAGATTAGATCGCTCTGAAAGTAGGTCATAATGCTTTACCTACAAATTTTCTTTTGTTCCAAAGAGGTGGTTGCTATACTCCTTTGTGTCTTTATTGCAAATGTCCCCGAATCAATTGTTCATATTTTATTTCATTGTCCTTTTGCAAACCGTGTTAAGGTCTCTCCCCTTCGGTTGGATCGATCTTTTCCATGCCATGACATTGTGGCTGGTGGAACTTTATTGAATCACTCTTTCAACATTCTGTAATTTAGATTGGGTACATACTATATGGAGTGTAGTAGCTTGTTAATTTGGAAGGCCGAATGTTTATCTATTTGAAGGCGTGACCCACATTAATACTTTTCTTTGGTATCTAAATGGTTTGTTGATATTAGTGGTCACTTTATTGAGGATGTTTCTACATCCCACAACTCAAGTGTTGGATCCTCCTATGTTGATTGTTTCATCGGTGTTTATTTAATGATGTGTCTCCACAAACGACAAATGTTGATGATATCAATTTTTTCATGTATTTTCAGATGGTTCTGGGACTCCACAACTTCTCGTGTGGTCGAGGGATTATCAAGACATCCTCTGGATCATTTATCGCGTCGTTGAAAGCAAGTTCTTTATCCACCCACAGCTGAGCAATTTGACATCCTTCAAATTCTTCTAATATAGGGATCAAGAATATCAAGTTATTTTCTGATTGTCAGATGTGGTTTCCGTACATGGTGCTTCTAGTACTTTGGATTGGAATTGTTCAAACTTAGTTCAACTCATTAAGAACTTTTTGTTGGGATTTGACACTTGTGTAGTATTACATATTTCACGGCGACAATGTTTCGCCGATATGTTAGCTAGAGGTGCTCCTTTGGTATTCTGTTTGTGGATGCCCACCACGATGTCTTGATCCTTTTACTGTTCCCTGAGGATTTCCCCTTATTTCTTGAATGATTTCTTTTTCTGTTTGGCCAAAAAAAAAAAAAAAAAAAAAATTTTTTTTGATTTATTTTATTCTTTATTTTTTCTTAATGGTTGGGAATGGCTGTTTTTTTTCCCTACAAGCGGTCTAATCATAAATTTGGCAGTTGGGGTGGCATGGAAAATTTCTCAATTAAAAATTAAACAAAGGCGGATGTTTGTTCACTATGTTGAGGAAATTGCAGAAGTGACAAGGGGCAATAGTGGCATCCGCTTTGTTCATATTGAAAGATACACAAACAAGTCCGTTGATTGGATGTCTAAGGTCACTCCGACCTGACGTGTTCTTGGACGTTATTTTTGAATGTCTCCCAAGCTTCAAAGGAGTTCCGTTTCTAGTGTTAAGATCATCTCTCAGTCAAAGTAGTGATAGGGTACACTAATAAATATTATAAAAAAAAAAAAGAAAAAGAAAAAACACAGTTGAGCTAATTTGGACCTCCCTTTCAGTATAAAAAAAGAAAAAGAAAAATTCAGTAGCTGGTTTGGACGAATCCGGATCATCTTTCCGTCAGGGGACCATGGCTTCCTGACCACAAAAACCAGTGGGTCCCACTGGTGAATTTTTTTTTTCTTTTTCTAAAAGTATTTTTCATCGTGGCCCCCACTGATCTTTGTGATCAGGAAGCATCGGCTCCGGGTCGCTGATCCGGACTCGGTTTGAACCACCTTTTTCCTTTTTTTTTATTATTTTATTAATTTTTAATTTTCTACTAGTGCTTTTTTTTAATAGTAGAAATGTAATGCTATCCCCCGCAAAGGTTGAACCCTACACCTCTCCACTGAGAAGTATAGGCTTTTACCATTGAAGCAACCTCGCATTGTAAAAAAAATCAGTAGACACACGGTCTGTCTCCTTCATGCATAAAATCGAAATTTAATGATGGTGGACGCTGGGATTTTAGTGGAAGACTTTTTGCTGGGAATGGGAATGACCACATCATTCACATGTGTTTATAAATCACATAAAAATTTAATATTAAATTAAAATTAAAATTTTATATTTTAAAGTTTTTTTAAGTTAGTGATGAATAATGTACCGATTAAATTCCAACTGCATCGGAAGGAAAATTAAGGGTATGACGGTGACGGTGGTGGGGGTGGTAGCGGTGGTGGTAGCGGTGGCGGGCGGTGGAGTTAAAGAGACGAATGCGCCGACCAGCTCATTCGCTCATTCTGCATTTCTGATTTTTAGGCTTTGTTTCCACTTCGGGAAACAAGAAACAAGGGGGGCACACTGTCCACGCGAGCTCGCATCCTGTGCTTCCTTCTGTTGTTCTTCTTTGCTTTCTGTTTTTTTTTTTGGTTTTTTTGTTTTTTGGTCTTTATTTTTTATTTGATTCAACCAAGCAAGAGGAGACCGAAGACTTGAACTACGCAACTTGTTGTTCCTTAAAATGTGGCTTGCGATGTCGTTCCAGCTCATTTACCAAAAAAAGATGTCGTTCCAGTTCTTAAACCACCACTCCTTTTCACTTAATTACTAAACTCGCTTCTTCATCAATGGTGAGTGGTAATAGCTTTACGTTTCTGAAGTTGGAGAAAATGGGAGTTTTGATGCTTAGTAAATAATTTTCTTTATTCATTCTCCATTCGCTGGTACCCAAATGTAGCTGTTTTCTTCTTTGCTTCTTTCTCCGTGGTACTTCTTTGTTCAAAGATTTTTTATCGACACACCAGTGATACTTCATTGAATTGAGTTCAAACTAGTCTGATGAATTCGATTTTTTAAGGTGAGAATGGTTGATATTTCTTTAGCTCTTATTGGTTGTTGATAAGTCACCAATTAAGGGGAAAACTGGAAAGAATGATTCAGAAAATTTTCTTCTTTCGAGTTGTATGTTTCTTTCCCGTTGGGTTCTTTGAATTTCATTTTTGTGTAAGCTTGGTCTTCTGCTGCAAATTTTGTACAACTTTGTAAGGGTTATGTTGGTTGACTGTTGTATCTTTTTTTTCTCTTGCCGTTTCAGAGGTTCTCTGATTTTAGCGGCAGCTTTTGCCTCAAACCACACCCCCACTCCAATCTTGTAAAGTTCCTTTAAAGCTGAGAAAGAGTGAAATGGAAGAGGTTTCTTTCAGTCTAATTGGGCTTTGTGATTGTCATTGTTTATAAGGTGTTAGATTTATTATTATGTAGTATCTGAATTTCCTTTCAGTCTAATTGGGCTTTGTGATTATCTTGTATTCTTTCTACTGCAAGTCTAGAAAGGAATTCTGTCTTTTCGAATAATATGTGTTGCATGTATCCATCTAAAGATGACCAATTGGTCAAAGAGGATGAGATATCCTTACCAGTACTTGTTAGATTTCATGAGTTCTTGTTTTCAGT
The DNA here is from genome assembly GCF_041222555.1 of Hakea prostrata. Classification (NCBI taxonomy): domain Eukaryota; kingdom Viridiplantae; phylum Streptophyta; class Magnoliopsida; order Proteales; family Proteaceae; genus Hakea; species Hakea prostrata. The sequence continues at coordinate 13,408,591 of NC_142606.1, read as the reverse complement.
TATGAAGTCTTAAGAGTATGTTCCCAACCACTACCCAAAATAAGAATCCCTTCCCACCCATCCCTATGGTTGATTATATCTCATTTAGTTTTGTTACGGGAACAGTGGGGGTCTTAAAGCTGCTGTTAGAGTTAGGGTTTAAGCAGAAGGTTGCTTAAAGCATTACACCCTGAGTATCTAGATTGGAATACCCAGACCGCTGCTTCTAGCTAGTATTTATAGTATAAATACTGAATTCTATTGGTAATTGGACTTTCCTACAAAGGCCCATTACATCGTTAGATCGTAACTAATCTGATGGCTCATATTAGAACATAAGTTGAGTATGACTCAAATACCTCAACAATAAATTGTGTATAACTTGAGTACCTCAACACAAGTTGGGTATGACTCAAATACCTCAACAGCTGCTATTATAACTTTTTGGGGTTCTTTCACGTTGAATGCATTTGCTCCATTAGATTATATGGACATTAGTTCTAGGCTTCTAGTCACCTTGTAGTACCTAGTTATGTTATGTTTTCTTTTCCTATTGTATTTTCTCGTGCTGTTCTTTTGGGGGAACACAATCTAGAGTGAGTCCACATGAATAGTCTCTCTTTTTTCACGAGTTATTAGGGAGCACCTGATGTCCTTTGGACAACCAGATTCTGGTTTTCTGGATTGACATATTTCAGTTGAAACATTACGTGGAGTGTTGTCTAAAACTTGTAATGATCTCCTTCCTTATAAGAGCCATGGTAGGTCGTGTATTTTGATGAGTGGAATTGTGTTTGGGGTGTCACTGTTGATTCTTGCTACAGCTATTTCAAGCTATTCTGCAGTGACAAAAGAATCCGTTTTTACTTGCTTGAGTGCTGCATATTGATCCTTCTAACTGATTTCTTCATGTCACCTTGGGTGGTTGAAAAATTCTTTCTTTTGATTTTTCTCTTATCATTGTAACATTTGATTAACTTTAGGACGGTTGCTAACTTTTCACATTATTTTGCAGAGATATTTGTATTTTGTTTACCCATGAAAATTTTAGTATATCCAGACTGCGAGTAATAGTAAGAGCACTAAGATGGAAGAGACATTTGCAGTGAAGAATGATCAAGAGAATGAAGATTCACCTCTTATATTGAAAAAGGATAGTCGATTGGTAGAAGATAGTAGTTCAGAGTTCATTCAGTTGAAAAACAGAGGATCATTTGATGGAAAATCAAAGGAGACTATGACTCCAGATTTCTTCGACTCATACATGGGTGGAAGGTACATCGAGAAATCACCTTTTCAGGGCCAACGGTTTTCTGATGTTACAGGGCTCAAGGATATGCATTCTCGAAGAGCCGTTGAGAAAAATCTCCTTATAGATTACTTGGATTTGTTTAATGTTAGAGCATCTGACTCTTTAGCTATTGCGTCTAGCCCATCCTACCCATGCAACGTCGCTTTGGAGCTAAGGTCTTCAAAAAGGGAGATTTTATTGGATGCCTTAAAACCATTTAAAAGTAGAAGAAAAAATAGATCTGATGACAGCCCATCAGCAGCTGGAAATTTGATAGTTGGGGCAGTTGCTGGGAGACGCAAAGTGAGGAGCATCTTAAAGAGGCCATTAAATTATCGTTTAGGGATCCTAGACACTGATAAAATGTCAAAGAAAGAGAGGTCAACAAATCTTAAACGAGAAATTTGTTCTCAGATCATGATCTCTCCAGAAGGAGCTAGTATTACTTCACTGAAGCAGCTAAAAAATAAGAGAATTGGACAGGAAGAAATGCTTAAAAGGCAGTTCTCAAGTACAAATTTTAATTGTTCAGATCTATCTTCCCTATCTGCCTGTGCCCCTTTTTCGCAGGGAATGCTTCACTGCAAATGGAAAGGTGGAATCCCATATTTGATGTTCTCTGTAGATGAACAGAGCGAGGTCTATCTTGCTAAGCTGCATAAGGTGAGGTCATCCAATGAGGAGGGTCTGGATTATGTGTACTCTTTTCACTTGAGAACAGATAAGCAGAAGGCACTGGGGACTTCTGGTAATTCTGTGGACCTTGTTGGTAACATGAGGGTGTCAAATTCATTTACTTTATGCCCTAATAGCTTGAAACTCATGGAGACTGAATTTATATTGTTTGCTGCTGATGAACCCAATCCTGATGAGATGTATAGTCCAACTTCAACTGATAAAAAGAGTGGTTGGTTCTCAAGAAAGGTAGTGGGTCCATTCAGGACAAGAAATCCATCCATGAACAAATCTAGGCCCAAAGTTGTACCAAGCTTCTCTGAAGAGCAATGTGCAGAAATGTTGGGTGAACTGGATGCTTTGGATGCTGTCCTTCCAGAGAGTAACCTTTGCTCAAATCTTGAGTCGGCTGCTATTGTTGTGAAAGAGTATGTCCATGACACTTGTCAAGAGGCAGCAGACTCTTGTCATAAGGCAGCAGTTGATGGCTGGAGTTTAAAACCTCTTGAGAAAGTTGGGGAAGATAAAGCAGATACTCCTTTTGAAGGCTTCAATTCTCTGGAAAGCTGCCAAGAAAGTCCTCATCGAAATAGGAATGATTGTTCTACTAGCGTGAATGTTTTAATCCCAGCAGGAATTCATGGTGGTCCAAGAGCCACAGATGATGGCCCTTCTTGTCTTACTGCGAGATGGAGATCTGGTGGACACTGCAACTGTGGTGGCTGGGACATTGGATGCCCTCTTACGGTACTCCACAACATGTCAATCAATGAAGGTTTTCTGCAAACAGATGCACTGCTGCTGTTTATGCAGGTATGCTGATTTCTTATTGTAATGTGCCTTCACCCATATCAAACTAACCATGGATTAGTGAATGCTTTATTAAACACTTTTAAGCTTTCACGATTGACATGTCCGCATTTATTTAATGTCCTTATGATTTCAGAAATTTCAAACTGCCTCATGATAAATAACTTAAGGCTTTCACATTAATTACTGTATGCTTCAAATGTAGAATTTGTGTGTGAAATCCTAATATTTTATTTTTTAATTGTCATTTATACTCATAAACTAAATTAAATTAAGTAGTTGAATTCCCTCAAATCAATGCTCTTCTCCCTTTGGAAGTCAGATCAATGGAAGTTGCAGTTATTTTTTTCTTTTTCTTTCATATATTCAAATGTAAAGTATGGTTGCCCTAGCTTATGAATTGCATCTTGCTACTACTAGTGATTCGTTACTTGTGCCAAAGACTTGTAGAATACCCTTTTCTTTGTCTAGCTCAACCCATCTAAGTTTCTTCCTATTCATAGGGGTCAGCTACTTGCATTCTGTTTTTCTGTTCCCCCCTTGTTTGAAGCTATGTTTGTTGCTGACTTATGGCTGCTCATTGCTTTTTTCTTACCACCTCTCCTCCCAAATAATGTTCAGCCTGTGCTTTGTCTTTTGGCTCCTCTAACCTGTTTCATATCAGTCAAAGGCCTCCATTGTGGATGTCACATGATAAGTTTATCCTCCAACTTGTTGCACCCAAATCTGACCCCTTCACCGATCCATGCTTGACTCCAGTTGGTTCTGGTTTCTTGTGAACATAGAAGGGTGAGTGCTGGCCGAAATGGGTGGTCGGAAAGCTGCTTCCAAAGTTTAAGTAAGATTCGAGTACAACCCCACCCTGTGCTAGAGCTTTAAAGCTTCTTGAGCAGTGAAACTTAAAGAAGGCTGTGGGAGTAAATGAGCATTACCATTACCATTACCTGTGGTAGGTAGAGGATATTTATACTTGGACCTAACATTGGATGATCGTCAGATTATCCACGTGGGCTGATTCCTTGCTGGATGTGCCATGACATGAGAATGGACGCTTCATAGTGTCCTATGGAACGTTGATATTAGGCGTAGCTTCATAGGCTAGACTTGACAACCCATCGCCTCTTTAGGCAGACAAAGTGTGGTTCATGCACCCCATGAAAGATTTAAGAGGAAGAGTCACATCACTACATGTAATACTCTTTTCGTGGGCTTCAGCTGGCGGATGCCTGAGGGTTTGATAATCTTGAGCCAAACAACTCGACATAATCTGATCGATCATATCCAGGGTTGGACCGCATCTAGCCCCTGGCTTAGCTCGCTTCAATGACTTTTTCACTGGTTCAAACCTGGTTCATCATATACTTGATGTATTTATGCACAATACAACTTATATTCTATGAGGGCTGAGACAAGTCATTTTGGTTTTTATTTCTCAATTTGTAGAGTTATGGACTGCCTTTCGTCCTTTATCAGAGTTTTTCAAGAACTTCTTGCCGTCCTGGAAATAGAGACCCTATTTAGGAATGTTTAAATGCAAGATTGTCACCTTGTTGAGATGCCAGTGAATTCTCAAGTTTCTGTGATGCACTTATTTTGTTCTTTTGGCTTTTTTTCTTGGGTTTGTTTATTATTATTATTATTTTTCTCGGGTGGGTGGGGGGAGTAAGGCTTATGTAATTCTTCAAAATGCAGACAGACATGGGCTTAACTGTGGATGTATGTGTGTTTCAGGGATCCGAGAAAGAGGAACTTATCTTTAAAATGGTGAATATCCATGATGATCTATATTTTATTCAATTCGAATCAAGTCTAACAGCTCTACGGGCTTTCTCCATAGGAGTAGCCAATCTTCATACTCGGACTTCCACTTTTAGTCCAAAACATGGAGAAAAGTGGAAGCAGTAGAAAAAAAATTTGAGTAAAGGAAGCAGCAGCATTCAAGGGTGATATTTCTGTACGACAGCTAAGTGGTTCTAAGTTGTCTTCTTTTTTTTTTTTTTTTTTTTTAATTAAAGGGTTGCTCTGTCGATAATTGACCAGTATCTCTTAGTGAAGAGGTCATGGGTTCGACATTCTTGTGGTATATGTAATAGTTTCACCGCTTGTGTAAGGCTATCGATTACCCCCCGAAAAATAAAGAATAGTCTTTTTGTTCTTTTAATTATTTGTATATGTATTAACCCAAATAAATTATACATGATGTTTACTCATATACTGTTTCTCTTGGAGAAAGGTTTCTTAGGTAAGGTGCCTAGGTTTCTTTTGTTTTTTTGAGTATTTCCCTGCGTGAGCACTTTATTTCAGCTGTTTGGTGAATTGGGGTGGGGGTGGGGGGGGGGGGGGGGGAAATATTATAGAATATAACCAATGATCTTTTCACCATAAAGAGGTGTTGGTCATTGCTAGTTAGGCAATCCTTCGATGATGAAGATTGTCTTAAATGCGTTGAATATTTGTATTGAAAGTGACAGAACTCCATGTATAGCTTACAAAAATGTTATTTTAGGAAAACGTAAAGTAGAAAAATTTATATTTGAGTCACTTGTTTTGGACTAAAACTCGTATTCCCTTCTTAATTTGCTCAAAATTACGTTTAGGTCACAACTGTCAACTTAAAGTTAAAGATCGCTTGTGGAATTCAAATTTTGAATTTAATAAGATGAACTTATCCCTTGAATCAACCTGAGGAGATGGTTCAGCTAGTAAAAAAATAAAACCTCCAAGTAGGAAGGAGTTGAATCCCCTTAGGCTAGCGGGCGATGCTCTGTTTTATATGTAATATCCCCATTTCTAATATACAAAATCTCATGTTTTCATCAGAGGAAAAAAAAAAAAAAAATTCATTTAATGACCAAAATAACTCCGGGGACCAAAATAGCTCGGAAGTGTTTAATAATGCAATTTGTTCACAATAGCCAGTCTCATATGTCTTAATTCTTAACTTCTTCCTTTATCACTGTTAAGAACTTCGTTTGACTTTCTCATCCGTTCGGTGATACAATGGCTGGATTACCTAAGAATTATGCCATTTATTTTACTAGCTTAATTTCGGAGCTCTTCACTATAACTTTTAGATCTAGAAGTTATTTAACGAATTTAATTGGTGTAGTTTGAGGTTAGATCAGCTCTTATTTGAATAAATATTGAATAATTGCATTACAAATTTTAAAAAATATAATAATGGATTTGGAGTACAATTGAAAATTGAAGATTCTTAGCTAATCAGGAGAACTTGATGTTACTTGAACGAACCACCAACAAACGAGGTTGAGTCACATCTTGAGTACTGCCTTTAAGGTAATTGTTGCACATAATATGCAATGAAGGGATTATGTTTATATAGGTCCTTACATCCTTTGAGATTTTCAAGGTAATGAGTTGGGTCATTGAATTGCAATGACTTTATCTCCTTCATAAATGGGAGAATCAATTTCCTACTAATGGAGAGTTAGTGGTATTGTTCATTTTCCACTAATGAGAAAAAATCACCTTGACTTAACATCCTCACTGAATGGATAATTAATTTTTCTAGTCACCTCATTGCCAATAATTGGATTTAATTCATTCAATAGCCTCAACTCCACTCATGGTAAAGGCTATGAATGATCATGAATACAAGGTTTAAAGTATCGCATAATACTAGCCAATACGTATCTATATTTGACACAATTGATATGATATATCTCGATATATCTCTCTACGATAAAATATTTGACACAAAATGATATGTCCCTTAAAACTACCTAACCGATATAATACTCGATACTAATACTTTAAACCTTGCGTGAAGGTGCAATAAAAATTTAAGGTTAATGACTTGAATTTGAGTAAATTTCACCTTATATGTGGGGTGAGGGAGAAGGAAAGAAAATTGATGGGTATTGTGGAAAAGTGATAGTGGTGGGTCCCACTTTTTACTTTTTCCAAATATTTTCACAAAATTTGTAGGGTTTTAAAAAGTCTTGGGGTGGGAAAGTTGGGCTGCTACATCACTAGACACAATGAAGCTTTTCTCTCACTTTTCCATTTCAAAGCAACCAAACAATATATACACTTTTAGAAAAAGTATAAAAAATTTGATTTTTTTAAGAATTTTCCCACCCCACCTTTATTTCTGCAAACAAACCAACCTTAATATTGCGCCTGTATAGCTCCAACTTTTCCCTTTATTATAGTTTATCGCAAAAAAACAAAAAACTTTTTGCTTTTGATCTCCACCATCGGATAAGCCCCCATAACCATCTTTCGTGAGAGTCATAAATCCATCCAACGGTCAGTAGAAAAAGACGTTACACAACTCCAATCTCCCAGTCGTGGGAGTTGAGGAGTTCGTTTGTTCATCGGATATAAATAAATAAAACGGGTTTCGCTATTAAATTTATTACGTTTAGTTTGTAATTTTAATCTCAATCGTTTATTTGGTATATTTAAGGTGCCGCATGGTGCATTGCCGAGCATAACAGAGGATCTTTCTCCCTCATTAATTCATCCCCGTCAGCCAATAGCACAACGTTTACGTTGATTGAAATGGAAGCTGTTGAGCTGGAACGTTTCGTTTCACGTCTTTCTTTCCTCTTTCCTTTTGTTCCTTCCCTCTCTCTCGCTTCCCTCTCGCTCTCGCTGTTTCATCCCTTAAACCTGCTGGAGCTCAGTTCTTACTGTTTTTGCAAGGCGAGGTTCCTTTTTAGTGCTCTGCCCTAGCTTTCGATCTTTTTTCAGCGATGTGCTTCACAATGTCACCTCGCTGTCGCTTTTGATCGTTTATAGCTGGACGCTGTATTTTGTAAGTACTGCATTTCTTGGTGAATCTTTTTTGTTCTTTCTTCTTATTGCTTCTGTGCGATGTACTGTACTAGTTCTTCTTCTTCTTCTTCTTCTCTTCTTTTCATTTCTTTTCTTTTTGGCTCTGCTTCCATTTGAAGCATGTTTTTTCTCTCTTGAAACTGTGATATTGAATCAATGATAAAACCTTATAAGCTCTGATATCGATTTGATTGTTGCTGGTGATAAAGCTCTAAACACCTTCAAACGCTGCTGCCGTTGAAATCATACACCTAACTTCATTTCTCCACAGTGGCATTGTTATCTTCTGGTATTCAGTTTTAGGTAGTATGAACTAACTTGCTTGAGTAAGCTCTTAGTCTCCCTTCCCTCATTTTACTTAATCGAGTTGTCGAAAGCTTCCGCGCTTCGATGCTTTGAATAATGATGTTTTTGAGAGAGGTTTTCGTTTGGAATGTTTCTCAGAGCGTTGTAGTTGTATGTAGTCCACTTGTTTTTCGTCCCACTTTTGGTTTGATTGCGATTAAACCTTTTGAAGCAGATTCATATGCAGAAAACACACTAAGAAAAGGGGGAAAACTGTTTATCACACTAAAAGATATACTCGGGTTCGGCAAATTGCCTAGAACTACAAAGAGATGAGAGCAGTTTCACTAGTAAAAGAGATGGACCACAGTTTCACTACTGGTAGAGGAAGTGGATAAAAGTTTTTCCACAAAAGAAAGAAAAGTATCTTAACCCAAATAGTTGCTTCACCAGCAAGAAATTCCCATAGGGTTAATGGTTTTTATCCTACTTAATTTACTTTCGCTAAAAAGAATTCTTCACAATCTTAATAATCATAAAAAATGACCGTTTAACATGAAACCAAGATATACAAATTTTCTAATCAAGTTTTTAATGTAACAAAGGAAACAGTGTGGAGACTAACTCGACAATGAAGACGGGTCTGGTCTCATCTTGTTTTCAAAGGTTTTAGTGCAACTTATTGTTGAGAGCTTAAGTAGTTAAGCACCATTTTATTTATTTATTTTGGTTGTTATGTTGTTAATAACGTATTGTTCTCTTAATGTTAAAAGCATCATTGTGATTTTTTTTAAATTTTTAATAATTGAATGGGGGTTTTTGAGTTCCAAAAATTATGGATTCAAAAGCATTAATGTTTTATGCCGTTCTTTTTTGTTTTTTTAATTAATTAGGACTGGATTATGGAATTCCAAAACCTTATGAATCATTTCAGTTGATCCGGAGGTCAAGTTTTATTCTTATGCAACAGGCATTGTGGTTTCAGGTTGATAATGCATGTGTATGTTTCCATTGTTCTTGTCACATAAATTGTGCATTGGTAGTCTGTGTATTTCCTTATGTCTTTCAGTTTTCTGTAAATCTTTATTTTGGTGTCTGCGGTTGGTGGGTATAGGCAATATCCTGATGAATGGCACATTCAAGCAGAGGTGTTTTCCCTCTTACAGGTTTCCAACTGACTTAAGAAAAATTTGCTGGCTTCCTCTACCAGTGAAGAGTGTAGGTGGTGTTACATTGACACTAATCATAGATTCTGATCAGACATGGCACCTAATCCTAGAGTTGAAAAGGCCATTGCTGCAATGAAGGCTATTGGTATTCGTGAAGAAATTGTCAAGCCTGTCCTGAAAAAATTGTGGAATGTGTTTGATAAAAACTGGGAGCCCATTGAAGCGGAGAATTACAGAGCTCTTGCAGATGCTATATTTGAATATGAGGAGTCCAAGGTGCATATCTTCTGCGTTTCTGCAAAGCTTTAACTTGTTTGAACCTGCATTTTTGCTTAATCTTTCATTATTTCGGGGTTCATCTATCAGGCAGCAGAAGAAAGGGACAGAGAAGCCAATGCACATGAGATTGAACCTTCTTTGAAAAGACTGCGTAAATCAGGTGGTCAGAACTTAACAGGTTCTAGCTCCAGCCCCACTTCTGGTCAAGGTTCACTTAAAAGACCAAAACTCAAGGAAAAGGATGGATCTGAAAACTGTACCAGAAATGAAAGAACAGAATCCGTGCAGCTTGGAGATGAAAGAGTTGAGGCTGAGCTTGTTTCATCTATGGCACATCTTAGGAACATTGGAAAAGAATCTGCTTCATCACAAATTTGCTGTAAGCAGGAAGGAGCAGATGCATTAAAACTTTGTAGAAGAGATAGAAGAATTGAATCTGACTCTGCTTCCCCTGAAACTGTCATTGGAGAGAAGAGATCACCTTCAGCTATTAGGGACAAAGGGAAGCAGCCTGTATCATCACAGAATGCTTTGAGGGACGAAATCTCTCATTCATGGAGAGAAGCCGGGGCAGTCTGTCTTATAGAGCCCATGATTGAGCCAGGTACTGTTGTTATCCCTAGTGACAAAATTCCTAGTCAGCAAAATGATGCCTTAATTGAGTCAAGAAGCGAGGAACTTACAGATGATTTGCCTCAGTTTGTGGTTCCAATTGCCATGATCCATCCACTTCCAGACTCCCCAAGAAATCATGGTACTTTTTTATTTATTATATTTTCTTCATGATCTATAACTGCCTTACCGTTGTCTTCTCTACACTGCTTCCTGAAGTGTTGAGCTCAACTGGTTCTGGTTTCATAAAATTTGTCAGTCTGAAATTAAGAAACATTTAAATGTAATGATTTATTAAAGTACTCTTCCCAGATCAAAGTTGTGCTATACCAAGACATTGCTCTTCATTACTTATCAGAGTGTTCACAAGTGACTAATTGGAAGCCTGTGTGGCATTTTATGGAAAATGCGTGACAATAATGTTTAAAATGTAATGATTTATTAAAGTACTCTTCCCAGATCAAAGTTGTGCTATACCAAGACATTGCTCTTCATTACTTATCAGAGTGTTCACAAGTGACTAATTGGAAGCCTGTGTGGCATTTTATGGAAAATGCGTGGAATATTATTGTCATAATACTAGAAATGTTTCTGCAATGATATGTATGTTTGCCTTTGTATTTAATGCCACATTCAGAAAAAAAATTACGTGCACACCTATCCATAAAATAAAGAAGATTTACAGTCATATTTTGCTTGAAGCCTTCATCCTACCTTTTATATTTTTTGCAGAATTGATGTGCGAATATGGCTTTTGATATTTGGGTTTATAATTACTGAAATAACCAATATACCAAACTTAAGAAAAACTTATCGGCACGTAAAAGTTGCTTTTCTTTAGAAATCTGGTGCTAGAATAGATCACCTGGTACAATTTGGAGTGAAGAATGGAGCCATGTTTTAATCTTGAGATTGTAAGGCTACAGACTTTACTTTTCTGGGTGTCAAATTTTTCCAAATATTAGGTAATAAGAGAAGGCATGATCTTTCTTTTACCTTCAGAATCATAAATAATTTGGTAAGTTGTTTAGTTTGAAAATCAACTTTAGGTTGTACAGTTTATAGTTTTTACTTGAGTCATATTTACAAGAAGAAGAAGCCTTGTCCCAACTAAATGGGATTGGCTACATGGATTCTTGCCTCCCAATCAGCCCTGTTTAAGGCCATGCTAGATAGAAGCCTAATTTAGGTATATCTTTTCTCAGCACTTTTCTTAAGGTTATCTTAGGTCTGCCTCTAGTTCTTCTAATTTCCTTTAATCTGAAATCGCTTCTCCGTGCAGGGGCATTTAATTACTTTTGTTGAACACCTCAATTGACTCGTCGCTTATCATTTATTGGAGTACTCGTAGACCAGCTCTAATGTGATCGTTCCTTATCTTATCCTTCCTAGTTTTTCCACTCATTCATCTTCAACCTCATTTTTGCTACATGGTGTTTATCAATATGATGCTTATTTAGCAACCCAACATTTTGCATCATAGATCATAACTGGTCGTATGACTGATGTTGCCTCAAATGAATGAGGTCGAGTTCTTCCAAGATCTTTGAGGGGATGAACTCATATGGGACCAAGATAGGGTTTCTTAAAATTTTGGTTATGGGATATGGAGGTTCTTTGTGATATAGGCTGTGATGCGTTGATTTTTTTTGGGAAAAAAGTTAAGTTAGGGTTTTGCAGTTAATGGTTATGTTCTCTTAAATGATATGTAAAATCTCAAGAATACATAGTCCATCGTATGGGAGATCAAGGATAAATTACTTAGGATGGGAAACTGGGGTCTATATGTGTCTAAATGGGTTGAAACTTGGAGGGAAAGCAAGTAATAATATAGGGATATCATTCCCTAGGTTTTTTGGGGTTTCAATGGCTAAATTAAAACATATAAAGGTTCTTGTTTTGGAGTTTTGGGAAGTATGATTTTTTTTTGGATAGTATGAAAATTCAAGAAAATAGTTAGTTGAATTAGTTACATCTTGAAATCGGACAATCAATATGGGCTCAAACTTTTTTCCCCCCTTCTTTTGAGGGGGGAGGGGGGGGGTGTGAGGTTCTTAAAGTTTGGGACACATCTAATAGTTGGATTGGCGTAGATATGATCTTGAATTTTCGGTCTCTAGAAAGTTCAAATATTCAAGAAATTAAAAGAAAGATGATATGTGAAGGGGAATGGAATTAGTGTCGACTTGTTACTTATAACACAAGCCTTGCAATGGGGTGTGATGGAGATGGAAAGAAGTGGAGGTAGGCTAAAAGCACTACTGAGGGAGAATCCTGTAAATAGAAACCCTAGTTTTGCTTACTCGGTCATATGGAGGTCCCTTACCATTGATGAGAAGCTCTGTCAACACCTTGCTCCTAGGCATCAAAACTCTCTTTATTAATTGTATTCTCAAATCTGTCTTTTGTTACATGCCTATGGCTTTATTTATACCCTTTGCATAAGAAGTCCTAGTGAAATTAGTATTTAGAAACTGCCTCTCCTAGTTGTCCTCAACATACTAATCCAAATTCAAATAGGACTCTTATGAATAAACTAAAAGGACTCCTCATCATATCCTAGGTTGACTTAGACTCTTAAAACTAAGATAAAATGTAAGAAAAATACTATTCTGCCCTTATAACTTAAGTTGGGCAGAAGTTACATAATTAGACCAATTAAACTAAAATAATAACCTATTTTCATACCTGACATAAACAACTAAACTTATGGACCCATTGAATAGATCCATGACCACCTAAACCTGCTGAAGAATAAAACATAAGAAAAAGACTATTCTGCCCTTATAACTTAAGTTGGGCAGGAATTCACAGGATTCAAGATGTTAATGCCGCTTGTTTGCTTAAACTCATTTGGAAAATCATCACCAAGGATGATTCTATTTGGGTCAATTGGGTCCACTCATACCTTCTCAAATCCAATTCTTTCTGGATTGTCTCTATCCCCCCTAATCCCTCTTGGACTTGGAGGAAGCTCCTCCTTCTCCGTCCCCGGGCTCTTTCCGCCATCACCACCCACATTTCCTCTGGCTCCTCCACCTCTTTCTGGCAAGATCCGTGGCATCCAATGGGTATTCTCCTCTCTCTCTTTCCCCCCGCACTGTCTATGAATCCCGAATCCCCAAATCCACCTTGCTTTCGGAGTTTAACTCTAATGGTTCTTGGGTTCCTTCCCCGCATCATAGTCTCACGCAAGTCTAGAATTCCCTCCCCCCTATTTACCCCCTCCTTCATGATACTGTTATTTGGTCCCCCACTACCAAATCCTTTACCACGATTTCGGCCTGGAACCTCCTTCGCTCCCCCTCCCCAGCCCCTTCATGGCCCCCCTGGTATGGTTTAAAGGTCATATTCCCCGCCATTCCCTCACTCTTTGGAGAGCCCTAAACCTAGCCCTACCAACCCAGTCTTTCCTTATTTCCCGCCACATCCCTGTGAACCCAAATTGTATCCTTTGTTGGAATGGTATTGAGGACATTGAGCATTTGTTCTTTACTCGCCCTTTATCTAGTGCCCTGTGGAGGAAAGCCCTTGTTACATTTGGCCCCATTCCCGTCGCTCATTTGGGTTTACCCGTGACTGGTCTTGGATTCTAAGCAAATTCGCAGGTACCTCTATTTGTGATCGTATTGGTAAGCTTGTCTTTGGTGCCACAGTCCACCATCTGTGGTGGGAGCGTAATCTCAAGCGCTGGAACTCCAAATCCCGCTCTATCGATACCATTTGGAATGCTATTTATTTTGATGTTTCAGCTAGGATTTCATCCTCTCCCCTCCCCCCGGTTGTTGATTCCCCAAGGAACAGGCTCATTGTTGTTTCTTGGGGGCTCAACTCCCAAATCTCCCCTTCTAGCTGACTCTAGCCCGTGACTTTTTGTATTTTGTTTTCATCTCTTTAATAGATTATTTATTCATCCAAAAAAACTTAAGTTGGGCAGAAGTTACATAATTAGACCAATTAAACTAAAATAAAAACCTATTTTCGTACTTGAGCTAAACAATTAAACTTATGGGGCCATAGAATAGGTCCATGACTACCTAAACCTGCTGAAGAAAGGCCAAATATCCATATCTATCAACCCAAAGTTGATTCCAAAGAAACTTGTCCAATTTGGTGCTGGACCTGCATCAATGATGGTCCTATAACATTTTCCTTTGAGCTTTAAAATAATATGTCAATCACACAAGACCCTAAATGCACCTCTACACTTCATCCACCATATTTTAATTATTTGGGAAACATCATCCCCTATATAACCTTTTTTTTATCTCTAGCCGGACAAAATAATTGCTTGTGGTCTCCTTTCATCAAGTCTCACCACCTTATCATCCATCAGATGTGTCTTGTTTGGATTTAGAAAATTTTTAGTGATTTTATTTTATAAATTTTCCTTCAACGCATGATGGATATTTTGGAAATTCCCCCAAATGGTCCACAAGTGTTGTAAAGTGTGTGGCCCTGCTTTCCTCTTCCACATTCCCGTGGAACCTTTCTTCCCTACTTTGCCTGCCCGGGTCCTTTCTCTCTTTTGGTTCAATGTGTCAAAAGTAACAGATCTTAAGAAAGGTCACAACTTGCAAGTAGAATTTTGTCATCTGTTATGTTCTTTTTTCCCTATATCCAAACCATTTTGTAGTGCCTGAAGTAACCAGATTTAAATGAACACAAAGAGAACAACTGTTGCTTTTGAAAAATGGATTGTGTGTCATATACAGAATGCTAGGATTGAGAACGATCAATATTGGCTACCCATTCTAGTAGCGGTTGCTGATATTCTGATTTACTAACTCAAACATGCTAATGTATTTCACCTTCTTTTGGACAAATAGTTTTCAATCTAGACGGGTTTTTTTTGTGCTAATGGTACTTCCATTTTCATGTCCTCACATATTATTCTTTTTGGATGTAAAGCTGTAAAAGGACCATAAAAAATTACTGGAAGAAAATTCCAGGGAAAGGTGAGTTATATTGAGATATGTGTCTTAATTAGGATGATTAAGAGGTTTTTGTATCTTGAAGAATTGAGTCTTCACTTAGCAATGAAGCAGCACTATGATAGGACTGCCATAGAACTGTGAAATTATTTCACGCTATGATTGAATGACTGCTCCAGAACTGTGAACTTATTTGTTTCCAATTTGAAATGCATGAACTTTGACAGCATCTCTAGATAATGTTTGACACTTGTGGTAAACTTTCTTATTCAAATACTTCAGGTCTTGTTCCTACAAAGGCTTTTTCCAGCATAACAAATTTGTTTCCAATTTGAAATGCATGAACTTTGACAGCATCTCTAGATAATGTTCGACACTTGTGGTAAACTTTCTTATTCAAATACTTCAGGTCTTGTTCCTACAAAGGCTTTTTCAAGCAGAAATTGTTATGCTGTGCAAATGGACGATCAGCCACTCCAGATTTCTGAGTCTGGCGACGCAGAAGGCGAAGGGGATCATGATTTTGTTTCAGATAAAACATGCAAGACTGAAAAGGGGTGTCAAAAAGTAAGCATCCCAGAAGAATCTTCCTCTAGTTTTGAGATTGCCTCTTCACCCCTTGGAGAGGTAAAAATCTTGATGAGCTGTGATTCTGCTCCTGGGAAATCAGGCTTCCATGCACCTAATCTGGATAAAGTTCTTAAAATGGTGGAAGACAGATGTCTAAAATCATACAAAATAGTTGACCCTCATTTCTCTGTGTTGAATATAATGAAAGAATTGTGTATGTCTTTTCTGGAAGTGGGTGCTGACTCTATGGATAAAAAAGCTGAAAATGCAATACCAACTCTTGATGTGACAGATGCTCTGGTACCCAAGCAGAATCTTCAGACCAACTCTAATGTGTCACTGGATTCTTCAAGTGGATCAGGTGTTTTTAAGGTTCTAGTGCCACAAATTTCAAGGAATCTAGCCATGGATGGCCTGGATAGTCATGATCCCGTTACAAGACTCGACCTCAAAGTTGTTAAGAACTCTAATGCTGACTGGAAGAAGAAAAACAAGTCAAAAGGTCAAGACATGGGAGGTTCAAGTAGTTTGGTGCCTGTCCGACAGCACCACGTTGGTGATGTGAGGCCTGTCCATGATGTCAGTGACATATCTAAAGGGGGAGAAAATGTCAAAATTCCAGTGGTAAATGAATTTGGTGGAGAGCAGTATCCACCTTTATTTTACTATATTCCACAAAATGTTGTCTATCAAAGTGCATATGTAAAATTTTCACTTGCAAGGATTGGAGATGAAGATTGTTGTTCAAGCTGTCTTGGTGATTGTTTATCGTCTGATATACCTTGTGCATGTGCACGTGAAACTGGTGGTGAGTTTGCATACACACGGGAAGGCAGACTGAACGAGAAGTTTCTTAATGAATGCATTTCTATGAATCGTGATCCAGCTGGACATCCATCGCGTGTTTATTGCAAAGTTTGTCCTTTAGAAAGGTCTAAAAATGATGACTTGGCAGACTCATGCAAGGGTCATCTAGTGAGAAAATTTATCAAGGAATGCTGGTGCAAATGTGGCTGCAGCAAGCAATGTGGAAATCGAATAGTGCAGCGAGGCGTAACATGCAAGTTACGGGTCAGAAAGCATTTCATTGTTGCCAATTGACATGCATAATTTATTTGAATTTGAGGCGCGCACATGCATATTTGTGGCTTTTCTTCAAATTATAACTTTGTATTATCCTACAGAGCTACTTATGTGACATTTACTTTTTCTCTTATAGAGTAGCTGAAATCAGCTGTCTTCAATTTGTGTTATTCAATTAATGTTATGTTACAGGTTTTTATGGCACCTGAAGGAAAAGGATGGGGTCTCCAGACATGTGAAGATCTTCCAAAAGGTACTTTTGTCTGTGAGTATGTAGGTGAAGTTGTTACTAACATTGAGCTATATGAGCGCAATTTGCGGAGCTCAGGAAAGGAAAAACATACATATCCTGTGCTGCTTGATGCCGATTGGGCCTCTGAAGGAGTGTTGACTGATGAAGAATGTCTCTGTTTAGATGCTACATTTTATGGAAATGTTGCCAGATTTGTTAACCACAGGTAATCTGCTAACAAAGATTGTCTCTTATTCTTGTGGTTTTAGGTATTGCCTGCTTGGCAGGTTTATGTCTTTCATCATTTCATTAAACAAAAAAGTGACATTTGGTACTTTACCTATGTTAATCTTATTGATACCTCTTCTTTCAGTTTTATTTGAATTTGATGCCTTGACTGTTACAGGGGAGGAATTGAAAAAGTTTTGACACAAAATAGAAAAACATGATGAATAAAAACAGATAATGCATATTATGACCATTCAATGTACGCATCCTTATTGTATGGTCATTATTTTTCTTTTTGCTTTTAATAGGAATTTCCTGGTTTTACAGTTAAATTTTTTTTGCATGACCTGCACCCTGTATGATGCATCTAGCTTTTGCCATGTTAGATATGAAATGGAATTTGATGGGTAGGTCAGCATGTCAATTGGCGTCATGTCTAGTTTTGAGGGGCCCAATTGAAATATCAACTTTCATGCACTAGTATTCACCCTTCGGTAATCTATGCATCTACTTGGTAGCCTTTAATTTTTTTGGTGTGTTTGCCATGTTGTCAACTCCAGACTGGAGACTTATCAAATTTCAGGGCCTATTTAATCGTATATTCTCCCATGTGTTGGTATGCACAACAACAACAAGCCTTCTCTCAACTAAATGGGGACGGCCATTTGGATCCTTACCTTCCAATCAGCTTTATTTGAGGCTATACTAGATACAAGGCCTAAGCTATGCATATCCTTTCTCACCACTTTTCTTAGGATTATCTTAGGTCCGGCCTTAGTTCTTCTAATTTCCTTCTTTTTGGATTAGTTCACTTCTCCATATAGGGGCACTTAATGGCCTCTGTTGAACATGGACGTTCCACCTCAATAAGCTTTCTTGTAGCCTATCATTTATTAGAGCTACTCCCAAACCAACTCTGCTATGATCATTCCTTACCTTATCCTTCCTAGTTTTTCTATTCATCTATCTTAGCATTCTCATTTTTGCTACACTAAGTTTATCTCTATGATGTTTCTTAATAGCCCCACACTTTACACCATACATCATAGTCAAATCGTACGATGGTCCTATAGAAATTTCTTTGAGTTTTAAAGGAATAGGTCTATTAGACATGACCTGAGATACACCTCTCCACTTCATCCACCCCATGGTTTTAACTCTTGTGAGATCTCGCCGAGGTCTTGTTTTCATTAGACGTTGAGATAGAACCTTAAGCAAAATTTGAGAAGTAGTAAATCTTGGCCGAGATTTTGGTCCAACCAGGTCTTCCAAATACAATATCTCATTGAGTCTAGAAGAGATATCTCATCTCGACTCGCTTTTTTTGACTTGACCTCTTCCCACCTTGCTGGTTTTTATCTTTTGATCAGATTTTCATTGGAAAAATGCTTGAATCTCCCCCTATGCTGCATCAACACTCCATTTAGCTCATCCACACCAACTAATCAACAAGGATCTAGTGATTTTGAAGCCGACCTTCAACCAAGGTGAGTGTTCTTTCCAAATTTCGTTTTTAGTTTTCAAAAACTATGTTTTACACTAAGTGTTTGGTTTTGGATTAAATATATATCAAACATCTTTGCCTGATCTACTTTTCCTGGAAACAAAATTATTTTCTTAGTTATAATTTTCGGAATGAAATAATATATTTTGTAATAAATTAAAATTAAAATATCATAAAAAATACTCGTGTTTTGAAAATGTTTGTAATATATGTTAGGCTTCATTGGAAGGGCTACAACCTCATGAAGTCAAAATTTTGGTTTATTGTCTCATTGATTTAATGATGTTACTCTTGTACTCTCGTGGTGGAACTTATAAGAAGTACACCTACGTCTTAATGTGAACAACTGGACATATTTTATGTATTATTTGACTTTAAACCTTTATGTTTTTCATATATACACTTAATTTCTCACAAATATAGGGCTACCAGTATGCGTAGAAGGTTTAAGATAGGCTAATTACCCAATTCCACCCCAAATTGAGCCCTAAAACCCATCACAAATGGGCCCTTGTGTTCACTCGAGTTGAGCCTGGAAAAAGTTTCAGATCTCGGTTTTTTGGCTCGGCAAGATCTGGGTTGAGACTCAGACGTCAAACTATGATCCACCCTATTTTAATTCTTTGGGAAACATCATCCTCTATATCACCTCTTTTATTTATGATTGAGCCAAGGTTAATAACTACTTTGTGGAATTTCCTTCTTATCAAGCTTTCACCATGTCATCGGCCATTTGGTCAGCAGCAAATATTCACTTCATGAGTTGGCATGCACACTTTAGTAAATTATACACCTTCTTGGTAGTCCTGGATTGCCTAACTTTTATTTGTCCCCCAGATGTCTGACATTCAAGGACTACAGTTGCCACTGATTGGTATAGGTTAGAGTTTGCCAATGAAAAAGTCAGAGCATTGACACTTGAGATAACCTTGTCATCTTGATTACCGTCTATAGTTGGAGCTTTACAAACCCAACATTCACCAATATGGTTTCAGTAATGAAATGTCTGATCTTTAAAAAAAATTTTAGATGACAACTGAAGAAGCTGGAAAGATTACTGTTAGTTTGCCCAAATAGATTACTTGATGAGGTGATGTACAAATTCAATCATATCATCTGTAATGATTTTCATCGGTACACTGTCTTGATCACATTGATGTCTTAGCTGTCTGTCTGTTCAATTATTATAAGTTGGACCTCTTTTTGTGTTGGCTGCCAATGATTGGAATGTCATATGATAGATGTAGCTGCAGATCAATAATTTTGCTGTTGGATAATGAAGAGACAGGCATAATGATTGAATCCTCACAATGGTAAATGGGTTAATGGTCATTCCTAATGGGGCCTTTAAAAGACAGGCTTGCATTTGGGTTATGTCCTTTTCCTCCCTGCTGCTTAGAAATCACAGAATCAGGAATAAGTTGCAATAGAGTAATTTTCTGCTGTCAAAACTCACCATTCCTTTCGGGTAAGTGGAAGGTTGAAAGCAAGATGTCTTAGCAAGGAAATACAAAGATGATATTAACATGATTCTTCGCTTGCATTTTCTGCTGGTGGATTATCTTCCCAAAAGGCAAGAACACACGTATTCCATATTTCCATTTTAATGGTTCTTGGTCATTTGTCAGCATACACATGCATTGTCGCTTCTGTGATGCCACATAGATAGCAACAATTAAACTTTTCCCAAACAAATAGATACAACAATTAGCTTTTCTCTAGTTTTCCGATCTTTGCCAGGTCTTTCATCTAGTTCTTCAAAGTGTATTAATGCCATTGACATCCTAGGCACTGCAAGGGAGTAACAAAATCACAGTTTTCTTTTCTTTATAAAGTAAATTTTAAATTTAGGTGGCCTTGGAGCTCTAATTTAGATTGGTTGGTTCTGTTGCTTTCCTTTAATTTTAGTCAGACCATTTATTTGCTTTTTAAAGGCTGGCTGAGAGACTAAGGTGGTTGTCTTTTTGTCTTTTTGGTTCTTATCTCCACCTGTTTTCTTGTGATTTCTATAGATGTTTGGATGCCAACATGATTGGGATTCCAGTGGAAGTGGAGACTCCAGATCATCACTACTATCACGTATGCTATCAGAGTATCTTCTTGCACAGATGCTTATGAGTTTTATATTTTCTGAAAATTGGATATAGTGAGATGTTTCTATGTGGTCTTTAATGCAGCTTGCTTTCTTTACAACGAGAAACATAGATGCTTTTGATGAGCTTACTTGGGTAAGTTGTCTAGATTGCTCTATGCTCCATCTAGAGCACATCTGGAATCACCTTCTGTCCCATAATAATATTGTATTTTTTGTCCTTTTCCTTTTTGACTCTTATCACTTGTGGTCACAGCATCTTGACGTCAAAATTTCTTTATGGAATGATTGTTGTGGTTTACTTAAGCTTATTAAGTAGATAATGTTGGATTATGGCGTATGTATTAATAATAATCCTCCTTGCTACACACACACACACACATATATATATATATATATGGTCGCTCCATAATTTGGTGCCCGGTGGAGAGGATTGTGAGTTCACAAAATAGTGAATGGAGTCAAGTGAGTTTTATGGAGGCATCTGTGAAAGCCTTCTATTCCAATTCAGTAGACGATCATGCAATAGTCTTTTGCTTCTTGAATAACCAGGAGATGAGATTGGACCCCATGAAAACTCATAAAGCCCCAGTTGGTTTTTGACCATCACCATTGTTAGGAACCTGTGAATTGAATACTCAAGCGAAATTGGTAAGATTTAATTACTAGAACACCCAGATAAGAAAACAAGAAAGATAACGTTGGTTTTGATGGTGTCAGTCACCCCCTACAGAAAACGCTGCCCAAACCTCACATAGAATATCCGATACCCTCCCTCACATATTTCCCCCCTTTTATAATCCACCAACCAGCAGGTTGTTGATAATCCCACTCTTACTCTCCTCCACATGGCTTCCTGCCAGGGTCATAACAACCACTGCCAGCCCAATCAGCGTCAAAGGATGCTTGGAAGCCTGGATCAGTGAAGCAATGAGTGAATGAACCATGGAATTGGGTAGAGTTATGATACTGCAGGACCCATTTTACATGGGACCAATTAGATCGGTTGGGGAGTGCATAAACTTGCATGCTTGATTGACAGAAAAGGCCAAATCAGCTGTATTAATTTAATGTATTGCAAGGCCCCCACAATGGAGCGATATGTTGTTGGTTCAGCTAATGGGACACCCCCTTAACTAGATACTTTTGTGGTAGTTGCCATGATGGTGTGCACAGGTTTGGACTCAGTCATCCTGACACGTTTTAGTAAATTGGTGATGTATTGAGATTGTGAAAGTAGTAGTAGTATACCCGTAGCAGGTCATAGTACCTCTACACCCAGAAAGAAATGCAGAGGTCCAAGATCCTTAATGGACTAGGAGTCGACCAATAGTTGGAACTTGGAAGTAGAGTAGTCACATTAGTACTGTGGCCTGCTTGTGAGAACAATATCATGAACGTATATGAGCACAAAGGTGATTGAAGTACCATGACACCTGATGAACAGGGATGAATGAAACCCAGAAATAAGTAGGAAGTCAGTATGTGAAACCAAGCTCAGGAAGCCTACTTAAAGACATCAATGGACTTATGAAGGCAACAATTGGCTCGAGGATGAGTGGGGTTGGTCTGTTGTTGAGACCAGCTGCTTAAGCCATTTGCGCATCTTCATTGAGTACACCATATAGGAAAGCATTTTGGACATCTAATTGGCTGACAGACCAGCCGTGTGAAAACCTGTAGCAATAGCAACTAGCTGAGCCTTATAGCTTTGTAGACTCCCATCAACCTTCCTTTTAACTTTGTAGCTCCACTTGCAACCCATTATGTTCACATAGGGAGAGGGTGGCAACGAATGACCTAGCATCATTGCATAGCAAGGCATTGGACTCAGTTGACACAGTTGGATGCCATTCCAGGGTTCGATTAGCTTGGAGAAAATAGTTTGGTTCCGTCAAAGGGGTGTTGGGAGAAGAGGTGAGGGCTTGTGGAGGAGTAAGAATATGTGAGCAAAGGGTCATTGAATGGGTATGAGTAGAGGGAGGTTGGGGGGAGGGGGATGAGAGGGTGTGGGTAATCCTGATGGGGTAGTTTGTGCTATAAGATCTAGAAGTGTGTGGGTTTTGGTAGGGATGATGGAGGATGTGGAGGTTAGGGTAGGTGGGGAGGGAGGTATTGGATAGGAGAAAGCAGTAGGACATAGGGGGAAGGATGGTGAGAGAGAGCAGACGAGTAAAAGTAGAACCATAAGAAACATGGAGAGCGTCTGATATGGAATCCTTCTAAAAGCAATAGGAAGAGCCTTATTGGAGACAAAAGTAATGAGAAGGCTCATGATGATTGAGTCTTGTTTGAGCCAAGCACAAGCAGTGTCGGTGTCAGAGGGACATGCAAGGTTTCCATTGAGGTAGCTGAAGAGATCTTGACCACTGAGTACAGGAGTGACTCGGATCTTCCAAAAAAGTAAGTTTTTACTACTAGTAAAGCTTCAAAGAGAGATGATGCTGAGCTGCCCACAAGGGAGGAGATGAACTCATAGTAGCGATGGAAGTATTGGCAGGTGGGTAGAGAGAGGGAAAGAATCTGAACCGTTTGACATGATAAGGCTTTTTAGACCAAAAAGGTAGAAAGTAAAAGAAACCCAGGTTTATGAGAGCTCGTTGGAGAAGCCTGCTCTAGATACCATATTGTCTTAGATAATCATCTTCCTTCTTGTCTCAAGTAGAGAGGCCCCATATATATATATAAATATAAATATAGGGTACAATGAATTGTTTTACATGTGAGTACAATGGGATGTAAAAACCTTGACTTGAGTAAGATTCCACAAGATCTTAGTAGAGTTGAATTCCATGCTATGACAACTTGACTTATGGTACCTATGTTTTGAGGACTACACAAGCAGCCTATGCATTGCATTAGTTTGACTCAAGGTAGCCTGTGTCTTGGGGAGGATTACTCAAGCAGCCCATGCATCGAAGTGCCTTGTGGATATCACAAAATGTGAGAAACACCAATCATCATATTTAATAAAAAGTAACCCAGGTGAGAAGTCTGTCCTTATTCCTCACTGTAAGTTCAAGCTACCCTAACATGTTTGGATTTTGCAATTGGGCGTGCTAAGGATGTTCTCTTGAGATTCTAAGCATAATTAGGGAGGCTGGAATGTACTTGTTAACTGCTTTGATGGATAATTAAGGACCTAGGTTTGGGCTTACGGTTTCCAGCCTGCCTTTGATTTGCTAAAACCAAAATATTTCAAGAAATCCCAAAATTTTGGTCTGCTGGTGGACACTTTCCAGGTCCAGGTGTTCCTGCAAACCCAGGAGGGGAATCTGGGATTTTCAGATTTTCCTGAATTAGGGCAAATTTAGGGTTTCAGTTCAGATCTGGGCTGCTTGGGACCTTCATGGAACCCTCGAATGGCATAGGGAGTGGGTTCCTCCTATTACCCCTTATTTTTCTCTGGCTTTCCTTTCTTTTTTTCTGAATTTTTGTTTTCTGCTCCTGCCGCCAGAAACAGGGTATTGGAGAAGAGGGAGGGACTTCAGGGACCATGGGAAGCTTTTTTTTTTTTTTTTTTTTTTTTGGGG
Source organism: Hakea prostrata (assembly GCF_041222555.1). Classification (NCBI taxonomy): domain Eukaryota; kingdom Viridiplantae; phylum Streptophyta; class Magnoliopsida; order Proteales; family Proteaceae; genus Hakea; species Hakea prostrata. Next base: position 13,384,512 of record NC_142606.1, on the reverse strand, counting down.
GGGGGGGGTGGGGATCAACTCCAGGATAGTTGTGGGGCCTAGGGGAGGTATTCCTGAGCTAAATGGGTGGGAAAAGGCTGCTAGAGGGGATTTGAAGGACTGGTTAGGGGATTCTGGGTGCAGACACAGGGGGAGGACAGGGAGGGCTGCGAGAGGTAGGAGAAGGGCTGGGAATACCTGGGATGATTGGGCTGTATTCTGGAGATTGATTTGCTTGCAGCTCTGGTTGTTTTCGACAGTTGAAGGCTGAAACAGGAAGCTGGGATGGCAGAGAAGATCTGAACACAATTACTTTGACAACTGCAGGGTCCCCCTCAAAGGAACCTGCAAAACCTCCTTGGCTATAAGTCTCAAGTATCTTTATTAATCAAAAACCAATGAGCTCTGTATTAGGTTTGAGCTTTTATTAGCCCTTACAACTTGAAATAAAATCAAATTCTCCTCCTAACCAAACTCAACTTAGGTTCCTTGACTAATTGGGAATCTTATCTACTAACAACTGACTTCACAGACTCCAAATAGAACAAATAACTGACTCCTAACCTGAATTATTTACTTAAATAAAGAAAAATAATACTGGAAGACAAAATTTCTCCCCAAAGGTGTGTGCACAAACTAGGGAGGCTAACCCATCTTGTGGATCCTCTTCTTTGTGTTCACATCAGATCTTCAAGTTTGGCCCCAAAAGTCTAGGAGACTTATTTTAGACTGTCTAAACTTAATGGAATCCTTTAATTGTAGAAAAACACAGCCACAAATTGTGGTTGGGAGTTTGATTTTGAACGCTAGGTTTACAGTATGCATTTTGTGTTGTATACATTCACTAATATGGTCTCTCCCGTACTAACTTTTGTACTAGACAAACTTGTAGTCAATTAGAACAACTAAATTATGCATTGGGAGTGACTGAACATAAAAACTATATATGGGAGTGAGGAATACAAACGAGTAATTGCTATGTGCATCCAAGATTCCTAGTACTACATCAGGTTCAGGGCAGGATGAAACTCACTAACAGAATGTTGTCGCTGACTTGCTGCTGAAGCAAGTTATCCTCCTACATTCCTACTGTATGCTGACCATGTCATAGTTTGTTGCCCCTGCTGCACGGAATTCTTGTCAACTGATACAAGGATCTGGACTGGATTGACCATTTCTGGTGCCAATTTCAGACTCTTGAACTTCCCGACTGATTATTTCTGCTTTTAGAAGCTCAAACTCCTTGATTTGATCCTTCTATTTGGGTGACTTTCCACTATTACCAATTTTGGTTGGTGCTGGGTTGTTCTGCACCTCCATTTGATGGCAGAGTATTATCTCTTCTGCATGAGGTAGTATTCTTGTCGAGATTTGATAATTGACGCTTCTAATGTACCTCATACATGATGGTTTGTGGAATCATCTGCACTTCTTTGTAGTATTATGTGAGTTGTAATTTGTCAGATTTTGCTATGAATTGCAGGACTATGGGATAGATTTCGATGATCATGATCACCCTGTGAAGGCATTTCAGTGCTGCTGTGGAAGCAAGTTCTGCCGAGACAAGAACCGTTCAAACAGTACGTATATGCCATGATGACATAATCGTAAGAGGCATGCTGCTGGATTTCCATACAGATTTGTGACGGAAAATGGATGCTAATTCTGGGGTATTGAATTATAAGGAGGGAAAAGATCTTATGGTCTTGCTGTTTCTTGATAGGGTCATTTCTGAACATACTAAATCTCTTTGGGTCTAACAGTTTAGGAATCACCACATGTCTTTTGGAATATGTCTTACATGTTGCATTCTTGCCTATATTTATATTTAAATTATGTTAGAGTGCTAATAGTCATGTACAGGTTAAGAACTTGCTGGAGAGATTGTTCAGGCAAAAAAGACTTAAGATTGAGAGATAAGTTGTGAATAGAAGCCCCTGCCATAAAAAAGAAACTAGAAATTTAGCTTATTTAGGGCCGTGGTCAGGTCGGAGATTAAAACGAGATTTCAAACATAGACTTCAAATCGGAGTTAAATTTAAAAATTGTGTTTGGTTGGGAAGAAACGTAATTCACCTAAAATTTATTTGACGCTATTTTGGTGTACAAGGCTTTTTGAATCTCGGTTCCCCCTCCCTCTCGTCCCTCCTCGGCCGGCGCGAGATTGCTATGGTTGCTCTGTTCTGCCCGGCCCTTAAACATCTGGAATAAATGTTCTGTTAATGCTAGTCTAAATCAATGTCTGGGCTGAGGGACCAAAGAAGAGGTACGTTCGCCATTTCTGAAGAATAACTGCTGGTATCTTATGTTTGTGCTTCATATGGTAAATGCTTTTGAAAGTGGAAACTCCTTTCACATCCTGAACCAGAACATTGTCAGTTTGGCTGATTCATAGTTTGATCCCATTATACTGTAGACCAGCTGCTACTTACACATTATGGTGGTTCTAAATCAATGAAAAATAATGCTTGTCTCTTTGACATTGTTTTGTGGTACAGGAGGCAAGTCACTAGTCTTGTGTTGATCAGTGTGTAAGTCTTACTGCTGGAAATTACTGGATCTCGAGGACATGTGATGATTTTGGCTCTTTGATGCTACTTTTTAACATGGAAATGCTAACATTGAGGAGAAATCTGTTGATTGAAGTGCCCGAAGGGACACTTGATGGAGTACTGGTCAGTGGATGGTTCATTCCTTTCTTGGTGAAAGCACTGATGGGATATTTCGGGGGAAACTGTACAGCTTTTTACAGATCAGAGGGTTTAGCTTCTTCAAACAGTAGATTGTACGTTTTTTTTTTTTGGTTTCACTGGTTCAATTTTAGTTTTTAGGCATAATTCATGGTTTTGAGAGAATCTGTTCTGCTAGAGGGTTGTTGGATGTCCAAAATCCTCTTATGGCTTGAAGGAAATTTTGCTAGATTTTCTGTACGGTTTCATTTCTGCAAGGAAGTAATTCAGTATTTGGTCTTGCTAATGGAGATAGGTAAAGTGACAAAACAATCTTGAGTATACAATATGATCATATAAATAAAAAATATTTTCAAAGGATTGAAGAACTTGATCTCCAGCAGCAAAATCTAACAAGGCTGTTTTGAGGAACTCTAGGCTTCCGTGGCAGCTTAAGTCGGGCTAGAAGTTGCTTGAACTTAATGGAGCTGCGTACGGTTGGCCTTCCCAGACACTACTAATTTATTTGTGGGTGCCTTTGCAGGTGGAACCAACAATCTCGAAAAGATAACAAAAATTGAATCTAATGAAATAGATTCATCGGATGTTATTCTTTTCATTATTGGAATTTACTCTTCAAATTAAAGATTCAGCTATTAGGAAATTGTGAATTTTGTAGCTCATAGCCTCATACCTTTTTCAAACATACAGGAAAAACTAGGATTTACTCGCACCAATCCAGGAATGGGGGTGGGTGATAAGACCATACATCTCAATGGAGAGGTCGTGGGTTTGACCCTTGTGGACGGCATTTCTAGTATTTAAAAAAAAAAAAAGCAAGTTCCAAAAAAAAAGAAAAAAATTAGGATTCATATCTATTTTGGTTGCCTTGAAATGTATTTTTTAATCTCCAAAGAATGACTCTTCTCAAAATCTCAAAAGGTGTTGAGCTATAATCTCATTCTAAGGATTCTCGTGGTTTTTGAGAACCAGCTACAAGAGAATGGAATGGAAACTTCCCTCTTTTTTCACTTGACTCGTTTGTCTTAAGAATATTGGTGATTTTCCTCTCCCCCTGCGCCCCCCGGGGGCCCGTCCCAAGTGGGGCCTGTCAGTCCATGCTTGTCCCTTGGAGTTGTGTCCTGGGGTGATCTCGTAGTTCCTATAGGTGGAGATGATGGGGTTGGTCCATGGAGTTTTCTTTCTTATTGCACATCTTGCTCAAAGGGTTGAAAGGAGATAGTGCATCAAGCTGTTCGTAATGTCAAACTTGATCCTCTTTCCCATGGTTCCTAGATGAGGGAACCCTAGGAGAGCTGCCGACTCCAACTACCGTCCATTGAACTCAATTGAAAGGTCTTGAGTTGTAATCCCATTCTAAGGATTCTTGTGGTTTTAGAGAATCCAGATCTAGGAAACAAAAAACAAGACTTCCCCCCTTTTTCACCTAACTCATTAAGAATGATTGATTGATTTCCTTCTCTAATCTTTATTACCCCATCTAAGAGCGAGACACCCAATGCATTCCTCTTATTGAATAGGGTTATATGGTTGATATGTGACCTCTGGATGTTGAAGGTGATCTTGTAGTTCCTACAAGTGGATACGATGGGTTTTTTTTTTTTGGTACGAAGATACGATAGGGTTAGTCCATGGATTTTTCCTTCTTTTAATGCATTTCACTCAAAGAGTTGAAAAGAGATGGTGCATCAAGTTGTTTGCAAACATCCAACATGATCCTCTTTCCCCGGGATCCCAAACGAGGGAACCCTAGGAGAGCCGCCGACTCCAACTATTGTCCATTAAACTCAATCATTTATCATGACCCAACAAATACTTAATTTTGTTTAATTGAGATTTAGATAATTTACGAACTAGCCTATCAAATTAATCTACATTTTTATATAGTTTTTAAAATTCCAATCTGGATTGACTTTCTTTTTTTTTTTATTTTTTGTTAAGTTCAACAATAATGTATTCATGAGTAGAGTTCATAAGAAAAAAAGATACAAAGATCTTTCAACCACATAGTGAACACTGGCACTAATGTCGGCCAATTTAAAACCTCTTTTCTCAACTATGCTAAAACTTCATATTTAGGTTGTATTTTTTTTTTAGGTTTTGAATTAAGATAAATCTTACCAAAAACAATCAGAAATTTTTTACTTGAATAAGTTTATTTATTTACTTTTCTGAACATGCACTTTTATATATGAAAAAATTTCGTATTGCTCAGATTTTAAAAAAGATTTACTCATTAAAGTATTTTTAAAATGTTTTTAATTAAATGAATTTTCTTTTTTATGTATCGAAGGTAGGATATTACATATGCACGAGGTATAGATCTCATCCGGCGATCAACCCTGCATTAGCTAAATTTAGTTTATTAGAAAGTAGGGTTTACCAGAAAAAAAAAAAAAAAAAAAAAAAAGAAGTAGGGAAAAAAATTCATATTGGAGGGTATGTTAGTCAACTCCTACTTGAGATTTTCGGAAGTTCAGTGACGTTCAACGCTTTCACTGAACCCTAGCTATAAAATTTACGGCCTCGCTAACCAGTCTCACTGGCACGCAGGCGGGAGGAGGATCTGGTGCAAAATGTCGAAGCGAGGTCACTATGTCTTCTTCTACATTTCTTCATTCTGTTGGATTAGGGTTTTTGGTAACAGAGTTTGTATTTGCGAGGGTGAAGTTTCTAATGACCTTTGCTGTTAATGGGTTGCAGGTCGCGGAGGTTCGGCCGGAAACAAGTTCCGGATGTCGCTGGGTCTTCCAGTTGCGGCAACTGTTAACTGCGCAGATAACACCGGAGCGAAGAATCTTTACATCATCTCCGTGAAGGGTATCAAGGGTCGTCTCAACCGATTGCCCTCAGCTTGTGTTGGTGACATGGTGATGGCTACTGTGAAGAAGGGGAAACCCGATCTTAGGAAGAAGGTCATGCCTGCCGTCATTGTCAGGCAGCGCAAACCTTGGCGCCGAAAGGATGGCGTCTTCATGTACTTTGAAGGTAAAGATTCTGAAGTCTGATTGTTATTGTTAATGTAATGCTTCAATGTATGATATTTCAGGGGCTATGTCGTTTAGAATTTTTTGTCCATTTTGAGCTCTTTCAATCTTTCTTTCGCACCACTGTTATGTAGGTAACTATTTCGATTTTGGGGTAAGGGTGAGATCTTGATTGTTTGAATTGGGAGAATGTTAAGTGTTTTGGTATATTTATTTATTGATCTCCAGTGAGTGAAAACAATCGAACAAAATCCAAGTTGCAGTCATTGGGACTGTTTTTCTTCTTCTAAATACCGCACTTGAGGGAACATGTGTAGGGTTAATTGTAGAAACAAGGTTGCCCAGTTCACAATTACGTTACTTAATTCTTGCTTTGGGGGGTGGGGGGTGGGGGAAAGCCATAGATGCTGCTTGTTTGATATAGCAAGTAATTTTGAAGCTTATTTTTGTTGTTGTCACATTGGGTATTAGTTATGGGATTTTTTTTTAAATGTTGGATTATCTGCTATCCGAAATGGATTACTTATCATCTGTTGCACAGTTGTGAGCAATGCATTTTTCCTGAAGGTTGTTTACTTGCTGACAGGTTAGACTCAATTGAGCTGTTGCTTCTTTGCTAGTTGAGTTGTCTCATTACCTCATGTGATTACTCTTAGACAGAAGCATATATCAAGAAAAGCCAGTTTTAAACAACATGGTGCTTTTCTCTGGCATTGTGTTACCTGTCTTCTGGTATATTTATCTTCCATCAATTCCGAATTCCAAATTAGAACCAGGATTATCCAATGGTCTAGGGAGGGTAATAGTAACTAAGTACATAGGGAGAGGCCTAATGCTCTGAGTGGGAGTTAAAGTTTGATAAGCATAAGGGTCTGTAGAAGCTATCAGTAAACACATGTCTAATATGGGCTGTGTAGACACTGCTACTGCTAATAACCAGGACTTGATGGACCTTTTCTCACTTCGTTTGGGGGTTTAGATGAGATGGTGTGAGTATACCATATATTTATAGTTTTGATTGGACTGACTCATCATCTGATGTGGCCCGTTTCCTTGATTAACAATGAAAACAAAAACAAAACTAGGACTAATGGAAAGCCTAATATAATTTTTTGGTTGGATTTCAACAATCCAGTCGGCGAAGGAGTTTAAAATCCACCAAAAATTCAGAGTAAATCCGTGGGTTTTAACGGATTCAACCAGACATTCTCTCCTTATTTACAATGTTCCTAGTCTTTCAGTACTCAATCCATTCGGTAGTCTCACTGGGTGGTGTGTTAGATGATGGGTTGCTGACATTATGATTTCTTGTCTGTGCCCTGAAAGTTTTCACACATATAACATAATAATAGTTACTAAAGTTAATCATTACAACGTAATAAATAATGCTTAATTTCTTGGCTGCCCATTGATTGAGTATCCATTGACGATCATTGTTATGCCTCGGTTTTTGCAGACAATGCGGGAGTCATAGTGAATCCCAAGGGAGAAATGAAAGGTAACTTCCATTCTTCAAAGCAGATTACTATTGTTCTCAAAGTCAGATATTTGCACATATTGAACTTCCTTATTTTTGGGTGATGGCTTGTCTTTGTAATTCTTGTTGTTGGAGTTCTTTCAAACTCTGAAGTCCAAAGCTTTTATTGGTTTGGGTGGAGACATCCAACGCATGACTTGGTTGTTTTAACCACATCACTTGGTTGTATTAACCTCTTTACTGATGTTAGACAATATAATTATCTGTTCCTTTTTTGAATTTCTCAGTTTTCTCGTGCATGTTGGTTTTGCAGGATCTGCTATTACTGGTCCAATAGGAAAGGAATGCGCAGATCTCTGGCCTAGGATTGCCAGTGCAGCCAATGCCATTGTTTAAGAGTTGAGTTCCGGCTAAGATCTTCAGAAATGTATCTATGACTATTCAATTTTGTTTCTTTGCTCATAGGGTTTTGGGATTACTTTTATTTGGTTTTCTTCGTTGATATTTTCTTGCTTTTGGTGCTGTGAAATTTAGGTTTTTGAATGAGAAAATGCTGGATGTTCTTTTACATTCTTGAATTTGTTATCTTCGCCATACAATGTCAAGCACAAATTGAGTTTGTTTGCCTAAGAGAAATTTCAAGTAGATATTATTGATTGTCCTCCGTTTGGAAAGAAAGGCTTGTGTCATTGAGTGGTTTCTTCAATTATTCCAACCGAACTGTGTAAAGATTCGAGTGGAATGCGAATGGAAAATTTTCTAGGGAAAAGGTTTACAAAATTGGTGGGTATTAATCATGTTTCACATTCAAACATCTAAGAAGATTATTAGATTCTATTAGCAAAAGTTTCATTAAACCAAATTGCACTCTTTCGCCTTGCCTGACTTCAGTTTCCATTGAACTCTCGCTCCGCCCCAAGGCCCCCAACTGTCACCTTATGCTGACGTCTTAACCCCTCCCAACCCTAACCAATTCCTCCCCGCAGAGGGTAAAACTAGTGATTTTCAACACAGTGTCCTTGTTGTCAAAATTACAAGTTATTGACAATTAAGATTTTTTATTAAATGATGAATAAAATGATATAAATATTCTTATTTTTACTTAATTTATTTAAAATTTAAAATACAAATTATCCAAATACCTTTTGGACCAAGGTGCGACATCTCGCCAAGATGTCGCATTTCGTGGGTTGACGAAACCTGTGAGGTCGAGATTTCACCGACATTTTCAAGAGGTGCAAAGTCTTTAGAGTGCATACATGGTTTGACTGTTTCAACCACTTTGAAGTTTGGCAACTGGCAAAAGTGCAGGAGTGAAACGTGCAGTGGCTAAAATGAAGAAGCAGCTGCAAACACAATTTCAGCCACAACATGTATTACAGGGTGCAATCTCAGGGAAAGGGTTTGTAAGGTTTGGAGAAACTCGAGCGAGAAGAAGAGGATGAGGCAACAAAGACCATGATTTCCTACGATTTTCGTGAAGAATCTACGATTTTCGCCTATTTTGTTAGTTTGCCGTAAAATCAGCATATGCAATAAATCGATTTTGCCCCCACTTTCGTTTCGTTCCTCATTGAATCGGGCAAAATTTGCCGATATGTTTTTCCGTGCTTTGGAGAGTAAAATGATATTATTACTCAAATGCCCTTTGAACAATGATCATATTGCTCTCAATGGAATAAAATAACATAATTACTTCACATTTAACACTCTTTCATACCCAACCCTTAACTGGGTGAAAATGATTTTCTCTTCACCCATCATCTATCTATACTTAAAAACCCCCCCCCCCCCCCCCCCCACCCCCCCCCCCCCCCCCTGTGCTGGCGACCACCACCCCCCTTCCTTTCCCTCCCCACCCTACTGGGTGTGTTTCCTTCCCCTCCTCTCTTAAAAATTGCCCACCACTGCCATCAAAACCACCCTACCCCCTCCCTGTGCTGGCGACCACCACCCACACCTTCCCCTACTGGCGATATCGTTCACAATCATTGCTAACTTCTACGAAATATGCATGCACAAGCATTGGTTCCTTAGAGCGTTCAACCCTTCTACGGTTCTCCAATCCTTAGGTTTAACAAGCAGCATCAGCTGCTTTTGATACACATGCATAGTAACACACTGATGAAATAGCAATCGTCATGGTGCCAGGCGAATCAGGATCGTTTGTGATTGAAAATAGCCTTGGTTCAATCTTTCCACTGACATGGTACGTGATTTTTTTTTTTTCCTTTCACGCGCAGCTGTTTCAAGGAGCTTGAACCTGCAATAAGAACAATGACACATCTATACTATTGTGTAGTATGAGATTCTTTTCATGCACAGCTGTTTCAAAGGGCTTGGATCTGGAACAATAACATTGGCATCTCCATGCTATTATGTAGTACGAGATTCTTTTCATACAGAGCTGTTTCAAGGGTCCTGGATCTGCAATAAGAACAATCAGACCTCCATACTAGTTACTGTTCTTTCCATGCACAACTGTTTCAAGGGCTTGTATCTACAATAACAACAATGGCATTTCCATACTATTTGGTTTGAGATTCTTTTCATACACAGTGGTTTCAAGGGGCCTGGATCTACAATAAGAACATCACAGCTGTGTTTGGTCAACCAGGATCCTGTATTATGATGCATGGTAATGTTCCTTCATATTTTGGAGACACCATTTTTAATCTGGTTTCAGTCTGTTTCTGTCTTCTAGATCTTGTTTATATATCTCGTCTCGACCATATCTTCATGAATTAGGAAAAAAGATCATCTAGTGTTTACGTGGAATGGGAATGCAATGATGATGTATCCAGAACAAGCCTTTGTACTACCAGGCTGAAATAAATTGAAGAATCATTGAACCTGCAGGAAACCAAATGACTTGAACGCAATCAAAACAAGTCTTCTGCAAATTAGAGAAAATTGACAACTGAGAATGGTAGAGTTTCAGAATAAAATGGTGTAACTGCTAAAAGAAAGATCTCTATCCTCGAGTGAGGTAAGTGATATTAATGTCAGGGAACGAGTGGAATAAAAGAAAAGGCAGCCATAGTTGTGTCAAAATTGGACATGACAACCTTTTGTGTGTCAAACCAACTCCTCTATGTTAAGAGTACTAATCTTGACTAGTTTCCTCAAAATGTTTCTTATGAAGAGACAAACTACTTATTTTTGACATCCAAAATCCAAATTGACTTACACTGGTCCCCTTCACAAGTTGCTTCTAAGTGCTGTTGCCTACCAGAGGATCTCCATCCCTTCAGCAGGGAAAGAGGAGCAGCTCAGATCCTGGAGCAATAGAATTATTGTTGCTGAAGTGGACCTCCAAATTCTGAAAGGTTAAATTTCTAGCTTTAGATCTATAATGTAGGCTGCTTTGGTTCTAATAGCAGTTTTAGAAGGAAATTCGGACATAATTTTCAAAAGAAGAGATTATCAAACTCTACTTAGGCTTCATTATTTTCCAGGTAATCTGTGGAAATAAGATTTCACACCAAAAATTTTCTTTTATCTTTATTTAACTTGAAATGAACAGAGTTAGGTGCAATAAAATAAATGACCAAGAAGAGTTCTCTTACAGAATGTATGCCAGCATTGAAATATTTAAGTCAAGTACTATTGGTTCTATTCATTAGCAGTGAGCCACGAAGATGAATGATGTGAAGGCACCATATCCTTTCAGCAAGTTCACCTGGAAATACATCAATCAGAAAATGCTGGTTATGCTTTTACAACCATGTTATTATTAGTCTTTAACAGATATTATGGGCAGAGATGTTCATAAGCTATTTCAGATACATAACGTACATAGGTGGGATTTATTTACTTTCAGATCTTAGATAGATTTTTTATTTTTTTGGCCAAATAGATCTTAGATAGATTACCAGTATATCTTTCCTTGTGAAATCTCAGTATATATATGCTCACTCCCATGGAAAGCTTGTTGAGAATTTGGGCAATTTTTGCCCACTGCTTGGCAATTTGATACTTGCTGCCATCCATACAATTCAAAAAGTTGAAACTATATAGGAAATGTTGATATCTGGTTGATTAGGTATTATGATCAACTCTATAGAACTAATTTTCAATTCGAAGTACCGACTTATGCTCCATTGACCAGCAATAGTTCCCCTGAACATTCTCGACCACTATTATTTGGGCTCCAGCCACTGAAGGTACCAAAAGTGACAACAGTCCAACTAGTTGGTCCTGAGCTACAAACATAAAATATTTCACATATCTGTGAGAAAATAGGCGCCAGTTTCTTCTTTGCACTGTATGTTACTTGGGTCAGTTACTTCAGTTACAATCCCAATGCAAATTCAACCATAGTAGTAGACTGTAGTCAACCAGCATTCTAATTTTTCTGACTCAACCAAGAACCAATTGCTAGTGTCAACCCTGAGCCTTGATCTCATATAAGCCTCAGGTACATCTTGACAAGTATTGTAGGCTAAAGTGCACAAGAGAGTGAAGAGACAAAAGGAGATACAGTGGAATTATAAGTTTTAATGGCTAATATCCTAATTTGGGTCCTTGAAATCAATGGCAATACATGACATGGCAATTCTAAATTATTGAAATGAAATGTGGGAGATGACATGGAAATTCTATAAGACTGCAAAGTTGGTTCTGTTTTCATATGGTTCATTATGAGCCAACTTTGATCTTGTGGTTATACTGAAGGTACAAAACTTCGCTAAGGGGTTGATTTCAAACCTGGGAAAGCCAAGTTATTTATTCCAACAAATTTTCAAATTTCCATAACTTTCTATGACAATGTAAATTTTCCCAATTCTATGACACTGAAAAGGTGGTTCTGTTTTCACATTTTCCCTCATTTTCTCAATTTCAGGTTCCACACCTCCCATATCATTTCTCTTTTGGTAAGACTTCCAAGTGTATATAGTGCTTAAATTATTCATGTTTCTAAATTCAAGCTCTGCCAAATGCAAACATTTTCATAAGGATTTGTTAAAGTCATACTTCACATCCTAAGGTTTGAACTCAAATTCATTTGCAATGACATCCAACTCAGCCCAACGCTTGGGTTGCAAATTTTCCACTACAACCCCAACCCAATGGCAAAAATCAGGCAAATACAATATGACTACCATAAGCACTACTCAAGTTTTGTCCCATTAAGAAAAATATGAGCTTATACACTGTCTTGCAGCTTGTCATGACATTAGTGTATTATGTAATTCAGTATAACATTTTGCATTTTTTATGGCATTCCCATGTCTGCCCTCATGTATCAGGGATTGGACTTACATTCTTTGTGCTCTTTCCCATCTTGGATACAATTACAGCATCTGTGAGACAGAAAACGGGTAAGTCAGAGGTGCAACATGGAAATTATATACAAGCATAGACAAGTTGTCTCTACAGGACCTAATCTGTGAATAACTTCCCTTTGACTGTGCTTCTATTTCTTTCAAATACAATCTGAACAGGTTAGACCTGAAAAAAGCAATTAGACCTGCATTAATATGAGTCAATTGCACTTCATTAGATTACAGGAAGAGACTCAGCTAGTTGGCTTTCTTAAAAGTTGCTGATGGTTTAGGAAACAGGAAAGTTCATACTAAAAGACTGGAACTTCCTAGCAAAATAGTCATGTGGTAATCAAGACTAAAGATTTCTTTAGAGGAATCCAGTCTTTTTGTTTTCCAATTTTACTTCATTTGAACACAGAAGTGAAGATGACGTAGAAAATAAGTTGTGCACAAAAGCAAAAGATTTTAGAATCTCTTCAACAAGAAGCTGTATTTGGATTGCTTAACTGTAAATAATCAATTCCTAATCTAAAAAAGTGTCTTTATATGATTATCATATTTTGACTAATGAATGGCTTGCCTTTGGTTTTGGTTGGCCACCTAACAAGCTTGCTTTTACTGAAAGAAAATATGGCACTTCTGTTTTGAATCTCTGGGTTGACCACCTTGCTTTGACCGAAACAAATTAATATTATTTTAAGAGCATATATAAGAAAGCTTAAAGTCAAATCTTCGCATCTTTACTTGCTCTGTTTCTCCATTCTTTGATACAGTTCCATGCATTATAAACCATGTTGAGATGGTTGGCATCCCAAATATCTAAGGAAAGGATAAGATGTACCGGGAAGGAACTGCAGCTGCTATAAGGATTGGTGATATTTTCCATAAATGGTGAACTTGTCCACATAACAGCCTCGTCAAATGCTCAATTATGTCATTTTCCTGGTACAATAAAAAAAAAATTAAAGAAGGAAAAAGAAATGGGAAACATAAGAACCAAAATCTTTTACATAACCAAGGGAAAGAACTGAATTTTGAACAGAAAATGAGAAAAATAAAAGCTAAAAATTATTTTCTTCTGATTTTGAAAGGGAAATAAATAATAACTATTTGACTACCTCCAATTCCCCTTTAGGATGTAGTGACCCTCCTTGTAGCAAGTTGAGAACCTCATGATATTGCTTTGGGATACTTATGATATCATAAGAGACAGACATGAGGTGTTCGAGTATAGAACACCATCTACTTTCTATACATCCCAATAGTAAGAGCTCCTGTTGCAACTCCAATATCACTAACCCTCCAAATTGTGTATAGAAAGCAAAACAACCACCTTATCCAATATAAAATCATTGCAGGGCATTGAATTTTCACCTTTCATATTCAAGTGTTGGTTCATTACTGTTCATGTCAGCAGCCACACTAGCTCTATGTAAATATTCCACAAAATACAGTACCAACTTTAAGCTTCTAATTATTCAATAAATCTGAGAGATGAGCTTTATGAACATTTTGTGATGATAGTCATGCATAAAGTGTCTAATAGTTGGTGGGCCTTGGTGCAAATGGTTAAGTTGATGCTATTGTAAGTTTAAAACTTGGAAATTGCCTTTCCTGCATCGGAAGGTATAAGGCTGCACGTATTTGCCCTTCAGCAGCAGGAGCCTTATGGACTGGGTTGATCTTTATTCAGTGCGACTAATAAGCTAGTTCCAAATAACACTCCATAGAAATGACATATATAAGATCTACTCCAAACAGCACCATTGCAAGATGGGAAGAATGAATCATGCAGTTCATAGACTGAAACTGCTCTGATCCAACTGAACCAGTTTTAGTTGGTTCAGGCTAGGCCAATCAGGACCAGAACTCTTCAGTGTTTTCTGGTTCACAGAATTAATCTAGAATCAAGTATAAAAGGGGTCAAAAGTAATTGATACATGTGTGCAGCATTTGATGAGCATTATCTAGTTAAATTACAATTATTATGAAATCCTAGAAAACAGTCAATAATTTGAATAACTGATGGTTGTCCAAAACCTTGAAAGTGTACAACATAGTTGTCATGTCGTCTAGGCTATCCAGGGCATTGGAGGGGTGCTGATACCAAAGCGCTCACCTGGACAATATCTGTGATAACTAGTCCAGCCCATAAAAAGAGTTGAGGAGAAAGTCCCAATGAAAGCCTAAAACCTTCTAACCCACTATATAAATTGACAGTGTAAGAGTTTTTCTGAACAGTTAAAAAAGTTACTATTATTTTGTAGTTTTATGCCAAGAGCTGTGAGATGTTGGATTGCTTGGTGAGATACCTTGTTTTGGCTGATGAGATGGTGACCTAGGTCTGTGTGAGAATCCATAGTCATATTCCTCTTATCTCTTTCTTTCTTCTTCCTTTGTTCCTGTGATTTTCTGAGCTTATTCACCCATCTGCTCTTGGAAGTTATGCTGATAGTTTATAGTTGTTTTGCTGGATCCTAAACATGTTTGGTTGTTGATCACAAGGGATAAACAGTAGTTAATATGACTTCAAATTTTCAGTTCTTAGACCCTCACCTCATAAGATCCAGTCTACTGAAGGATTGAAGAAGAAACTTGTTACATAGGTTTTATGAGCATATAGTTCTTTTGTATGTCAACTTGGCTATTTATTGTTTTTGACTTATGCTATTCATAGATGCTTTTTAAATGCCATCTTAATTCTTATGCAAATAATCAGTTCACAAATCATCTGCTTCATTCCCTCAAAATTTTTAAACACTCCTTTCTTTATAAGAATTTTTCAAAAATAAATAAAACAAAACATTTTTTTAACAATGAATTCCTTTCTTCCTTGTTGACCAAAAAAGTCAAGGCTTTGGCATATGAATTGCAGCCATATTGAACTTTTTGAAACTGCTTCAATCTCGAGAATATTTAGTTTTTCCTAATAATTTTTTTCATGTAGTAAATTCAGCAATTCCAGAAAAAAATTCTAGTACCAAAGCATTATGCAAGTCCTTGCATAGAGGTGGTTCATTACATACAATAGCTTCATTTTTTAATTAGAGGTGTACCAAACATATCAAAGACAGATTAAGTACAAATTACTACCTCATTATCAGCAGTTCTTTAGTATTGTTTGCTTATCTATTGAGTACCACTACTGCAGGTGGGTGATAAATGTATGTAGGGTATGGAAAGATTCTATAGGTAACTCTCCCCCCTTCTCTTTTAGATCCTCATTGCACTTACATAACATCGACTTAAGTAATTATGATATTCAACATCTATATTTTGCGTGATATTCTTATTTTCAATGATAAGGTAATTCCTTCCATGTTTAATACTGTAAAGATAAACTAGAAGCAAAGATAGCTGGCATCTGTTGATAGATCATGATATGCCTGGGAGAACTTTGTGATTCATCCAAAAGAAAAAAAACACATTTCTTGCAACATCTGGAGAAATTGAAAATGACTTAAAGCTTTACCCTATGTTCAATTAATCAATTTTGACAGTAATATAATTCACTTATCATTATGGAAGTCTTCAAAGAGTATGTGCATACAAACTATAAGCAACAAAGTCATATCTCAAGAACATTCAGGCAAATGCAAATTCAATCCAATATTAGAACTTACAATTATTTCATGCAAAATATCATCATGGTTTTGACCTGAATTTTGCAGTTGTTCAAACACCTGAAGCCATTGAACCTTAGGAGCAGAAAAAATCAAATTGGCACCTGATACCAGTCTGATAGTTCTCTTGTCAAGCAAATAAGAAAGGTTCTTTGATCTCCACCGGTTCCATGTAACAAACTGAACCAACAGAGTATTATCCCTGTTTTCAAGGCCAGAAACATATTTCACCCAACAGAAATCAAGGACGATCATTCAAAGCATTGTTTATTTGGACTTATATTGTATTTATACATCATGATCATAGAGACCACATAATGTATTAACTAAGTAGAGATGGTAGATATTAGGTTGTGTATTCAAACTTTCAGTTCTACCAAAAAGAAATTCAAACTCTCAGATATAGAATGGCTTTTAGTTTCCATTAACTTTGAACTACAGAAGTCTGATTTATGCATTTGCTTCTAAATTGATTTGGCAAGCAAATTATGTGAGTGGAAATATAAGTGATTTTTTGTCAGAACATCTCTCCTATCAAATTTAATTTTATGCATTGTTGCCAACTTTATTGTTGAGTACTTGTCTCTGATCATCATGGCACTTTTTTCAACAGAATTAAGTTGTAGCTAGTTCAATAAAAAATGATCTGTATTTGGTTACCTACCATTCAATTACTGATCTCTACATAAATGGCATTGCTTACTTCAAAGAGATGCAGATTATGAGCATCTCTAGAGACAGCCTAAAAAAGCATAGCAGCATTGTTCTTCCATAGAAGCATTTTCACTCACTAAGGTGATAAAAGAACAGCAGTGCAGTCCCAAAATAGTGCCAGATCTAATTCGCCTTAAATATAATTAAATTAAAAGAAAGATAGGTTTCATGTGGAAAATCCTACTAAATGCATCAAGAATGGAATGTTACATACTATGTTAGGAAAGTCACCTACTATGGAGGAGGGTATATTTGCACTTACAGGTTACAATCAGAACCAAAACATCTTCCATGCAACAGGGACTCAGATAGTAGATCCAAGCCTATCTCAATCGATGATATGCATGATACTGCAATCTGCCTCTTCACAAGCTCTTGAATGATAACCTTAGAGTTATCAGCCCTGTGGCATTTATTAAGCTCAAGACTTGAAACAATGAGAGGGGATCCAGGATAGACACTATCTTCTGCAACACAAGGATTGCAAACTGAACCATGAGCTGGCATATGAAATGTTGAATGATCCTTATGATGGGAAACCCTTGAACTGTTCATACGATCTCTTGTTTCTGTAACTAAACTTATTGATGTATTTTCCAGCTTCAGTTTGTCAAGATACACATTAAGGTAGTCATATTCTCTTTCCTTCAGATCATTTAGATCCATCTCAACAGCTGCAGTCACAAGAGCACAGAGATGTGCATCTCTTAATGGTAATGCATGAAATAGATGTCGCAGAATGAATTCTCTAGCTTTACCAAGGGTTGCAGATGACAGATTTGCAATACCCTGCAGTTTCAATACACTTAGAGATATGGAAAGCTACTGAACTGAGGTAAAATTTCACACTTCTCATTTTAGAGTGGGGGAGGGAAAAGTACCATGTAACCAGGACAAACATGTTTCAGTTTCTGAAAATGCAGGAGTCAAACTGTGGACTGAAGAGTATGTAACCAATTATCTTCTCCAAAAGGGAGCTTCCAAGGAGAGATTACTAAGTGCCACTTTGGCAACATTCTGTTCCTTGTTTATGGCGTTTTTCTGTGCTAGTAGAACAGAAAACTGGAACCTTCCGTTTTGGAATACCAGTTTATTTTATTTACCGATGGAACAGACTAGCCTATTTCTTATGCCAGAAATAAGCTTTTGCAAACGCTAAAACCTTGTTTCATTGATCTTCAAAATGTCTTGTTTTTCCTTAATGAAAAAACTGACTCCAAATAAAACACCTATTCCCAGAATTTCTATCAGAAGCTCCAACAAAGAAAAGATAAGAGCAAAGGGCTGTGACTCTTCATTGTCTTCTACCTCTGCCTCTGCCTCTGAAAAGAGTTTTCAAACAGGTTTATGAAATATCCTTTCACAACTCAAAAACATTTCACAGAAACAGAAAAAGACCGTTTTGGGCAAAAAGAAGCATTACTGAATGGTCCCTAAGTTACCCCTTATGCAAATACCTATGATTAGTTTTAAATTTTCCACAAGGGAGTCTCTCCACTCCATTCTTCCTACTCATATTTTTTAGATTAAAAAAAATCTAGCACTAATGGATGCAGTAAACTCAAGTTAATGTGATTCACTTTAACATACCTACTCAAAAAGGTCAAACACAGAAGGAAAGCAAAGGAAATGAATCAATGGTAACCTGAGGGAAATTAGGATTTGATGTCATCACAAGCAAAGCTGCATCAAGTTCTTTCATTGAGTCTTCATAATCATCTACACCTCTTAGGCGAGTAAAAACCTACGCACAGAACATTTATTTATATTCAGCAGCGAGTAACTTAGAAACCAAATGAATTGCCTTTGTACATTAACCACCTTTTCTGGTTCAAAACTCCAAATTGCTAGAAGATTTGGATGATTCATACATATGTATGGAGGTCATATATAAAGTTGGAGGCAAATAGGTTCATCTTTGACGACAACAACAACAACAACAAAAGGAGTTCCTGCCGATGGGTAACGACTATCGAATGCTTACAAGGATCAATAAACGGCTTAAAAACACATGAACCATGAAAAATGGGAAAAACAAATGGAGTTGTAAATGCAAATCATCCCTTGGTGGGTTTCTCCCGTCTCTCCCATCTTCTAACTTATAAAAGACAAAACGTTCCTGAAAATTTCCAATAAATCCCGACATCAAACGGGACATGAACATAAAATGAAACGGATATGCTTACATCTTCGAAGAACAGTCCCCATTGTATGGCTTTCCTGATATTTTGTTCATCCCAAACAGCAGCATGACCAGATGATTGGTACCCAGATGCCAGAATCAAGATATCCACGAACCCTTTAATCAACTTCAACAGATCCTCTAGAGATATGTCCGGATGCGACCAAACCATTCCTTACTCAATTCCCTCAAAAACCCAAATTCAAGCAGCAGGTGGAGAAAAAAAGCGTCAGATCTTCTCCTTCTCCTCCTTCAGTTTTTCTTTAAATTTGGATAAAACCCAACGGCCAATGGTTTCAAGAATCGCTAGTAGGAAAAGTGGAAAACCTCGTTTCTGATTTCGATAAAATTTGAAACCTGCAACCTTTTCCACAGAGATTTCCCGCCTTTTTGTTTTCACACGAAATACTTCCACGGTTCCACCACTCGTGTAACTCTTGATAACTGCTTATATTCTACCCAAAATAAGAAAAACAAAATCGATCTTATATGTTTTACTAGGGGTATTATGGTCAATTGACACGACTTAGCACATTCTGACATTAAGTGAAAAAAGAAGAAGGACGTTTTGGGTAATTAATCTAAAACCCTGCCAGAGCTATTGAGGGCCCACTGAAACCCTAGAGTTATAAACTTCGCAAAACCCTTTTGTCGCTCATAGTCGAACTGGTCCAAGATGTCGAAGCGAGGTAAGTGCTTCTCTTCTCTTTGGCTTTCATGTCTTCCCTGATTCCCTTTAGGGTTTATGGTTTCATACCATACTTTCATCAGTGAAGAAATTACTCATGAATTTCTGCTGTTAATGGGCTGCAGGTCGTGGAGGATCGGCTGGAAACAAGTTCCGGATGTCATTGGGTCTTCCAGTGGCGGCAACTGTGAATTGCGCCGACAACACTGGTGCGAAGAATCTGTACATTATCTCTGTGAAAGGGATCAAGGGCCGTCTTAATCGGTTACCCTCTGCTTGTGTTGGTGACATGGTGATGGCAACAGTCAAGAAGGGAAAGCCCGATCTGAGGAAGAAGGTCATGCCTGCTGTTATTGTCAGGCAGCGAAAACCCTGGCGCCGAAAGGATGGAGTCTTCATGTACTTTGAAGGTAGACTTTCTGGGGATGGTTAAGAGTAACATTTAAGATGTCCTAATTGTTGCTATCCTATTGGATTTTTGTTGGTGTAACTTTAGGACTCCGTTTAATTCATATTATCCCTATTGTAGCTAATCACTTCGATTAATAGTAAGGGTTCATGTTTGCTTGGATTTGTACAGTGCTTTGTTGTTGTTGTATCTTCTGCCATCCTTCTAGTTGTTGTATCTTCTGCTATCCTTTTTAGTCTCCAGTAAATGAAAACGGTATAAGTTGTAGTTATTTGGATTTTTTTTTCGGGGGTGTTTCGGGTCGTGGTGTATTGCATTTTTCTTCTAAATGCTATTGTGCAGTGAAAATATATAGATTATATTGTATTAGCAGGTTAACTAAGGCACCATCACTTTACTAAATTCTTGCTACTTGTCTAGCTTTAGTTGTCAAGAGAAATTGATTTTACTGGGTATGATGTTCCTCATACAGAAATTATAGGTGCATGCAGCTTGTTTAGTTGTTTCTTTAATTGTGAATCCATGATGTAATGTTTGTTTTCTCATTTTCCAAGCCACAATATTCGAAATGCATTACAATATCGTTGTACATGATCACTCTCTGAGATGGGATATGGGATATAACTTGAGCTGGTTGCTTCGTTATTAATTGAAGTGCCCTCTGATGACGTGGTTACTGGTAGGAAGGATCATATATCCATGAAATGCCAGTTTTAGACAACATGGTTCCCTTTGCTCTGGCATTGTGTTACCTGTCTTCTTGTATATTTTCTGTTCCACTAATTTCAAACAATTCCAAATTTAGAGATCAAGGACCGATAACGAGAAGGATAAAAAACAGAAATGGAGCAGCTTAGGTTGAAAACTAATAATTCAATGCAGAGAAGTTAGAAAGCCTAAAAGGCCTTTTTTTTGCCGTGGGAAAAATAAACTAGTGGGACAGACTGGTAGTTGGATGAGGAAATAGGAAAGGAAAGCAAAGGAAAGGGTATTGTGGAAAATTGAAAATGTGGGTCCCATGATAAATAGAAAAATCTTTCTTTTTCTTTCCCTTTCCCACAAAGTCCCACCTAAAGGTGGTATCTTTATCCTCTCTAGTTTTAATGTTGTTCATTCCCATCCATTTGTCTATGGATTGATGACATGTCTCAAGACAAAAATTCGATGGTTGATATTTTACATTCTATAGAAAGGATTCTTCACATCTTTCTTTGTCCTCTTTCTGTGTTCTTCACTTCTCCTTTCTTTGCAAACAGGCGCCCTTCACCTGCTTTCACTTCTCTTTCTTGGCTGCTTTGTTTCTCCATCTCTTTCCATCCTACCGTTTGCTAGCATATCAATGATAAACACTCCCTCTCTTCCCCCTAGCAACCAAATTTCATAATGGTGGTGTTAATGGTAGGAAATCTGCCTTTTGAACATGGTTGAATAGATATACTTGTGCCTTCTAGTACCACTCTATACCTTTGATATCCCTGTAAGGCTGGTCGTCACTGATTGAATGGGTTGAAATCATGGATTGTTTGAAGAAAGAAAAAAAATTGCTGTAGTAGATATGTTTTGGTCTCCCCATTAATCTTGATGCTAATCAAGATCTGAATTTGGTGGAATCAGCTATAACTAGACATGATAAAAGTCTCCCTTCACCCTATTTCACTTCTTTTTCCTGGGTAGCTCATGTATCCATCTCTTTCTTCTATTCTCCCCGGTGCAAGCAAATCAACGATCAACCCCTCGCTCTCTCAATCATGATCAGTTATCCAAAAGCGAAGTTTAGAGTTCACTTGGTAGCGTACCAAGAAGTGAAAGAGGTTATTCGACCAAAAAGAGGGGGGGGTAGGGGAAGAAAAAGAAAGAGGGTTATTGCAGCCCTTTCTGGTGGAGGCCATCCATTTGTAGTTCCTCTACTTGCAGCGTGAGACAAGTGAAGAAGACGGAGTGAGGAGAATGAACTGATTTAGTGTAGACCTTTTTTAATATTGTGTTTGGAAACAACCATCGGATTTTTATTTAGACAAATGTCATGCGTCCATAGAGAAATGGATGGAAATGGACGAGTACACTGGATAAAGATTCCTTGAAAGTGTAGGACTTTTAAAAGAGATGGGGTGGGAAATCTTAATCTTGTTTTGGTGGTGCATGTGGTACCCATCGTTGGATTGGCATCATGTAGGCACCATTTAATCTAAACCGCACAAATAAAATTTGTGTAATATATAGTCATTTAATTGATTTTAAACATGTATTTCATGAATATAAAGGATGTGTATTACATGGTTTATTGGTTTGATTGGTTTATTGAAATGCCGGTTTAAAATCACTGAAGTGACTATATTTCATGTGCTTTATTTGTATGGATTGGATTAAATAGTGCATATGGGCACCGTTGAAACAAGATTTGCCCATTTTTCCATCTCAGCGAACCAAACAACCATGTTTTGAGATTTCATTGGAAACAATATACTTTTCCCAACCCTTTTTGTCCATCATATTTTATTTTGTCAAACGAATGCATCCTAATGGAATAAAATTGGGTAGGAAAAAGTAAACTATAGATGGGGGTGGAATGGTGGAGAGACAACACTTTATGATTTAAGGGAATTATCTGCTTATGTGGCAAAGCAACTTTTTCCACCCCATTTCTTGTACAAGTTTCACGCTTTTAGGTGGGATTTTGTGGGAATTTGCTTTAGTGCAATGATGACATGGCGCTGTAGGTGCAACCAACGTGATACCATTTAAATGTACCTTTTGCATTTCAATTATCACATAGCCTTGTCTGAATAATACGTGATATAATTCATATAATTTCATCATTTAAATAAGAAAACATGCATGATGATTTTGAATTTAACAAGCATAAGCATCATTTCAAATTCCTGATTAACAGTTCAAGAATACTATCAACATTTCAATCAAGTCCTCAAGCTGTCATTCAATCCCATGCATTTTTGTTTAATTCACAAAAACATATATTATGCACTTTCCATAAATTGCATCAGTGAGTAAATAAAATAGATTTTATATTAACATGAGAATGTTACCTGTATACTAAGTGGAATCACCCACTTATAATATACATGTGTTGGTCGATATCACTTACATGTTCCTGTTCCATGTGTGTGTCTTGATCTTGGTTCAGTTAAAAGTCCGCGCTCTCTCTTGTATTTCGAACAATTATCGGCTATTTTTGAGTACGCGGGAGTCAACAGGGGATTTCCCCTTTTCTTTCTCTTTCCTCTCTTCTCTTTCTTCTCTCTCTCTCTCCATTTCCATGCACAAGGCAACAAACACTAATTTTTCACTCTACATTCTCTCTCCTCTTGTCCATTTCATCCTCTCTCTTTCTTTTTTAATGGCTTCTCTTTCCCTACGTTATCACTTCTTCTCTCTCCTCTCTT
The DNA here is from genome assembly GCF_041222555.1 of Hakea prostrata. NCBI lineage: Eukaryota > Viridiplantae > Streptophyta > Magnoliopsida > Proteales > Proteaceae > Hakea > Hakea prostrata. The sequence continues at coordinate 13,361,092 of NC_142606.1, read as the reverse complement.
CTCCACTTATTCTCTCTCCTCTTTAACTCTTATATTTCTCTTCTCTCTCTGTTCTCTCAACTCACTTCTCTCTAACTTTGTATGTTCTTTTTCTATTCTCTCTCCATGCTCTCTCCACTTCTCTTTCTTTTCTCTGTCTTCTTAATGGTTATGCAAATTCGGTTCTTTTATTTCTCTTTGTTTTTTTCCTTAATTCTTCTTCTGTAATTCTCTTTCTCTTACTCTTTGTTTTTTTCCTTAATTCTTCTTCTATAATTCTCTTTCTCTTACTTCTCTTACTTACATGCATACCTCATGTTATCTTTCATTTAACAAGTTACCATATATATATATATAAATATATAGGGATAGCCCCTTGTTGGCTCCCGCGTACTCGAAAATAGCTAATAATTGTTCGGGATACAGGAGAGATTATTAACTTTTAAATTGAGGCAAGATTGAGAGACGAACATGGAACATGAACATGTAAGTGATATTGACCAACCCATGTATTTTATAAGTGGGTGATTTCACTTAGTAGATAGATAGCATTCACATGTTATTATAAAATCTAGTTTGTTTATTCGCTGATGCAATTTATGAAAATGCATGATATATTGCTTTGTGAATGGAATAGAAATGCATGGGATCGGATGACAACTTAATGACTTGATTGAACTACTTGAATTGGAATGCCGATAGTATTCTTGAGATGTTGAATTATGAATTTGGAATGATGCTTATGTTTGTTAAATTTAGAATTATCATATCCTCATATTTTAATGATCGGATTGTATGTGGTGTGTCTAGTCTTATTCAGATAAGACTAAGTGATGATTGAAATGCAAATAGGTACATTGAAATGGATAGAGCATAGTAATGCAATACTGGAATTGAAATAAAAAAAGAAATAAAATGTGATGGCTTTTGTAAATCTTGGTACTTAATGCACCCAAATGGGAGGGCATGAAGCAAGATTGAAAAGTGAAAAGAAATAAAATGTTAATGGCTTCTGTAAGTCTTGGTACTTAGTGTACTCAAATGGGAGGGCATGAAGCAAGAGTGAAAAGTGAAAGGATTGAGTTTGTGCCAATGGCAATCCATGAGGTGTACAAGGCCTTGTGTTTAGAAGCCACTTCGGTGTTGAAGGGATAGATGCCACTTCGGTGGTGAAAAGATAGAAGCCACTTTGATGGTGAAGAAAAATGTGCATCCTCTGGATTTGCTTAGGCTCAAGACTATAATGCTAGATAACAGCGATGAAAATATGTGAAAAGAAAATTGAAATGCATAATGCTATATGACTTTGTTGTGATAATGGATGCATGATGAATTGCCTAACTTACTTGCGTGGTTGTCTATATCATTTACTAGGCCACAAAGCTCTCACTATTATAAATGTTGACAGGTCCTCAGATATATGACAAGGGCAAGGGTGCTGCCACCTGACAATGCCTTTAAAGTAGAAGATGAAAAACTTTCTTTTGTTGCAACTGATGTTTGCTTAACTAGACTATGGATGCATATATTTCCTTTAAGATTGTATGTACTTAACTAGATGCTGTTGAAAACTCAAATATAAACATAATAGGACTTTGGACTATATATATATATATATATATATATATATATATATATGAGTTAAACTATCAAACAGGTTTTCTGTTTTTGTCCTTGGAAATGTTTAGTTTAGCATTTTTGTTTTAGTGGTTATAAACATGTTGATAAAGAGATGAACTGTCACGTGCCCTAGTTGAATATCCATAATGTGGGCCCCCCAAGTCTGTGAAAATTGGGGTCGTGACAGAGGTGCTCTCGGACCTGTTGTGTTTGGTTGATGAGATAGAGGGGTAACAATAGGTAGAGTCCAGGAATTCATCTGAAGCCTCTTGGAACCATCCAAGTTAAGCTTGAGAATATTCTCTGATCAAGCACTGAATTCACAGCACATACAAGAAAACTATAGTGTGTTTAATTCCTTGTGTGTGTTTTTTTTTTTTGTGGGGGGGGGGGGGGGGGGCTGTTGTACAGGTTACAGATGATTTATAGTTTTGGATTGGACAGGCTCATGGATTGACCTGGGATCAGTTCCTGAATTGAAGTGAAAAATAGTAGGAAAACTGGAGCTGATGAAACAGATCTTTTTTCAGCCTTGTATTACTTATATTTTAACTAGGATTCTTGATAAAACTTTCAAAATTTGTAACTGATGCAAATCCAGACACTTTATGAGATGGACTAACCATTAAGATTAAGAAAAATCCTGATTTCCATCCAACAAGGCTATGGTTTGGTCTTTATTTTCACTCTTTGGAGTTCAGCTCCTCTTTTGTGGGTGTTTGGTGCTGCATCTTTCATGCTGAAAACCTTGTCTTGAAAATAGTATTCATAGTTGTCTGCGCCCTCTAAGTGTTAATGATGGCATGGTTTGGCTGTTTAGTCCCCCCCCCCCTCTTTCTCCCTCTCTCTCTCTCTCTCTCTCTCTCTCTCTCTGACAGCACAGGAATTGGCTAGTAGCAATTTTCACTTTGGATACTCAACTTTGCTGCACCACTGGAATTACTGAATAGAGAATTGGCTTGTAACTGTGAATGAGAGAGGGTAGAATCACTGTTGTTATCGTTCAGATCTTTGTTGGTGGTTCCACTTATTTCTCTTACCCTTTCCAGTGTGAAGAATTAGTGTTAGTTATGAGGAATGCTTCCGCTGAAGTAAAAGGTTCTTTCAATGGTTTGGCTATCTTGGTTTCTAATGTTAAACTGGTTCTAACGTAAACAATGTATTTTGGTTGCCTAATTATTTATTATTTTTGTTGCATCTCGGGACTAGCTTCTGATTTGCTGGTCAAATTGGTTGGACCTTTAAGTGGAATTTTTCTTCTTTCCAAGTGTATAACTATCCAAAGATGCCATCATCCTCTAGACTGATTGTTGTTACGGCCTTTGAATTTTGCAGATAATGCTGGAGTTATAGTGAACCCCAAAGGAGAAATGAAAGGTAACATGTTTTTTCCAAATAAGATTGCATATAGTTGTCAGAATGATTTTTGCTTGGATACAGTGAATGCATACCCCCTTTTTTACAGTTGCATGTATTTCCGATGTAATTATTGACATTGGTGTTCTCCTGAACAACAGTCAAAAGTTGGAGTGATTTGCGAATAATTCATGGATAAACACCAATATTGTGATTCTTATTTCTGGTAGACTACAATCAGTCCATATTTCATTGAGATTCTCATGTTTATTGGCTGTGCTGCAGGATCTGCTATTACAGGTCCAATCGGAAAGGAATGTGCTGATCTGTGGCCTAGGATTGCCAGTGCTGCCAACGCTATTGTTTAAGATAGAGTCTCTAGCTTGAATTAAATGGATCTATTGACAGTATCCAAATTTGTTTCATTTTGTAGCTCTAGGATTCTGGTTTACTGGTATACATTTATTGGCTAGACCTGCTTATTGTTATCTTCCTCTGGATGTTGTGATGTTCAATTGTAGGATTTTGAATATGAGAAATTTGATAGCTCTACTTTCTGTTCTTAAATTGGTTGTGTTTGCCCAGGCCATGCAAGATTTAGCACAAAATTGTTGTTTGTTTTGTGGAAAGCAAGTTCAAATGGTAGATATTGATTGTTCTTGTATAATCGAATGTAATTTCAATAATGACACTTCCCCCTAGCCTTCGGATTGGATATCTCATGAGAAGATATATTCTCCCACCCGTTTGGCTAAACAAATGCAAATGTACACCAATTGGTGAGCACCTTAAACTGAATGTAAGAGATATAAGGTTGAATGTATAAATATGTTTACTTATAATTCAATCCATGCCACCCATTCAATTTTGCATTCTCAACGTTTCTTTTCTTTATTCCACCAAGAGTGAAAGGGTGAAATAAAATAGAGAACTGAACAGCAAAACCCAGATTCTAAGCAGGAGAGTGAGAGACTTCAGTCAAACAAAATACAACCAACAAAAACAAACTTTACCCCTAAAATTTTTCTACTTGCTGTCCAATTCTCTCCTTCACTCTTTTTAGACATCGAAATTACAGGAAGTTGAATCTCTCTGCTTCCTTCTTTTTTCTTTTTATTTTAAACACCCCTTCTTTGATTTAACTTTTGGTTTCCTTCATTAAAAAACCTACTTAATGACATTGTTCTAATTGCAAATTAAACTGAATTTCTCACCAATCATCTGGAAGTTCTACCCAATTTTTTTCTTTCTTTTTGGGTTAGGGGTGAGAAAGAGAAAGTAAAAGAGGGAGAAAAGTATCCTTGCATGAATATGGTGTTTATTTGTTTATAAACAAAATACTCTGTGAAAGGTTTGAAGAAGAGATGATCGAACGTGAGGTTCGGGTTCCAAAGAACAACTATTCATCGAGGAAACAATAATCTTCTCCACTCCACTCTAGTAGCAGAACCTTTGTTGGATTTTTGTAGGAATCATTGAGGAAACAATAAGCGCTTTCAGGTTAAAAAATTCCATCATCAACCTCAACAATATCTTCAATTGTAGAACTCGAAGAACTAAATATCTTAAGACGACGAATCGATTGTAAGATTGAGAAGTCTAGCCACCAAGTTGTGAGAACAATAGAGCAACTCGTTCTTGGTAAAGTGATCTTAGGGTTTGAAAGTGAGAAAAAAAGAAAAAAAAATATTATTTTTCAAAAAAAAATGTGCATTGACTATTTAACCTCATCTTAATTATGAAATTTAAATAAACTTGTGCATAGATGAGGAAAATGAATTTCTCACCCTAATCCATAATAAAACAAAAGTCTATTATGAAATTTTGAGGGTTTTTCTATTCTTTTAAACGAAAATAAGACTGTTTGGAGCATACTGGTCAGATTGAGGGGATGAAAATCCGCAATAGAGGTATGGCCCTAACTCATCTACTATTTGCTGATGATTGCCTTCTGTTCTCCAAGTTGAATCTTGATGCAATATTCAATTTGAAAGACTGTTTGGAAGAATTCTGTGCGGCGAGTGGGCAGTCGGTGAATTTATCAAAATCATCTTTGATGTTTAGTGCAAATACCCATTCCCGTTTAAAGAGATGGTTTTCCCGTGTGCTCAAGATAAATTATAGTTCTCCCCCTTCAAAATATTTGGGCCTTCCCATAAGCATTGGGAGTGACAAAGCACAGTCCTTTCAGTTTATTCAGGATAATCTATCCCACAAGATTCAAGGCTGGAAGGGTAAGCTTTTAAGTCAAGTCGGTAAGGAGGTGTTGTTAAAATCAGTAGCATTTGCTCTTCCAAACTATGTTGGATCACACTTTCTATTACCTTCTTCATTTCATAAGAAAGCTCGCCAAAAGGCTTCAAATTTTTTTTGGGGAGAAAAGGAAGGAAAGAATAAACTTCATTGGGTAAGTTGGGAGAGACTTAGCAAATCCAAGGAGAAAGGGGGTTTGGGATTCAGAGACTCGAAATTACAGAACATGGCATTTTTGATGAAACTGGCTTGGAAACTTTTTCAGACTCCGGATTCTTACTGGTCTAAGTTGATGAAAGGGATTTACTATCCAAACTCGGATTTTTTATCTGCACGGTTGGGGGGAAACCCTTCATGGGCGTGGAGAGGGATTATCCAAGCAAGGAATATGCTTTTAAAAGGACTTAGATGGAGAGTGGGAGATGGGGTCAATATAAAGGTGTGGGAAGATCCATGGATTCCAGTGGAAGGGAGGAGAGTTTCTTTGGAGATCAAGCGGCCATCAGGGTGTTCAATTGAACGTGTCTCAGAACTGATTGATCAAGATCATAGATGTTGGAAGCTCGAACTACTCAACTCACTCTTTTCTCCAGAGGAAAGTACAACAATTCAAGGAATTCAGCTGAGCATATTCCATCGAGATGACCAGTTGGTGTGGGGGGCAGCAAAGAATGGGCTTTTCTCTTGTAAATCCGCATATCATCTATTAAAAAATCTTGAGGAGGAAAAGCTAGAAAACCAACCGAGCACATCTAGAAATCGAAGACAAGTTGAAGGTGTTGTATGGAAAAATATTTGGAGCTGCCAGACACTTCCAAAGATTCGAAATTTCCTATGGAGAGCATGTGCACGGGGGGTAGCAACGGGTGAAGAGCTGGTTAGAAGGCAGATTCAAATTGATCCTTCATGTTCATACTGTGGGTGCAGTCTGGAAACTATGGATCACATTATTTTTGAGTGTCCGATTGCAAAGCAAGTATGGTTTGGTAGCTCACTTACATACATTCCACCTGAGGAAGCACCATTACTAATAGAATGGATCAAAAGTTGGTCTGCTGTAAAAGAGATTGGAAAGGAGGTAAGCAAATCGATACTCAACCTATGTTCCTTCATTGTTTGGCACCTTTGGATTGCAAGAAATAACAGGATTTTTGGGAGAAAACAAACTACCCCAAAAGAACATTCTGAATTTGAGGTAATCAAGACAACAGGAGGTGAGGAAGTGCTAAATAATGCTCAACCTGATGAAAATCAACAGAAATGGGAACCTCCGCCTCAAGGTAAATTAAAGTTGAATTCAGACGTGTCTTGGTGTAAAGGAAGTGACAAAGGTGGTGTCGGTTATGCTCATCAAATCATAAAGGAGAAATTTTATAGGCGGGGGCTTCCGAACCGGTACTATGCAACTCAGTGTTGGAAGGGGAAGCTATCGCCATGAGAGCTGGATTGATATTTGCACTTTCAGAAGATTGTAATCATCTTCTCGTAGAGTCAGATTGTAAAATACTGGTCCAATACATAAACAATGCTTCCAGCTCCCCTCCCCTATGCTTAGCTCCTCTGGTGGAGAATATTAGGGAGTTATGTTCATCTTTCCTCTCGTGCTCATTCTGTTTTGTTCCAAGAGCGATAAACCCGATATCGGATGCTCTTGCAAGGAGGGCCCCTGTCGAGTCCCGTGTACGACCGGTTTGGCCTATTTCCATTCCTTGGCTTCAGGAGTTATGCTCTCCAGTTGCCTAGGCTGTTTCGCGGGTTGCTTTTTCTTTCAGTTAATGGAAATTTCTTACCAAAAAAAAAAAATAAAATAAACGAAAATAAGATTAAAAATAGATACCAAACACTTCAAAATAATAAAAAATATAAAAAATTAAGAATGATAATAGATCAAAAAGGCCCTGCATTGATAACTCTAGTTATTTTAATTTGTTTCCTCAAAATATATGATGAGACAAATTCAAAGCCAATTCACCAGATGATTTGGATTTTTTCCCCCGGGGCCCAAGATCTTAAGAGCCTAAAAAGGCGTCCAAGGTTGCTTGAAGGTGTCTCCAACTAATTTCGATAACCTAAAGAATGTCTATTCGGATCGTCATTGGTTGGCTTCCTATAATATCTAAAAGAACAAAAGTCATGGATCGAGTTCTGTGCTGCATATTTGTCTTGCTCCAATTTTAAATGGATTGAGAAGACTTAAAAGCCAAAGTCAAACTTAATTTTCCTTTATGTTGAAGAAAAGTCAATTAAAGAAATCAGAAAGAAAAGAAGTGGATAAGCACTGAAAGGATTTTTTTTAGTATTTACAAGAGTTGAAAATCGTACTTCGGATGTTCCCAATCTTTGTCAGCTCTGTGGTTGCCTACCTTCCACTTCAACTGATCATGAACCTCACTGTTCAACAAGGTGCAACAATGGAGAATAGGCTAGGGAAAATTCATATGTCTCCAGCATCTCTTATGATAATACCGATAATTTTACAGATACTACTTTTAGTTTTCTATGATCAATTGTTTGTGCCATTTGCAAGGAAGATAACTGGATACAGAACTGGCATCATCCACTTACAAAGAATAGCTGTTGGGTTTATATCAGGAACAATAGCAACTTGTATAGCTGCAGTAATAGAGAAGAAAAGGAAGAGTGTTGCAAGTGATCATGGGCTAATTGATTCTGGAGACCAGGTGCCCATGTCTGTATTTTGGATTGCATTACAGTTCCTTGCTCTGGGGATCAATGATGCAATCACATTTGTTGGGTTGTTAGAGTTCTTCAATAGTGAGGTCTCTCAAGGAATGAAGTATATAGGAACAGCTATCTTTTGGTGTGTACTAGCCTTGACATCTTATCTTGGAACTTTTCTAGTGGATATAGTAAACTAAGTTACAAGCCATCCTACTAAAGTAGAGATAGGGTGGTTGGAAGGAAACAACTTAAACAGGAACCATCTTGACCGTTTCTATTGGTTGCTTGCCATACTTGGATTGGTGGGTTATTTGAACTATCTGTTTTGGTCAAAGAGATATGTGTACAGAAGTGATCACCTTGTTCCCAAAGATTGAAAAATTTACATCTATGAGGAATGATTTTTATGTTAGAAGCTCCAAATAACAATTGCTGTTTCAGTATGTTGGGCTTTAAGATGAATCAAATTGATGTCTTACATGCAAATAGCTACTATGTTCCTTATTTGAAATGAAAACGGAAACATGTAAATGTAAATAAGAAAAATCAAGTCAATATAAAAATACAAAAAAGCAGAGATGAATCAATACCTACTGCAATAGTGCAGCAACAGTCAATTTAGAGCTTTTTCGTCATTAAATAAAAAGCAATAGGTAATAA